>NC_064639.1:876224436-876547618 GCF_023864345.2 Schistocerca serialis cubense
ATGGTCATCAGTCCCCTAGAACTTAGAACTACTTAAACCTAACTAACCTAAGGACATCACAAACATCCATGCCCGAGGCAGGATTCGAACCTGCGACCGTAGCAGTCGCGAAGCCACATCTGGTCTACACTTATGTTATTAATTTGGAATGAGTGGAGATTGTCCCTCAGGAAGGCGTCAAGTGACTTTTTATCTGCTTTTTTGAATAGGTATATTTTTCGCTTATTTTTCGAGGATTTGGGAATTACAATATTCAATCTTGCTACGACAGCCCTGTGTTCACTAATCCCTGAATCGGTTTTGATGCTCGTTGTTAACTCAGGATTATTTGTTGCTAAGAGGTCAAGTGTGTTTTCACAACCGTTTACTATTCGCGAGGGCTCATGAACTAATTGCTCGAGATAATTTTCAGCGAATGCCTTTAGCACAATTTCGGATAATATTTTATGCGTACCTCTGGAATTAAACATGTATTTTCGTATTTTCGCCAGCATATCGAGGGTAAATTGAAGTCACCACCAACTATTATCGTATTATACTGGTACGTGTTTGAAATCAAACTCAAGTTTTCTTTGAACCTTTCAGCAACTCTATCATCTGAATTGGGAGGTCGGTAAAAGGAGCCAATTATTATTTTATTCCGGTTGCCAACAATGACCTCTGCCCATAATAACTTACAGGAAGTATCTAGTTCAATTTCGCGACAAGTTAAACTACTTCTGACAGCAACAAACACGCCTCCGCCAACCGTGTTCGGAACGCCATAGGTTCTTTGCAAAAATTTCGGCTTTAGCCAGCTTTCAGTGCCTAAAACGATTTGAGCATCAATGCTTTCTATTAGCGCTTGGAGCTCTGGTACCTTCCCAACACAGCTACGACAATTCACAACTGTTATACCAATGGTTCCTGTATCCAAGTTTTTCCTGTGTTCAGCCTGCACCCTTTGTGACTGAAGCCCTTCTTGTGTTTTCCCGAGACCCTCTAACTTAAAAAACCGCCTAGTCCACGCCACACAGCCCCTGCTACCCGTGTTGCCGCCTCCTGTGTATAGTGGACACCTGACCTATTCAGCGGAACCCGAAACCCAACCACCCTTTGGCGCAAGTCGAGGAATCTGCAGCCTACACGGTCGCAGTACCGTCTGAGCCACTGATTCAGACCCTCCATTCGGCTCTGTACCAGAGGTCCGCAATCGGTCCTGTCGACTATGCTGCAAATGGTCAGCTCTGCTTTCACCTTGCAAGCAAGACTGGCAGCCTTTACCACTTCTGTGAGCCGCTCGAAACCAGAGAGAATCTCTTCTGATCCAAAGCGGCACACATCATTGGTACCGACGTGAGCCACCACCTGCAGTTGGCTGCACCCTGTTCTCTTCATGGCATCCGGGAGGACCCTTTCCACATCTGGAATGACTCCACCCGGTATGCACACGGAGTGCACATTGGCTTTCTTACCCTTCTTGTCAGCCAAGTCTCTAAGAGGCCCCATAACGCGCCTAACGTTTGAGCTCCCAACTACCAATAATTCCACTCTCTGCGATTGCCGGATCTTGCAGGGTGAGTGGTTTCCTCTGAAACAGGACAGGCGACAGCATCTGGCTCAGCGACAGTGTCAGCCACAGACAGCACCTGGAACCTGTTTGTCAGACAAACCGGGGAGGCCTTAAGTGCGGCCGCCTGGGAAATCTTTCGCCACGTCCTTCGCCCCAGAGCGACCTCCCACTCGACCACAGGTGAGGGGTGAGCCTCAGTGCGAGCAGTAACTGGGTTGGCCACCGGTGAGGACCGATCGGAGGACTCGTGACGTGCTGGACGTCCGTTGGATCCCCACGGCCGGCTCACAACAGTGGTGCCCATCCACTGCAGCCTCAAGCTGTGTAACCGAAGCCATGACAGCCTGAAGCTGAGAACGAAGTGTCACGAACTCGGCTCGCATCCGCACACAACAATCGCAGTCCTTGTAGATACTAAAGACCGTGGAAAACTGAACTATGGCCGGCCGATGTGACCGAGCGGTTCTAGGTACTTCAGTTCGGAACCGCGCTGCTGCTGCGGTCGCAGGTTCGAATCCTGCTTCGGGAATGGATGTGTGTAATGTCTTAGGTTAGTTAGGTTTATGTAGTTCTAAGTCTAGGGGACTGATGATCTCAGATGTTAAGTCCCATTGTGCTTAGCGCCATTTGAACTAAACTGTGCAGATAAACGGACTATCGGCACGTGCTGCGCAACTCTACTGTAGTTCCTGACGAAAGCGCAGGCACTGTGTCTAATAATACACAAATATTCAAAAACCTAACTACCGAAGCACTCAGGTGAAGCTAAATAATTTGACCCTGATTTGGAACTTGTAATACGTCACAAAATCGGTTTACTTTATGACGCAAACGAAAACGCGAGAACTGTGGCTACTAGTTGTTAGATTTACACGCAGAAACTCAAGAAACTAAACTACTATAGCACACAGAGGATATAATAAAATTCGCTCCTGGTTAGGAACTCGAAAATGACAAATGCGGTTACTTATCTGTTGCTGCGACTGTCGCGGTCGGCTACTGCTGCCTAATCACACGTGTTTTACATTTAAAAAAAAAATCAGTTATCCTGTTGTTCTATTGAGGCGGTGTGCGGCGGGGCAGGGCGATAGCACCACATTTCAAATCTTCCATTTCTTCTTCATACTTCCGATTGAAGATGTTTCATTTCCATACAGTGCTGTGCTTCAGATGCCACTTCAATTACTTCTTCCTCATTTAAGTATATCAGCCGATAAGCTTCATTAAAGTAAGCTGTCCTTGTCGATATCAGTCCACTTCTACTATCTGACTTGCTCCAGCCATCCTCCCTGATCTAGCGTCCTAGGACAGGAGAATTTGTGTACTGCTTCCGTTCTCATGTTCATGTAGATATATACCCTGCAAGACATCTTACGGTGTATGGCGGAGGGTACTCTTGTTACCACTATCTGATCACCCTTGCCTTTTTCATTCGCAAATGGGGCTTGGGAAGAATGATTGTTCTTAACCCTCCGTTTTAGCTCTAATTTCTAGTATTTTGTTGTTGTGGTCATTTTGCTAGATTCATGTGAGAGGAAGTTATATGTTGTCCGACCCTTCTCGGAACGGAGTTCCAGTACTAAAGCACTTCGTTATGCACAATGCCTCTCTTGTAGCGTCTGCCACTGCAGTTTGTTGAGCATCTCCGTAACTCTCTCGCAAAGGCTAAACGATCCCGTGACTAAACGCCCCGCTCTTCGTTGGGTCTTCACTAGCTTTCATATTAATTCAGCACGGTAAAAGTGCAAGACTGACGAGCAATACTAAGGAATCGGTCGTACAAGTATTTTGTAAGCCACTTCTTTCGAAGATGAATTATACACCTCTGTCGTTCCCAAGCTCGATGGTAAGTGAGTCATGTCTCTCCTGCCTGTTCCTCTTCATTACTTTCCTCTGTAGCTGGGTCTTTAGTGACTCAGTGTTTCCCAATTCTCTTCCTGTCTCAACGTTTTCTCTATTTCTTTCCTAGAATGTTTACTTTATTCAGGACAGAATATTTTTTCTTCGTTACATGTTCCGATGGACGTTGCAAAAGTACGTTTCGTCATTGTTTTTCACTCAGAAACTTTATTACCAAAAGAAATACACCATGGCATCATGAACTATACACCTTGCACTATTTTTCGTCATAGTAACACCGACATTGAGATATTTGTCGTGTGAAATCGCTCTGGTAAAACTCGGTGCCCTGCTATATAAGGAATTGTCGCATAGCCTGCTCCATCCCAGCATCGGTTTGGAAGTGACGACCCGAGAATGCAGCTTTCAGTGATGGGAACAGGTGACAGTTCGATGAGGCTAGATCGCGGCTGTACGCCGCGTGATCCAGTATCTCCCACCTGAGAAATCTGATCCTGTGTGAGCCTTATTGTGTGTGGCTTTGCACTGTCGTCCAAGAGCACAGCTCCTTCACTCAAGAGCCCTCGTCCCTTTCGTCAGATGGCAGACCTCAGTTTGTTGAGGGGTGTCGCAGTAGCGTGCCGCATTGATGGTCCCTAGCTGGAGGAAACCACGGAGAATCACACCTCTCACGTCCCAGAAGAGTGTGATCATAACCTTTCCCGCAGCAGGTGACTTGGAATTTTTTCCTCGCTAGTTAACTGGGACGCTTCCACGTCACTGAGGCCGCCTTGTATCTTGGGATACAGTGGTACATCCGCGTCTCATCCCTGTGATAATTCTGAACCGGAACCCATTTCCTTCTCGCTCTTACCGTATCAAGTGATAGAGACTGATTCACATTTTTGCACTCTTGCGATCTGGAGCCAGCTTTCTCGGCACTCTTCTTGCAGACACTTTCCGGTAACCTATCATATATATGATGGCCCGGAGCACGTGACGTGATGCCTGACACCGTTATGCACCTGTCCGCTAACACCACGTCCTTTACTCTGGCAGTTTTGTTTTCATTCGTGGATGTGGAGGGACGCCCACTTCGACCTTCATTCTCCACGCCCTGCCTCCCTTCTCTGAACATGCAACGCCACCAACCAAACATTTGACCAGCCATGAACTTTTCACCATGCATGGTCTATAGGCGCTTATGGATGACAGATACACTAGTCCCACGTGTCCATTCATACTGGATAACAGCAGGCACTTCTATTAGCGACCACCTTGTCAATACACGTCCGTCCGCCATGCTGATGTGTACTCGAATAAGGTCTGGCACACCGGTCTGCTGCAACTCTCTCCCACTATCTGCGGATGCGTCATTCCTCCTCCGCTGAGGCCCCTTTCGTCGATGAACCAGCAACAGGTGTGGCGTTCGTACCTGATGTGCCATCTTCTCTTTTAAAAACAATGATGAAACGTACTTTTAGAACTTCCCTTCGGGTTGTATATATTAACTGCGACTTATTATCCGTGGTGTATGCGCCGTGTCTTTCACTAGTAATCAATACGTCCAGGGCCCCAGCATCGATCCCAAGCACTGCTTAAACTTTGTATAAAAATAATCAGCAATGGCAGCCGAAAACTCCTGGCATAAGAAGACATCCTCGCTCTGCCAACGGCCTTGTCAAAGAGGACAGGCGAATCAGCAATGATGTAGAAGGCAATGGAAAAAACTGTATTAAGGACACACAATGTGTATCCACAGTACATGTGGCCTCTAATTAAAAAAGTGTCATGATGATCTCTCCACTGGCAAAAAAATCCAGATTAGTCCCCCTTTCTGATCTCCTGGAGGAAACTACCAAAGACGAGGTGACCAGGAGAAAAAGATTCAATAACCAACGAAAGGATAACGTTCTACTAGTCGAAGCGTGGGACGTCAGAAGTTTGAACATCGTAGGGAAGCTAGAAAATCTGGAAACGGAAATGATTTCATTGAGGTGAAATGAAAGGAGATAAGGATTTCTGTCACACAAATAGAGCTTTATATATGGACCTTGCCGTTGTTGGACTCGCGTGCCTCAGCAAATACAGATAGCCGTACCATAGGTACAACCGCAACAGAGGGGGATCTGTTGAGAGGCCAGACAAACATGTGGTTCTTGAAGAGGGGCAGCAGCCTTTTCAATAATTGCAGGGGCAACAATCTGGATAATTGACTGATCCGACCTTGTAACATCAAACAAAACGGCTTTCCTGTGCAGGTGCTGAGAACGTCCGAAAGCAAGGGAAACTACAGCTGTGATTTTTCCCGAGGATATGCAGCTCTACTATATGGTTAAATTGCGATGGTGTCCTCTTGCGTAAAATGTTTCGGAGGTAAAATAGTCCTCCATTTGGATCTCCGGACGCGGACTACTCAGGAGGATGTTCTCGTTGAGAGAAACAAGACTGGCATTCCACGGATCAGAGCGTGGAATGTTAGATATCTTAGTCGGACAGGTAGGTTAGAAATTTTAAAAAGGGAAATGGATAGGCTGAAGTTAGATATAGTGGGAATCATTGAAGTTCGGTGACAGGAGGATCAGGACTTCTGGTCAGCTGAATACAGGGATATAAATACAACATCAAATAGGGGTAATGCAGGAGTGGATTTAAAAATCAGTAAGAAAATAGGAACGCTGGTAACATACTATGAACAGCATAGTGAAAGAATTATCTCAGCCAAGATAGATACGAAGTGTACGTCTATCACAGTAGTACAAGTTCACATACCAACTAGTTTCACAGATGCATGAAGAGATTGAAGAAATATGTGATGAGATAAAAAAAATTATTCAGATAGTTAAAGAAGACGAAAATTTAGTTGTGATGGGTGACTGGAATTTGATTGTAGGAAAAGGAAGAGAAGGAAAAATAGCTGGTGAATATGGACTTTGGGAAAGGAATGAAAGGGGAAGCTGCCTGGTAGAATTTTGCACAGAGCATAATTTAATCATCGTTAACACTTGGTTTAAGAATGATAAAACAAGGTTGTATACGTGGAAGAGACCTGGAGACATCGGAAGGTTCCAGATTGATTATACAATAGATTGGGATCTAGGAACCAGATTTTAAATTGTATGACATTTCCTTGGGCAGATGTGGACTCTGACCACAATTTATTAGTTATGAGCTGTAGATTAATACTGAATAAACTGCAAAAAGTTTGGAAATTAAGGAGATGGGACCTGGATAAGTTGAAAGAACCAGATGTTGTTGAGAGTTTGAGGGAGCGTTAGCCAACGGTTGACTAGAACAGGGAAAGGGAAAGGAAAAACAGTAGATGACGAATGGGTAGGTTTAAGAGATGAAATAGTGAAGGCAGCAAAGGATCAATTGGGTAAAAAGATAAGACCTAGTGGAAAACCTTGGATGACACAAGAGATATTTAATTTAACTGCTGAATGAAAGAAATTTCAAAATGCAGCAAATGAACCAAGCGAAAGGAAATACAAACGTTGAAAAACGAGATTGGCAGGAAGAGCAGAATTACTAAGCAGGAATAGCTAGAGGACGAATGTGATGATTTAAAAGTGTTTTTCACTAGGAGAAAGACAGATACTACCCACAGGAAAATTAAAGAGGCCTTTGGGGAAAGGAGAAGCAGTTGTGTGAATATCAGTCCTAAGTAAAGAAGGGGAAGCTGGAAGGCGGAAGGAGTATATAGAGTGCCTATACAACGGAGATGAACTCGAAAACAATATTATAGAAAGCAAAGGGGACGTAGATGAAGATGAGATGAGAGATATCATACTGGGAGAAGAATTTGACAAAGCTCTGAAAGATCTTAGTTGAAAGAAGGCCCCAGAGGTAGACGATATGCTGTCAGAAGTATTGATAGCCTTGGGGGAGCCAGCCAACACCCAACTCTTCCATCTGGTGAGCAAGATGTATGTGACGGGCGAAGTGCCCTCGGTTTTGAAGAAGGAGAGGACTGTAATAATTCCAATTCCAAAGAAAGCAGTTCTGACATGTGCGAAAATTACCGAACTATCAGTTTAATAAGTTATTGTTGCAAGAATCTAATACGAATTCATTACAGAAGAAGAATGGAAAAACTGGTAGATGCTGACCTCAGAGAAGATGTTTGGAATCCTGAGAAATGTAGGAACACTCGAGGCAATACTTACGACTTATCTTAGAAGATAGATTAAGTAAAGGCAAACCTACGTTTCTAGCATTTGTAGACTTAGAGAGAGCTTTTGACAATGTTGATTGGAATACACTTTAAAATTATGACGGTAGCTGGGGTAAAATATAGCGAGCGAAGGGCTTGTAGGGAAACCAGACGGTAGTTATATAGTCGAGGAGCGTGAAAGGGAAGCAGTAATTGAGAAGAGAGTGAGCCAGGGTTGTAGCTTATCCCCGATGTTATTCAAGCGGTACATTGAGATGGCAGTAAAGGAAACTAAAGAAAAATTTAGAATAGGAATTAAATTTTAGGGAGAAGAAATAAAAATATTTTGTCCAGAATGAGATTTTCACTCTGCAGCGGAGAGTGCGCTGATATGAAACTTCCTGGCAGATTAAGACTCGAGTTCGAGTCTCGGTCCGGCACACAGTTTTAATCTGCCAGGAAGTTTCATATCAGCGCACACCCCGCTGCAGAGTAAAAATCTCATTCTGGAAACATCCCCCAGGCTGTGGCTAAGCCATGTCTCCGCAATATCCTTTCTTTCAGGAGTTCTGCAAGGTTCGCAGGAGAGCTTCTGTAAAGTTTGGAAGGTAGGAGACGAGGTACTGGCAGAAGTAAAGCTGTGAGGACGGGGCTTCAGTCGTGCTTGGGTAGCTCAGTTGGTAGAGCACTTGCCCGTGCAAGGCAAAGGTCCCGAGTTCGAGTCTCGGTCCGGCACACAGCTTTAATCTCCTAGGAAGTTTAAAAAAATGTTGTGGTTTGCCTATGACATTGTAATTCTGTCAGAGACAGCAAAGGACTTGGAAGAGCAGTTGAACAGAATAGACATTGTCTTGATAATAGAATGCAGTCGAATTAAATCAGGTGATGGTAAGGGAATCATACTAGGAAACGAGACACTTAAATTAGTAGGTGAGTTTTGCTATTTGGGGAGCAAAATATCTGATGATGGCCGAAGTAGAGAGAACATAAAATGCAGACTCACAATGACAAGGAAAGCATTTCTGAAGAGGAGAAATTTGTTAACATCAAATACAGATTTAAGTGTTTTCTGAAGGTATTTGTCTTGAGTGCAGCCATGTATGGAAGCAAAACATGAACAATAAATAGTTTAGATCGGAGAAGAACAGAAGCTTTAGAAATGTGGTGCTGCAGAATAACGCTGATGGGTCGATCACGTAACTAATGAGGAAGTACTGAATAGACTTGGTGAAACGAGAAATTTGTGGCACAACTTGACCAAAAGGAAGGATCGGTTGGCAGGATAGATTCTGAGACATCATGGGATTACCAGTTTAGTACTGGAGGAAACTGTGTGGGGTAAAAATCGTTGAGGGAGATCAAGAGATGAATACAGTAAGTAGATTCAGAAGGATGTAGGTTGCAGTAGTTATTTGGAGCTGAAGAGGCTTGCACAGGACAGGGTAGCATGGAGAGCTGCATCAAACCAGTCATCGGACTGCAGACCACAACAATAACACCACATCAACGGTAGCTGAAAATGGTAGAAAGGGAGTAGAATTCGCTAAGAATGGGAAGGTAGGGACAGAGAGTGAATTACTGTGCACAGTTAAATGATGGGATTTGTAGTGTTTACTATAAATCATGGCAAACACCGATATGTTACGCTGAGGGATGGCTAGTTCAGATGGCTCTGAGCACTATGGGACTTAACAGCTATGGTCATCAGTCCCCTAGAACTTAGAACTACTTAAACCTAACTAACCTAAGGACATCACACACATCCATGCCCGAGGCAGGATTCGAACCTGCGACCGTAGCGGTTCCGGACCGCGCGCCTAGAGCCGCGAGACCACCGCGGCCGGCGCTGAGGGATGCCAGGCGGGTATAAATAGGTGTTATAATTAAGTAATTTAGAATTTATATGAACTGAAGTTCTGAAAACATTTGTTTGTTGTTTGTTTCATGACACACGATGGAGTCCAGATAAAGTACTCCAGTGTTGTTCTGTCGATGAAGTAAAGGGTGTACCGGGCGCTATTGGAGTCCAACCGACGGCTACCGGGCGGCAGACGACATGAAAGAAATTGTCGAGACCAAATTTTAATTTTTAAAAATGTCTTGTCAAAAAATGAAATGAATTGTAATCACTAGTGTATCTAATGTCCGAATGTGGAAATTAAAAGTTGTGTTCTTTCAGATTTGGGTCTTTCAGTGATTCATTGTACGCAACAGGTACTCAGAAGAAATATTAAGATCTCAGCAGGGAGATATACTTAATACGAAGATATTGAAGTATCTACGCTAGCAAAGTAGAAATAAGGAAACAGATCCGAAAACAATTTATTGGACTCACCAGAACGAAACGATAATGCAATCTCCAAAAGAACAACAGACTCGATCCCAATAGCGGATTGACACAAACATAAAATAACAAATAATAATAATAATAATAATACAAAAGACCGGAATCTTCACGGGGAGCGAACACAATTCTACCATGTCAATAGGTTCTTAGACTACACCAAGTCCATCAACAAGAGATCGGCCAGCTAGGAAAGACGTCTGGCCATGGCAACAGCTCTGTATCCTTCCAAGCGGTGCGTCGAACTGCCTTTTGCCGCCAGTGCGGAGTCTTGTAAAGCCCGTTGGCGGATATCCGCCTTATGGTGCAGGCATCTCGTGTTGGTTGGACGTGAAGTGGGATGCTGATGCAGTAGGCGCTACGATGTCTGAAGTGGGTGGCCACAGCAGACCTCTCCTTCCTCCCCCCCCCCCCCCCCCCCAGGGTTGAGTAGAAGCGACACCCCCGGGATGGTAGAAGGCTCATCTCGGCGTCGGGCTCCCAGGTCACTGGTGACAGGAGGCCAGCGGCGGTCGCAGGCGCAGGATCGACCTCCATGGGCGTAGGGCCCTCTGCCAGAGGGTCCGCCTGGGGTGTGACCAGTGGCGACAGCGGAGGCGGCGGTCGGGTAGGGAGAGGAGCACCGTCACCCCGAGGGCTGACAGCCCTGAAGATGGCAGAGAAGCTGGCTGCAGACCACACCAGGGGCGAAGCTGGTTGGTGTGCTTCTGGCACTCCGTGCCATCGTCGAAGATGACTGCCGCCACAGCGCGGCCGATGAGCGAAGAGACACTGGCGGAGACCCACTGGAGACGATTCCGAGTGAACACCATCGCCCAGACCAGATCCTGCAGAGAATAACAGGGCCATGTCAAATGTGGAGAAGATGGGCGATGGAAAAGACAGAAACAGGAGGGCCAAGAGGGACCGATGAGGATGGCCGTGAAGTTTTTCAGCTGGGAATGATTCATCCTGAACAGTGGATCGATAGGAAGAAAGGAATATGATAGGGCGTCGTCCAGGGACTGTTGGGGATGCAATTTCGCCATCTGGACTTTGGGAGTATGGACAAACCGTTCATCTGATCAGTTAGATGCAGGATGAAACAGGCAGTATGAATCACATGGCTGCCCTGGGAGGTGCAGAAAAAAGTAAATTCAACAGATGTAAAATGTGGGCTGTTGTCGTCACCAACGTCTCCAGAAGGCCTCAATGGCAAATATGCAAGAAAGAGCTTGGATGGTATGGGTGGACGTCGTGAAGGACATGCGGGATACATAAGGAAACCCACTGCTTTTGTCCGCAAGGATAAGCCAGGAGGAGCTGAGGAACAGGCCCGTGAAATCCAAGTGCAAATGAGACCAAGGAGAAGGAGCAGGAGGCCATGAGAACAGGTGGCAAGGGGCTGTCGATTGGTGCAGTTAACAAGAGGGACATGACGCCACCATGCAGGTGATGGCAGTGTCCATGCCCCTCCAATAGGCAAGCTGTTTCGTCAGGACAATCCCCAATGACCAACATGCAGGCGCTCTGAGGCCCACTGGTGGAGGGAGTGCGGCAGCACTACCTCCACCAATGGTCATCAATACCCAAGATGAGGAGGACCCCATCTGACAGACAGGTCGTGGCGGCAGTGCCAGTAGGCTGCAGCAGCTGACAATGATCTGAAGGCCACCAATGCTGAACGTGGTCCATCAGCACCTGGAGGGTCAGATCATCTGTTGCGTGACATGCAACTAGCTTGGCATCCAGTAGCAAATCAGCTACTGCCTTGGCAGTAGCGACATCCAGGTAGAAACAGCAAATGGGTCAACATCGAACTCCTGGTCAGCGCCCACCAGGAGATGAGAGAAGATCCATGTTGACATGGACAGCTGTGGCCCAAAAATGGATGTCTTAGGAATATTCCATGAGGAACAATGCCCGGTGCTGGAGGCAGTGAGCAGTCCTCATGGGGATGGCGGCTGTAGCGCTAAACAACGAAAACAGAGGCTTGTGATCTGTGTAAAAGGTGAAACGACGGCTGTAGACGAAATCACGGAATTTCTTAAACCAAAATATGATGGTCAAGGTGTGCTTCTCAATTTGGCTGTAGGTACACTGAGTTGGGGATGGGGTTGGGGTTTTGGAGACGAAGGCGACCGGGCACTCAACTCCATCGATGATGTGAGACAAGACAGCCCCCACACCACAGTCTAACGCATTGGCAGCCAAGGTAAGAGGCTTGGTAGGGTCAGAAGGGACAAGGGAAGCCGGCATCAGAAGAGGAGATTTCAGACAGCAGAACATCTTATCACAAGCTGGCGACCAGTCCCAGGGAACATTCTTACAGAGGAGGCAGTGAAGTGGTTCTGCCAGAGCTGCAGCATGTGGAATAAAATGGGGGAAATAAATGAGTTGACCCAGGACTGACTTGAGGTGGGAGATGTCCTTCAGAGTGTGAATAGCCTCGACATACTGGGCCGACAGTCGAATGCCTTTAGCGTTCGAAACATGGCTGATGTAGGTCGCCAGAGAAACAAAAAAAAAAGACATTTATCCTTGTTGCAGCATAAGCCAGCACCCTGAAGAACTTGGAAGAGGCACTGGAGGTTCCAGGCCAAGTCCGGGGTGGAGATGCCAGCGACTAAGATGTCATCAAGGTAGTTAGCCATCCCCAGAATGTTTCCAAATAGTGCTGGAATATGGCCAGAGCACTGGCGACCCCAAACAGGAGACAGTTGTGACAGAAGAGCCCAAAAGGGGTATTTATCACCAAGATCGTTATCCACGACCCATCCAAAGGCAACTGGAGATAGGGGTCCTGCAGATCAATTTTGGCAAGCACCTTGCCACCACCGAACCTGGACCAGATGTCATCAACCTTGACTATTGGATAGGAGTCAATAACAGCATTGACAGTGGCCTTATAATCCCCACAAATGCGAAGAGATCCATTAGGTTTCTCAAGGACCACGATGGGCATAGCCCAATGACTATGGTGGACCGGGATCAGGATGCCCTCAGTCTCCAGGCGACGAAATTTCTGCTGTAGTTTGTCATGGAGGGCAAACAGTGCCGAGTGAGGCTTGTGGAACTTTGGGACTGCCAAGGGGAGGAGTTTGATATGGGCTTCCTGGAGACCCCACAGAGATGTGGCAGAGAACACATCTGGGAAATTATCCATAAGCAGCTGCTGCAAGTGATGGTCTGCCAATAACGACTGGATGGCTAGGCCCAGAGTCATGTTTCTTGAGGCCCAGGAGAGGAAAAAGATTCATACCCAATAAGATGGTGGCCTTGCGGGCAGCAAGGAGTAAAACCTGGGCTGTGACACCATGAGTGAGGTACTGGACCCAAGCCAAAAACCACCCCTGTAGTTGGAGGATGTCATTGCTGTAACTCTTCAGAGAAGTATGGAACGGACAAAGTGGCAGCGAACCGAACTGACGGTGAAAATCCCCATTGATGATTGTTGCAGATGATCCCGTATCCACTTGAAAAGGGAGAGGGGTGCCATTCAACCGCACAGTCAAAATGATCGCTGCCGTCGTGTGTGGAAAAACTGACTGCACGAAGGAAATTGGGGGCAGCAGGTCCATCTCATCCACCACAGAGGCGTCGACAGCAGTGTAGGCCACGGCTATCAACGATGACGACTGATAGACCTCAACTCTGTGACCCTGCTTTCCACAGGCTGAACAGGTCACCCTCCAGAAGCGGCAGTCTTGCCTCTGATGTGAGACAAAGCACTGACTACAGGAGGGCAACCGTTGTCGTTGCTGCTACTGCTGCTGCTGCTGCTTCAGCCGCCGTTGGCGCAGGTGTGGACCGGCGCCCTGGTCCTGGAGGGCGGGCGAGGTCCCAGGTGGGGGCCCTATACCCTGTTGCGGCAATGGAATGGGAACCACCGTCGTCGCGGGACGGGGGGAGTGGCCGCCCTGAAAACCTGCGCCGGGGACCAGCGTGGAAGTAAAGTACTGCTCACGAGCACAGATAATAGGTAAACAGGTGTCTGCAGAGGGATCTTTCAGCTTCAGAAGATCAGTCCATAAGGCATCATTTGGGGTATTCACAAGAATTATATCATGAATGAGGGCCAGACCATAAGACAGCTCTTCTAATAGGGGTTCCGACAGGAGAAACGACCGTCAGGGGAGAGACCTTGCAGCGTAGCAATCCATTCCCTGTGTGACTGTGCGGGAAGCTTCTGACAACAAAAGAACTTGTGACGTGCTGCCACCACATGGACCTGAGAGACAAAATAATCCAATAGGCTAGAAGTCAACGCCTTGCAGGAGAGGGCATGAGGTTCTGTATTGGGATGCAACTGTTGCAGAAGGTGATAAAACTCTGGGCCCACATAGGCGAGAAAAAATGCGGAACGCCGAACGTCACCAGTGACGTCATGAGCAATAAAGTGTTGCTCCAGGCGAGCGACGTCTTTACCCCAAGGCTCAACGGAGCTGCCAAACTTGGGCACAGGAAGGAGCTCCAGAAGTGGGGAAGCTGGATGGGACCCCTGTGTAGGCACCCCAAGGAGGGAGGGGGGGGGGGGGCTGGACATCGCCTGTAAATGCTGAATAATGAGCTGGTTCGTTTGTTGCATATGTTCCAGTAACGCTGTGACTCGCGCTGAGGGTCCATCAATACCGGGAATATGTTCCGTCATAGCGGACAACAACTGAGCAGATGTGGGAAACTCATAAACCAACTCATCGCCACTGAAGTATCTGTGCTAGCAGAGTAGAAATGCGGGAACACAAGTACGAAAGCTATTTATTGGACTCACCAAAACGAAGCACTAATACAATCCCCAAAAGAACAACAGACTCGATCCCAATTGCGGGTCGACACAAATATAAAATAACAAATAATAATAGAAAAGACCCAACTTTTCATGGGGAACGAACACAATAAACAATTCTACAATGTCAAGAGGTTCGTCGACAATACCAACTCGATTTACAAGAGATCGGCTAGCTAGAAGAGATGTCTGCCTGTGGCTGCCGGGGCGCCGCCTTATGAAGCCCGTTGGCAGATGTATCTGCTGGAACTATTTGCAATCACGTACCTGTTGTATCGAAGTCGTTCCTGGGCTAGCTGCGACACCTGGTGAAGCTGTTCTGCAGGCTCCACGAACGGGTAGCGGTCCCTTGGCGGCCGTTGGTGGAGGCCTGGTGTTGTTTTGTGGCCGCCAGTAAGTATTTGTGTTGACAACACAGACGATGTAGGTTTTCCTGGTGAATATATGCCCTGTGATGCAGGCATCCCGTGTTAGTTGGACGTGAAGTGGGGAGCCGATGCAGTAGGCGCTACGATGTATGAAGTGGGCGGCCACAGCAGATATTTAATTTTGAGGGTTTCGAGTTCTGGGAAGATACGCTAAGTTACTCTAATGAAAATTATCATAGCTCAGAGGAAGGTAATGGAAGTTTAAATTGAAGTGTAAAGGCCATTTATTGTTATTACACATTGTATAGGATCGGAATTATGACAATATCTCTGATGGTTATTACTCAGAAGATTTTGACTGATTGTTTTACACTTCAGTAGTCAGGTACATCATGAACTTTGATGAAGCTTTACAAACTCTCGAGGCTCGTTTAACTAGCATCAGTAGTGATTTGACGTTTAAATGGAAATCAACAACCTGATTACGAGACTTGCAAATTCAGTGTATTTGGGATAGGCCAAGTGAGCTAAATAGACCTTTTAGCGTCAGTTAGGTTTTGTTAAAGAACTTATACGACCCAGTTGTGATGGTTATATATTTTATGGTGTCTTACAAGCCAATTATAAAGAATATCGGAGTGGTATTTCGTCACACCTTATTCCAATTCTTGGTGAGAGTGTTATCTCTGACTGCGATTCATAGCTGACGTGAACATCGACATTTGAACTATATTAACGAAGCGCAGATGCAGATATCAGTTAAGGCAGTTATTCAGACGCTTATGTATTCACGAAAAACTTGTCATAAGATACGTTTATTATGAAGGTTTATGAAAGAAGACATGACACAAGAGAATATCGAACTGTTGGATCATCGATGTGTTGAGACTTCGTTTGTTTCACAAAATTGCAAACTTTTTCCTACGAACAGTATTCGACATACTACGTACTGCGATTTGCACCTGTGGCGTGGCGACACACGGTCACAACAGCAACTGCACAAGAAATAAATGTCCTTATCCACTAAATAATTCGTCGCAGGCAGCTTTTAGCTGACATCAGGAGAGGCGGAACAGTGCAGGTTGTTCTCAGCAGAATCTACATCAAACCAACGCCACAAAAATAGTTCAGGTATATGTGCCTTCCTCGCAAGTAGAAGGTGCAGGGAGAGAAACAATACGAGGGCACTGAGCAGGTAATTCAGTATATAGGGGGAGATGATAATCTAATAATCATGTTGAACAGGAACGCGGTAGTAAGAGAGGGAACAGAAGAAGGGGTTACGAGAGAATATGGGCTTGGCAGTAGTAACGAGAGAGGAGAATGACTAATTGGATTTTGCAATAAATATCAGTTAGTAATAGCGTGTACTCTGGTCAAAAATCACAAGAGGAGGAGGTATACTTAGGAAAGACCCGGAGACACGCAAAGATTCCAGTTAGATTACTTCATGGTCAGGCAGAGATTCCGATATCAGATGTTGGATTCTAAGGTGTACCCAGGAGTAGATATGGATTAAGATCACAATTTAATAATGATGAAGAGGAGACTGAAGCTTAGGAAATTCGTACTGAAGAATCAATGCGGAATGAAGGGAGGCACTGACGTATTACGGGAACACGACATGGGTTCGAAGTTCTCTAAGGATGTAGATATTGCGATAGTGAATACCACAATAGGGAATTCAGATGAAGAGGAGTAACGTCTCTAGAAAGAGAAATCGCAGAAATTGGACAGACGTGAGCGACAGACGTACGTCAACAAATCGATGAGAGAAGGAAGTACAAAAATGTTCACTTAAGAATGAAATAAATAGAAAGTGCAGGGAAATGGCAGGCGAAATGGCTACAGGGAAAATGTAAAGAAATCTAAAACTACATGTTCGTCGGAAGGAGTGATTCAGCATATAGAAAAATCATAACAACCTTGGGTGAAACTAAAAGCAAGGGCGTCAATAGTATGAGTGCAATGGGAATTCCACTGCTAGACGGAGAGGAGAGAGCGAAAGGTGAAGGCCTCTACGAGGGAGAGGACTTGCCTGACGACGTTATAGAAGGAGAACTGGAAATCGATGTGGAAGACACTGGTTAAAGAGAGCTGTAGATGAATTGCCATCAATTGAAGTGGAAGGGATAGGCAATATTTCTTCGGAATCTTAAAATCAGTTGGGGAAGTCGCAAAAAAAAAAAAAAAGACTATTCACACTGATGTGTAACAGCTATGAGACTTTCGGAAAAATTACATCAGCACAATCCCGAAGATATAAGAAGAGAGAAGAGCGAGAATTATCACATTACCCGCTTAATGTCTCACGCATGTAAGTTTCTGACAAGAATAAAACACAGAAGAATGGGAAAGAAAAACGAGGAGCTATTACATGACGATAAGCGTGGCTTTCAGAAAGGTAAAGGCACAAGAGAGGCAGTTCTAATGCGCTTGCTGCTGGAGACAATATTTTTAAAAAAATCACATGTTCATTGGATTTTATCATTCTACAAATGCTTTCGACAACGTAAAATGGTGCAAGATATTCCATATTCTGAGAAAAATAGGATTAAGCTATAAGGAAAGATAGGAAACTCACAATACGCTAATGCACAATACTTACAACTGCCGGAGGGAATAGTAAGAATGAAAGAACGAAGTGCTGTAAAAGGAATGCAGAATTTCAATGTTAGTGTTCAATCTGTACATCGAAGAAGCAATGACGGAAAGAGAAGAATGCTTCAAGAGTGGGAGTAAAATTCAAGGTGAAAGGATATCAGTGATATTTGTTGATGACATTGGTATCCTCAGCAGAAATGAATGGAATGAACACCCTAATGAGTACAGAACATGGGTTGAGAGTACACCGAAGAAAAGTGAAAGTAACAAAAAGTGGCAGAAATGAGAGCAGCGAGAAATCTTGCAACAGAATTGGTGATCACGAAGTAGACGAAGTTGAGTAATTCTGCTACCTTAGCAGTAAAATAACACATGTTGAACGAGGCGGGGGCATAAAAATCAGACTAGTAGAAGCAAAGAGGTCATTCCTGGCCAAGAGAAGTCTACTAGTATCAAGCGTCAGCTTTAATCCTCAACGGTTCTGCAACAAGTTCAAGGTAAACAATTCCGCAACAGTTGTAAAATACTTTATTGAGCGAAGTCGCGCACGACGGTAGTCGGTATACACTACCACGGTTTCGAGGTCTTCGCCACATCATCAGGTGTGTCTGAAATCTGAAGTGAAAAAACCGTTGGAACATACTCCACAAAGTAATTACGAAATGTAGAGCAGAAGCAATATAGGTAATAACCAAAAATAATGGCTGTCCATTGCGTGAAAAAGGAAAAAGCGGCGTGATTAATAACAAAACAAGTTCAACAAAGCAACACACCCATGGCATGGACAGTTAACATAGGTAATAGCATAAGACAAACACCGAAATACATACAGTTGCCAGAATCTGCATCTAAGAGCAGAAAAGCCCAAAAATAACAAATGACAGATTGTGAACCAGTGAAATGAAATGGCTTTTTAGAACATAAAAAAATCAATCTAGGTTGCACGGGACAGGTTTATTTAATCTTCACATGTGACGCATTTCGCTTGTTCTAGGCATAATCAGACAGTGAATAAAAGGTCTCGATAATCTTACCCGAGGCGTCGAGCGTAATTACGTCTCACCGAACTGGAAGGTAGCAGCCAGGTAGTCAGTGTCAACGATTCATTATATCGCCGATAGAGTTCTTTCTACTCGTAACCAAGGCATCTAACGTGAATAAGAGACCCAAAGAACTGAGAGGTAACAGTCAGATAGCCACCGCCATTACTTCACTACATCACCCGTGAAGAAACCGGCCCGTGAACACAAATATGGTCTATTTACAAAATTGTGAGCACGCACTGTAATGCTGGCAACTAGACCACCAAGACCTGCAACAAAAACTATTTCTTTCTGTTCTAAAGATCTATTACGGTTGCTGTACCAGTACCAGTGGTAGTTATGTAGTGGAGTGATTTTAAGTAAAATTAAATGGTAAAACATTTAAAACATTAAATTGCCAATATGCGCATTTAATAGCAGAAAAGTCCATACATAACAAACGACAGGCTGTGGGCCAGTGATATTAAAACCTAAAACATTTAAAGAAATAAAACTGTTTCATTTGTTATGTTCGGGCATTTCTGCTCTTAGATGCAGATTCGGGCAGTTGTATGTATTTTGGCATTTGGCTTATGCTGTTATTATGTTAGCTTTCCATGCCGTGTGTGTGTTGCTTTGTTGCACTTATTGTGTTATTAGTCATACTGCTTTTTTCTATTTGTTTGTTAAGGCTAACCGCTCACGCAATGGACCGCCTTTACTTTCGGTTACTAGCTATATTGCTTGTGCACTTTATCGGCATTCGAGTGCTTGTTGTACCTCAGTTCCTCTCCAAGCCGCGTCGTGTGCCCCCTTCACGAATACGACGCGCAGCGTTACTGCCGAGTCGGCTCGCCGTAGCCGCCCGGGTCACACAGGTTGCGGAAAAGCTGTATCGGCGTTCGATAAAGTTTTGGCCTCGAATGCTGGCGTTTTCGCGTGGTTCGTCATATAAAATGCTAGTCTGACTTGCTCTTTCTGCAGTTTAACTTTGGTTTAGCGCGTGACTTCCATCTAATGATTTATGGTGGCTTCATTGTTATAGACAGCATGCATTCCTGGCGTCTATTTTGGGACAAGAGGAATTTTCCCGGGCCGCGATCCAAAGGTGGAGTTCTGTGCAGCCTCAATTTGGGATGTTATTTGACTGTACACCTACGGTGAATGTTTGTCTGTTAGTTTTTAAGGCATGGGCATCATGTTCTACTACTGTTAGGTAGGCTATTATTCAATCATTTCATCAGGTTTTCAGGTTCTAAATGTCAGTCGTTAATTATTTTTAAAAAATTTGTAATTGCTTAATGGAGTAGGCTAAAACTGTTGTTTTACTTCAGACTTCAGATACGCCTGATGATGTGGCTAAGACCCCGAAATCTTGGTAGTGTATAGCGACTTCGTCGTGCAAAGCTTAGTACACTACAATCTCTTACAACTGCGGCGGATTTGTTTGCCATGAACAATATTATGGTAGAGAACCACTGACTGTGGAAAAATCCGGAAGAGAATCGAGAACTTTTTAGATGTAGTGCTGACCAGGAGGCGGGAAACTATGACATCTCAAACGGACAGTCTGCTCATCTGTTGTGACCATTTAGATCAAGACACTGTGTCACTATGTGGTCAGTCGTTCCAGTTTCTTCTCAGCTGCAACGTTCGATCTTGCAGAATATGGCCTGCAGAGAATGAAAAACTGAATTCATCATAGCCTTACAAGCTGTTTTATTAATCTGCTCAAGAGTTCTCATTTCTCCGTATTTGAGGTCACTTCTTATCACACACTCTTATCAAGATCAGTCTGGAGACCTCCACAACTCTGCGGAGTTAACAGTTTTATCACCCATAACAGTGCCGTCTAAGTGGAATGCAGGATTACAGCAGATGTCGACCAACGGTCCCTTCAGATGGACTAAGGGCCCCCCTTCCCTCCCCCCCCTCCCGCCACTCTTCTGCCCCCCCCCCCCTCCCCTGTACACACACTTGAAAGGGCGACGCTGGGGTTATCTCTGTTACGTATTGGCCACGTGTCATACAACGTGCTCAATATTCTCTGTCTCTCTCTCCCTTCCTCGTGGTCTGGCCTGCTTGTGAACGCGATACTTTTAGTTGCGAGACTGTCAGCAGTTAGCTCAGCTCTTGTCACACGTACCTACCAGACATCGAGAGCTCTTAATTCTCTGTTGAGTGATCACACGCTGGAAAAGTACTCATCGTGCTGTCTGCGAAATCTGGGGTATCAGCGAATGTTTTTGAATGAATGCCCAATCAATCGCTATGAACAACGAGACATTTTCAGTCACTAAAACATGGTCCTCACCCATCACAACTACAAATTTCGCGACGATCTGAATTACATTTACATTTAGTCTACCCTAAATATTACGACTCGGTGGGGATAGCTGCTGAAGACGTTGAACTCGTATATGGAGAGAGTCCGGTGATTCTGAGTTTGGCTTGCTTTGTTTTCACAAGTAATTTGGAACGAGTGGTGAGGAGGTTTCTTAAATCTGCGAGAGCTATTTTTTTTTTCAAGGTTCTATCGGTCGCTATATGGAAACCAGAGTGAAAATCAAGGACGTTTTGTTTTGCAACATTTAGCTTCACCTTCCAGCTACTTCTCTACAAAGCGGCCGCTCCGACTTAGACATTTGTCGTAGCATGGCACCAACTGTCCAATACCGTTGTTACAGAAGTCAGCCGCCTCTGCTACTTCTCTACGTTGGTTTCCAGCTCTTTATTCGTCCCAGAATACTGTCCTCATACACAGCTGTTCATGTGAGAAACGGATGAAAATCAAAGGGAGCCAAGCCCAGACTATGGTGGGTGGTCAAACACTTGCTATCGAAAGCGATGCAGAATGTCTTTGTAGCAGCTGCTGTGTGCGGGCGAGTATTGTCATGAAGAAGGAAAGTGTCTGATGACAACATTCCTCTTCGCTTGTTCTGAATTGCTCTTTGTAAACAATTTTCTCGAATCGCCTGATCCGCTCACTGAAAAAAATTTTCGGTTGACACTAGCTTCCTTCCCTAACAGCCTACATGATAAACGTCTGTAGCTCACGCTTCAAAGTTACTGCACCATTCCTGCACTTGCTGTCACACATGACTGTTACTTTATGCGGGCTGCATTAAAGCAGGCGGAGCCCTTCAGGATGAAGATATCGAGTGACAGCACGCACTTCACACTTGACAGGAGACTACTGGTCTAGGCATCCTTACGTGCTCACTGTACGTTCATATCTGAGAAGAGTGACGTGGGACGATAGGCGGGATTACTAGAGACACTGCCCAACACATCTGCGCAAAACTTTATCGGATTTTCACTGTGATTTTAATTTAACTTCCGAACGGACCTCCTTGGAAGGAAAATATCCTTGTACATCTGCGTTCATACTCTATAAACCGTTCCGAAGTACATGGCAGAGGGTAGTTCCCAATGTACGAAATATTTATTCCCGTCCTATTCGTGTATGGCGTGTGAGAATACGCACTACTTAAATGTCTCACTGCGAGATGTAACTGTTTTAAGCCGGCCGGTGTGGCCGTGCGGTCTAGGCGCTTCAGTCTGGAACCGCGTGACCGCTTCGGTCGCAGATTCGAATCCTGCCTCGGGCATGGATGTGTGTGATGTCCTTAGGTTAGTTAGGTTTAAGTAGTTCTAAGTTCTAGGGGACTGATGACCTCAGATGTTAAGTCCCACAGTGCTCAGAGCCATTTTTTTTTTTTTTGTAACTTAACTTACAAGTAAAGAATCAGTGGAGATAAGTACGAAAAGGTGGCCATACATTTCCAAGTAAACCTGCAACTGATAAATGAATCACTCTATAGTGCAGAGCAAAGGAAGCAGAGCATCGAATGAAATTTCCGAACATTAAAGTAGGTCAGAGTTTGTAGCACTTGTAAAACTTTCAACACCATGTAAGGTTTTCCAAGTTCCACTGAAACTCATTTAAAAGTACCTCCGCTGTTCCATCGCCAAAGATCAGTCGCCCATCTTCACTTCTTCAACGATAGCGACAGAAGAACCACGGCGCTTCTCTGCTTGCCTCCGCCAGACCTTGGTCACATGACCCACTGCTGTAGTCAAGTTCGTTGCTTGCCTTGGCCCTTCTTATCAGAATACATTGTTTGGTATACATTATAAATTTTTAATATACGTATTCTTAAATCTGCTTATTGTACTTCTTACCCTATAAGTAATCTCTGCACTTTGTCCTTTTAATTTATTATTTTTAGTTCTGTTTCGAAAGGAAATATCCGGAGCTAGTGAAATTGCTGTGGCGCCACGAGATTCAAAGCACATTTCTTTATATTTTTAGGAACATAAACAATATTTACGTAAATTACTACAACTTCATCTCTATTGCAGTGTCAACATTCTGACGCTAAATAAGTGTTTGTTTGCCGAATTTTGTTGCATCACAGTTTAATCAATATTTAAAAAAAATTAACAATTTCCTTTCTTGCATATCGCACGACAAGCTAGCTCACCATGTGATTGAGGTCATGTACTACACTCCTGGAAATGGAAAAAAGAACACATTGACACCGGTGTGTAAGACCCACCATACTTGCTCCGGACACTGCGAGAGGGCAGTACAAGCAATGATCACACGCACGGCACAGCGGACACACCAGGAACCGCGGTGTTGGCCGTCGAATGGCGCTAGCTGCGCAGCATTTGTGCACCGCCGCCGTCAGTGTCAGCCAGTTTGCCGTGGCATACGGAGCTCCATCGCAGTCTTTAACACTGGTAGCATGCCGCGACAGCGTGGACGTGAACCGTATGTGCAGTTGACGGACTTTGAGCGAGGGCGTATAGTGGGCATGCGGGAGGCCGAGTGGACGTACCGCCGAATTGCTCAACACGTGGGGCGTGAGGTCTCCACAGTACATCGATGTTGTCGCCAGTGGTCGGCGGAAGGTGCACGTGCCCGTCGACCTGGGACCGGACCGCAGCGACGCACGGATGCACGCCAAGACCGTAGGATCCTACGCAGTGCCGTAGGGGACCGCACCGCCACTTCCCAGCAAATTAGGGACACTGTTGCTCCTGGGGTATCGGCGAGGACCATTCGCAACCGTCTCCATGAAGCTGGGCTACGGTCCCGCACACCGTTAGGCCGTCTTCCGCTCACGCCCCAACATCGTGCAGCCCGCCTCCAGTGGTGTCGCGACAGGCGTGAATGGAGGGACGAATGGAGACGTGTCGTCTTCAGCGATGAGAGTCGCTTCTGCCTTGGTGCCAATGATGGTCGTATGCGTGTTTGGCGCCGTGCAGGTGAGCGCCACAATCGGGACTGCATACGACCGAGGCACACAGGGCCAACACCCGGCATCATGGTGTGGGGAGCGATCTCCTACACTGGCCGTACACCACTGGTGATCGTCGAGGGGACACTGAATAGTGCACGGTACATCCAAACCGTCATCGAACCCATCGTTCTACCATTCCTAGACCGGCAAGGGAACTTGCTGTTCCAACAGGACAATGCACGTCCGCATGTATCCCGTGCCACCCAACGTGCTCTAGAAGGTGTAAGTCAACTACCCTGGCCAGCAAGATCTCCGGATCTGTCCCCCATTGAGCATGTTTGGGACTGGATGAAGCGTCGTCTCACGCGGTTTGCACGTCCAGCACGAACGCTGGTCCAACTGAGGCGCCAGGTGGAAATGGCATGGCAAGCCGTTCCACAGGACTACATCCAGCATCTCTACGATCGTCTCCATGGGAGAGTAGCAGCCTGCATTGCTGCGAAAGGTGGATATACACTGTACTAGTGCCGACATTGTGCATGCTCTGTTGCCTGTGTCTATGTGCCTGTGGTTCTGTCAGTGTGATCATGTATGTATCTGACCCCAGGAATGTGTCAATAAAGTTTCCCCTTCCTGGGACAATGAATTCACGGTGTTCTTATTTCAATTTCCAGGAGTGTATTTGGTGGTGTATTGTATGTGTTAAATCTCTGCTATTGGTTATTATGCGTCGTAAATAACAATCACTTAAACTTTAATGATCGTTATGTCCTTATATTTGCTGCACCTCAACAACAGACAGTATTGGCAATTTTAGTAGATATACAATACCTTTTGACACACTCAGTTGCCAGGCCATGTTGGCTTTCACCTCCTTATAGCGCTCAAAGGATCGGCCAACCGGCTGCTTTTGCCTGTCAGAAGGTTTGTAAATATTTTTTCACTCGACCGTTGCATCCTCGAATAGAAAGTGGCAAAAACGAACATTAAGTCTTCCCTGTGAACTACGATTTCTCTTATTGTCAGGGTGATCATTTCTTCCTCCCTAGGTGGGAGTCAAGAAAATATTATTGTTTTTGGAAGGGAAAGTTAGTAAATGAAATTTCGTGAAAAGATCACGCCGCACAGAAAAACGCTTTTGTTTTAATGATTGTCACCGCAAATCACTTATTATATCCACGATACTCCTTCCTCACTTTCGCGATAATATAGAAACAAGCTTCCGTTCTTTGAACTTTTTCGATGTCCTACCCGGTAAGGGCCACATACAGCGCTCCAGAAGAGGACGGACAAGCATAGTGTAGTCAGTCTGTCTAATAAACATGTTGCATCTTCTAACAGTTCTGCCAAGAAACCGCTGTCTTCGTTTCGCCTTCCCCACTACATTGACTATGTGTTGTTTCCTTTTTAATTTGTTCGTCACTTTAGTTCCTAGATATTTACCTAAATCGACAACCTTTAAATTTGTGTGACTTATTGTGTAACCGAAATTTGATAGATTTTAAAGTCAGCCACGAACAGTCCACCCGTTTCGGGTTTTCACCTCTTCTGTGACGCACTCCCTTGAGTCAAACATGCACTTGTTCTCCATCCAGTATAGAATTTTACTCTCGCTTTTTATCTTGTAGGTGATGTGAGTTTTGAGGCGTGAAAAGTAGCTAATTATTGAATAAATATTTCATGCGACGGAAAATCGTGACTGATGCTGATTCCTGCAGCATTGTCTCTAACTTAAGCTACAGTCTCAGCAATGGACAAGTGGTACAGTCAAGAGAACTTTGGAGGGACTGATTATGGATATCGACGAGTTTCTCACGTTAATCGTTTTCAGTACGTGTTTTTATGGCGAGTTGTAATTAGTCGTCTATTTTCAGTTGTAGAAGTCTTGTCACGTTATCAGTTCTACCAACAACATCTGGAGTTCTTGGGCGAAGCAGGCGGTGGAAGAGTCTCAGTTGCTTCAATCGATAGTCATCAAGGCTCGATAGTCTTCAGACGAGAGCTTGTTTTGAGTTGTAAATGCAGCGCCAAGTTATCGCTTCACTAAGGCACCTAAAACAGCGCAACGTGTAGCAGTTCTGTGCTGCTGTGGCTGAAATGTGTGTTTTTGCGGTGATAATCGTAGGAAGTAAGTCATTTAATATCCGGACGACTGTACTGCTTGTGATACGACTCAATTAAATACCGTGTGTGATCCAGCCCACTGTGGCAGGTTATGTAAAAGGCAAGGCAGGCCGTTACGACCGGAAGAGGGCTCCCTGGAAACGGACCGTTAGCTGCTTGTCGACATATCTCTTGATATGCCTCGCCGAGTCCTACGCCATTTACCTGGACGCAGGAAACGCTGTTCTCTTGAGAACAAGAGCAGCAGCGAGGAACAAATGTCCCGAGAGGTCAGTACAAAACTGACGGTGCTCGGCCATCCTAGAAGGATCCAGAAGCAAGTGGCAGCTTAACATGAAAAAGTGTGATGACCTCGTATTTCTGGGGGATTCGTTTGATGGTGAACAGTGGGAGCATCCGGAGCATCTGAAGTAAGACCGGAGTTTTCAACGCGAAAACTCACTAATTGCAGAGTGCGCAATGGGCAAACCAGTGCGGATAAAGCATGACACAAAGAAGGGCAATGTCAGAATAACCCTTTGCTATTCAGTTCTGTGTTTTCAGAATCTTAGAGGAGGTGAGATGCCTCACCTGGCGCTAACATTTCGAGAATATTACCCTGCCAACTTATGACTCTACCGCCTTGTCATTTTTTACCGTGTCACGTAGAACAGTGGAACCTTTCCTCCCCCCGCCCTCTCCACCCACCCTCCCGCGTCCCTCCTCTGCCGCCACCAGTTACCTATAATTCGGGCCTTAGCAAAAGCTTTCACAATAAAACTAAATCTCACGATCGTGGAAATGGGTTGTTTTCTCTTTTAAAACAAGTACCTCATAGGCAATCCTCTGCAACAGAAATAAATTTTTTAACCTTGTTTTATTTTATTATATTTTTTTATTGAGATTTTCCGCTATACAAAGATTTTTCTCCAACATAACAAATACCCGGAAATTAATACATCTTTTACGTAAGACCTTAATTTTTCTCCTCAGGTTGTCCCTCCAGGTGTTTCGATCTTGTGTATCTTGTTCCTCTGCGCCAAGTCTTCTCATTGTTAACAGTACATTTTGGAGCCAGGTGGTCAAGGGCGTCCTCTCTTCTTCCCCTCACCTTCCCATTACAGGATCATTTTCGGAATTCTGGATTCCTCCATTCTCCTTACATGCCTGTACCACCGTAACATCCTTCTATCCATCACGTCATGTACTCTTTCTCTTACTTCCATTCTGTTTATTATTAACACGTTTCTTAATTTCTCTGTTCTAGAAATTTCTACTGCTTGCAGTTTTTTTCGGTGTTTCAGATCTGTAGTCCAATTCTCCATTCCGTACATAACTACGCGTATCGAATCATATACGTTTTTATTTTTTTTTTTTGTTCGGTTTATTACATTTCTGCTCCATAAGTTTGAGTTGACCATCACAATGACCTACCTTCCACTGCTAATTCTTTTATTAATATCTACCTGTGATTTTCCCTCAGCTCTAAAATGGATCCCAAATATCAGAAAGTATTGACCTTCTTAATTTTCTTTCCCTCTTTGTATTAGTCGTCTAGATCGTTAGTGAGGTATTTTGTTTTCTGATAATGTTGGCGAAATGGGGCATCCTTGTAAGCCCCCCTTGTTGTTGTTGTTGTTGTGGTCTTCAGTCCTGAGACTGGTTTGATGCAGCTCTCCATGCTACTCTATCCTGTGCAAGCTTCTTCATCTCCCAGTACCTACTGCAGCCTACATCCTTCTGAATCTGCTTAATGTATTCATCTCTTGGTCTCCCTCTACGATTTTTACCTTCCACGCTGCCCTCCAGTACCAAATTGGTGATCCCTTGATGCCTCAGAACATGTCTTACCAACCGATCCCTTCTTCTAGTCAAGTTGTGCCACAAACTCCTCTTCTCCCCAATTCTATTCAATACCTCCTCATTAGTAATGTGATCTACCCATCTAATCTTCAGCATTCTTCTGTAGCACCACATGTCGAAAGCTTCTATTCTCTTCTTGCCCAAACTATTTATCGTCCATGTTTCACTTCCATACATGGCTACACTCCTTACAAATACTTTCAGAAACGACTTCCTGACACTTAAATCAATACTCGATGTTAACAAATTTCTCTTCTTTAGAAACGCTTTCCTTGCCATTGCCAGTCTACATTTTATATCCTCTCTACTTCGACCATCATCAGTTATTTTGCTGCACAAATAGCAAAACTCATTTACTACTTTAAGTGTCTCATTTCCTAATCTAATTGCCTCAGCATCACCCGCTTTAATTCGACTACATTCCATTATCCTCGTTTTGCTTTTGTTGATGTTCGTCTTATCCCCTCCTTTCAAGATACTGTCCATTCCGTTCAACTGCTCTTCGGTCCTTTGCTGTCTCTGACAGAATTACAATGTCATCGGCAAACCTCAAAGTTTTTATTTCTTCTCCATGGATTTTAATACCTACTCCGAACTTTTCTTTTGTTTCCTTTACTGCTTGCTCAATATACAGATTGAATAGCATCGGGGAGAGGCTACAACCCCGTCTCACTCCCTTCCCAACCACGGCTTCCCTTTCATGCCCCTCGACTCTTATAACTGCCACCTGGTTTCTGTACAAATTGTAAATAGCCTTTCCCTCCCTGTATTTTACCCCTGCTACCTTCAGAATTTGAAAGAGAGTATTCCAGTCAACATTGTCAAAAGCTTTCTCTAAGTCTACAAATGCTAGAAACGTAGGTTTGCCTTTCCTTACTCTAGCTTCTAAGACAAGTCGTAGGGTCAGTATTGCCTCACGTGTTCCAACATTTCTACGGAATCCAAACTGATCTTCACCGAGGCCAGCTTCTACCAGTTTTTCCATTCGTCTGTAAAGAATTCGTGTTAGTATTTTGCAGCTCTGACTTATTAAACTGATAGTTCGGTAATTTTCACATCTGTCAACACCTGCTTTCTTTGGGATTGGAATTACTACATTCTTCTTGAAGTCTGAGGGAATTTCGCCTGTCTCGTACATCATACTCACCAGATGGTAGAGTTTTGTTAGGCCTGGCTCTCCCAAGGCTGTCAGTAGTTCTAATGGAATGTTGTCTACTCCCGGGGCCTTGTTTCAACATAGGTCTTTCAGTGCTCTGTCAAACTCTTCATGCAGTATTATATCTCCCATTTCATCTTCATCTACCTCCTCTTCCATTTCCATAATATTGTCCTCAAGAACATTGCCCCTGTATAGACCCTCTATATACGCCTTCCACCTTTCTGCTTTCCCTTCTTTGCTTAGAACTGGGTTTCCATCTGAGCTCTTGATATTCATACAAGTGGTTCTCTTTTCTCCAAAGGTCTCTTTAATTTTCCTGTAGGCAGTATCTATCTTACCCCCCGCGAGATAAGCCTCTACATCCTTACATTTGTCCTCTAGCCATCCCTGCTTAGCCATTTTGCACTTCCTGTCGATCTCATTTTTGAGACGTTTGCATTCCTTTTTGCCTGCTTCACTTACTGCATTTTTGTATTTTCTCCTTTCATCAAGTAAATTCAGTATCTCTTCTGTTACCCAAGGATTTCTACTAGCCCTCGTCTTTTTACCTACTTGATCCTCTGCTGCCTTCACTATTTCATTCCTCAAAGCTACCCATTCTTCTTCTACTGTATTTCTTTCCCCCATTCCTGTCAATTGTTCCCTTATGCTGTCCCTGAAACTCTCTACAACCTCTGGTTCTTTCAGTTTATCCAGGTCCCATCTCCTTAAATTCCCACCTTTTTGCAGTTTCTTCAGTTTTAATCTACAGTTCATAACCAATAGATTGTGATCAGAGTCCACATCTGCCCCTCGATATGTCTTACAATTTAAAATCTGGTTCCTAAATCTCTGTCTTACCATTATATAATCTATCTGAAACCTTCTAGAATCTACAGGGTTCTTCCATGAATACAACCTTCTTTCATGATTCTTGAACCAAGTGTTAGCTATAATTAAGTTATGCTCTGTGCAAAATTCTACCAGGTGGCTTACTCTTTCATTTCTCTCCCCCAATCCATATTCACCCACTATGTTTCCTTCTCTCCCTTTTCCTACTCTCGAATTCCTGTCACCCATGACTATTAAATTTTCGTCTCCCTTCACTACCTGAATAATTTCTTTTATCTCATCATACATTTCCTCAATTTCTTCATCATCTGCAGAGCTGGTTGGCATATAAACTTGTAATACTGTAGTAGGCGTGGGCTTCGTGTCTATCTTGGCCACAATAATGCGTTCACTATGCTGTTTGTAGTAGCTTACCCGCACTCCTATTTTCCTATTCATTATTAAATCTACTCCTGCATTACCCCTATTCTATTTTATATTTATAACCCTGTATTCACCTGACCAAAAGTCTTATTCCTCCTGCCACCGAACTTCACTAATTCCCACTATATCTAACTTTAACCTATCCATTTCCCTTTTTATATTTTCTAACCTACCTGCCCGATTAAGGGATCTGACATTCCACGCTCCGATCCGTAGAACGCCAGTTTTCCTTCTCTTGATAACGACGCCCTCTTGAGTAGTCCCCGCCCGGTGATCCGAATAGGGGACTATTCTACCTCCGGAATATTTTACCCGAGAGGACGCCATCATCATTTAATCACACAATAAAGCTGCATGCCCTCGGGAAAAATTACGGCTGTAGCTCCCCTTGCTTTCAGCCGTTCGCAGTACCAAAACAGCAAGGCCGTTTTGGTTAGTGTTACAGGGCCAGATCAATCAATCATCCAGACTGTTGCCCCTGCAACTACTTAAAAGGCCGCTGCCCCTCTTCGGGAACCACACGTTTGTCTGGCCTCTCAACAGACACCCCTCCGTTGTGGTTGCACCTATGGTACGGCTATCTGTATCGTTGAGGCACGGAAGCCTCCCCACCAAATTTCTTTGACTTGCCATATGTTATCTCTATATATTTCTTGTATTATTTTAATTAAAGGACCCTTTATGTTGGCCAAATCTAATGCTCTCCAAAGTAGTTTTCTTGGGACGGTATCATATGCTTTTTCTAAATCTATGAAAATTAATCCTTTTTTTTTATTTTTCCCTACGATTCTCTAAGATCTGTCATGCGAAAATGCGGTCTACCAGCTGTGAAGCCACATTGTTCTTCCTGGCTTTTAAAATTTATTTCCAGCTTAATTTTAATAATTTTTCCAAAAATATCCATTAATGTGTTTATAACACAAATTCCTCGGTACTTCGAGCAGTTTTTGCGATTCCCATTCTTAAATATAGTATTAACATAGCCCAGCTTCATTTCCTTGGGTATTGAATCTTCACGTAACATTTTGTTGAATAACTGTGTTATTAGTTTCACAATTTTGTGGCCACTATATTTTAAGAGCTCCGGATTGATATTGCCTGTTCCTGTTGATTTACCATTCTTCCCTGTAATTCTTACATTACTCACCTCGCTTTCTAAAAATTTGATCTTCTCTCCTTCCTGCTCCTTTTCTTCCACTGTTCCTTCCTCCAGATACTCTTCTGTATCCTCGTTTGATAATTTCCAGAAATATTCTTCGCAGTCTTTTGATGTTATCGGTTGAAGACTGGTTTTGGCTTTTGTCTCTTGTCAAAGTCCTTTTAATACTGACCACGCTTGTTTCTACTGATATTGGCACATGTCCTTTCCCATACTTCATTCTTGGCTACCCTTATTTTTTTTATCACTTCATTCTTGTTTTCCTTGTAAATTGTTCTTGTTACCATATTTCAAAAATGGCTCTGAGCACTATGGGACTTAACTTCTGTGGTCATCAGTCCCCTAGAACTTAGAACTACTTAAACCTAACTAACCTAAAGACATCACACACATCCATGCCCGAGGCAGGATTCGAACCTGCGACCGTAGCAGTCCCGTGGTTCCGGACTGCGTACCATATTTCAGTGACAAGTACTAAAATAAGTAACAATTTTCATCTAAGGTAGTTACTGAGAGACTTTTAAAAGATTTTAGTGAAAACAGAAAGGGATAAGTTTATTACATTGTTCTAGCTTGAACTGAGTGGAAAGGACGAAAATATAAAATTTCTGTTATTTTTTCCTCTTTAACAACGGAACTTTATTATTCCATAATTTACAAATTGTTTCAGTTTGCATCGGAAAAAGTGGGACAAGAATATGAAAACATCGCTAATTTTATGTTCACAAATTAAAGATAAGGCGCTGTTACATGTTATATGTGAAGAAAACGCGAACAGCAAGCATATAAAAATCTGGAAATTGGCATCGAAAGTAGCTGAAAATTCCATAATGAAATTTTCGCTCTGCAGTGGAGTGTGCATTGATTTGAAACTTCCTACAGATTAAAACTGTATGCAGGACCGAGACTCTAACCCAGTACCTTTGCCTTTTGCTGTAAAGTGCTCTACCGACTGAGCTTTCCAAGCATGACTCGCAACCCGTCCTCAGAGCTTCAATCCGCCAGTACCACGTCTCCTACATTACAACTTCACAGAAGCTCAACCTGCAACGGATGTAAAGCTGTGAGGATGGTTCGTGAGTCATGCTTGGATAGCTCAGTCGGTAGAGCACTTGACAGCAAAAGGTATTGGGTTCGAGTCTTAGTCCAGCACACAGCTGTAATCTGCCACGAAGTATCATTGTTGACAACTGACTAATGTAGTGAGGATGTCACATGGAACACAAGTTGTATTGAGTAGTGTGCTGAACTAGTATCGTACTTATTCGAGAAGCATAACGGGGGCCGGCGCATGTTTACGTGTGGGTCACGTTTACGCAGAACAATTTTTCTCGGAAAGTATTCATGCTAGATCCTTACCGACAGTGGAACGTTAGTGCCGCCATCTACCGAGGATTCTTACGAACTTCACGGCACCAGTTGAGTGAACGTCTTAGCGCGGAGGATGTATTTGTGTTTCTGTGTAAGACGAGGAAATTTCGTTGCTCAAATATCGAAGCTTCTACGGAGCTTATCCTTCAGAACTGAGAATAGATAAATGTACAGGATATGCATGTACAGATATTTTTATATGTGGACCTTAATATGTACCCACCTCAGTGTGTTAGTTGTTTTTCCTTTGCGTCTTAACAGTCTTCCACAAACCCTTCACAAACTTTACGACCTGATGTTTTCTGCGTAGTCGTAACAGCAACGCCTGTCAGTTTAGGCTAACCATTTTGCGTCGACACTTCTGCACCTGGCCTTCTGCCCAGGGGGGAATAAGCCTTAATGGTTTGCCCTTGTCACATGTACTTGGAGATACTAACTGATGTAAAAACATACTGCTCTTAATAGCTATAATTATTAGTCAGAAAATCACATAAATATTTGTGCAACATTGTCCAGTGCAGTGTCCTCAGCCACCAATACAAATATCTGCACTTATACCCATTACACCCCACACATGTTTTCGTTTACATGAGATTGCTGTTTCGATGTTGCTGACAGCATGGTCTGGGCTTCACCGTACTTGGTCCCCACTGCCACGCCAGAGCTCGCCGCTGCCTTCCTCTGTACAGAGCCCTGTAGACCCGGATCAGGGGCGCTAAATTTCTGTCTATAATTAGACCTCGTTCCGCTGTACACACACACACACACACACACACACACACACACAGAAACTTGAAATCCGTAGAACGTTTGTTAACCAAGCAACACGCCCTAGCACAGTTTTACACTCTCAGCAGCTAATTAGCTATCTGATCAAAAGTATCCGGACACCTTGTAACGTAGCAAATTGTTACTAGTTGTCTTCTTGCATTGAAAGCATAGCTTGTCATTGAGCCTGGAGGAGAGAAGATATTCGTTCTCACGCAGGCACTACTGGGCCGTGGGCCGAGCGAGCCGCTTACTAGCGCTGCGTGCAATTAAGTTATATATACTCTCTATGCTTTTGAAGAAGTGCTATTAAATATTAATCGATCTTTTTCATACTCAGTATACCAAATTCCAAGAATAACTCAAACATAGCGTTAAAATTTCAAATTAGTAACTTCAGTACTTACGGGGATATAAATTTTTACCTAAAACACATAATAATCGTGCTGGGATTGTCAAACTGAGTTAGAGACTGTAATATGTTCATGAAACTACAACCAAGCGGATGGGTTCACATAATCTGGTTTCCTGGAATTTTCTTTAGTTTCATTAGCACAGATTTATGACGTAATCAAAAATACTTTGGAAAATAATTATTTCTTCGTGTGCCGGCCGCCGTGGCCGAGCGGTTCTAGGCGCTTCAGTCCGGAACAGCGCAGCTGCTACGGTCGCAGGTTCGAATCCTGCCTCGGGCATGGCTGTGTGTGATGTCCTTAGTTAGTTAGGTTTAAGTAGTTCTAAGTTCTAGGGGACTGATGACCTCAGATGTTAAGTTCCATAGTGCTCAGAGCCATTTGAACCATTTTTTCGTGTTTGGATGTGTGAGTGTATTGGCGAGACTGAGGGAGTGAATGAAGGACATACATAAAGCGAGAAGGTGATATTTCATTAAAACTACGTAAATGTGTGCTTTAAAAAGTTGTTGTGTAATAGGGGAATTTGTGACGTATCTCCGAATCAGGTTGATTTAGTAAAAGGTAGCCAGAAGGGGGCGTCGAGTACTAAATTTATTAGTAATGTGTTTTGTGGAAAGAGTCGTATTTTGTTTTCATTAATTTTTATTTAGTTTCGGAATTACGAGGTTTCTACTCTAAATTACTTGAGGTAATCTATTTGGCTGACATTAGAAATACCACGAGTATAGAAGTACTAGAGATTATCTGACTGGCTGCTTAACATACTAGGAATTCAACATTCCCCGCGTGTTAGTGTAGGGCTTGGTGCCTCAGATCTATGGGTGGAGAGAGTCGCTCGGGAGCCGTCTTCTAATAAATACCTATGTTAAACCGCGCTGATCAAATTTGTATCAAAATGAAGACATTCGCGCATTTGATCGGTTCTCGTTCGTTGACGAATAGCGACTACAGTATTGAGTATTTTGTGAAAGTTTGACCTTCGTGAGTGGTTTATTTTAAGAGATATTCGCGTGTGAACACTTCATGTCGTACATAAACTCCACGTGGCGTGTTTCGTGCAGATTAAGAGACATTATGGAGATCACTTCTTTACAAGAAGCCCACTGAACGGCTGTATGTGTTAACTCGCAAGTAGTCGTGGGTCAGTGACTGTTCACTACATTCAAAATATCGGGTCTGACTAAATATCTTCTGATTGCTTTCGGGTGTAAACTTGTAATATAGACAGTTAGCAACATTGCATAATTGATGCCGGGATATTAAATAGGGACTTCAAAGCCATTTTCCATGTCTTAAAGACAATAAATCAACTTCAAGGAAATTTCAGATATTTTTTCAAACGAGTCATGGAAGAATCCCGAACGGTCGGTAGTCTGATTAACTTTCAGCTGCTGCCCATGGACTGGAGTTACGTGGCCTTTGCGTGGTAGGTATTTCGTCAAATTTTCGTCAGCGCTGGTTTTGTCGGCTAAACAAGTATCTGCCATCGCAGAGTGAAGGGGCAGACAACCCTTAACCTATCCAGGCAGGTGGATTGGTTGCTTAAAGAATAGTGAGAGACCGACCCGCCTCGCTACAACCTATTATTGGACGTTAGTATCTTGTGTATCCACCCTTCGCCTTTATGACGGCTTGAACCGTGCTGAAGACACTTTCAATGAGATGCCTGAATGCCTGTGTAGGAATGGAGCACATTCCTCCTCAAGACCCGAAACCAGAGAAGGCACTGATGTTGTACACTGGAGTCTGGATCGCAGTTGGCGTTCTAACTCATTTCAGAGGTGTTTCACTGCATTCGAGTCTGGGATATGGGTAGGCCAGTCCATTTGAGGAATTTTATTGCTCACAAACAACTGCCTGTAGATGCTACATCATGATAGGGTGCACTGTCATACTGACACATTCACTGCCTCCGATCTGTTCCCCTACCGTACACAGTACACAATCATACAATAATTGTGGTAGGGTCTACATTGGAACTACAAAGAGAAGTGTAAATACACGATTGAAGGAACATAAACGTCTTTGCCGACTAGGGAAAACAGACAAGTCAGCCGTGGCGTAACATGCTCTTAGTCGGATGATCACGTAGTGAAATTTTCGGAAGCTGTAGTTTTATGTACTATGACGAACTATTATCCACGGCTATATAGAGAAGCCATCGAAATATATAAACATGGGGATAATTTTAACAGAAAAGATGAAGCTATGAAGCTCAGCGATATATGGACAGTGTCGCTACAGAATCGATGAGAAGTTTTTATCTTTGACATACTATGATCGATAGTTATATATTATCCTTGATAAGGTTTATCTCTGCTGTCACGTGAAATCCAGACCACGCCCGCTTTCCACGGTATTTAGGCCGTTCCTCGACGTCCGACTCGTCAGTCGGCAAGACTCATCACAACCAGGAGAACCTCCGAAGATGTCAAACGTAGCCTTAGACGAAACGTCAGGGATAGAGGAGTTCCACCGACTACGACCATACAACCTGGAAGAATTCTCGGCAACAGTGCACAATGCTGTAAAACGTGTTCATATCGTTTCACTTTTAGCGGTTTCTTAAGGGGACCACACCCTGACAACGAAATACATCCCCAAACCGTCACACTACTTCCACTATATGAATTAAAATTGTGCCATAGCTGTGAATCGAACCTAGGTCTCACACAGCTGCACGGACTACCCTAGTCCAGTGCCCTTCCTGACACATACTTCAGTTCACATCGTCAGCTCTTCTTAGCGAGGGCATTGGACAATGATAGTCTGTGGAGCTATGTCAGATACAGTGATATGGTGATGTACTGGCTAGCATACCTGCCTAGTAAGCAAAGAGACCTGGGTTCAATTCCTGATCATGGTACACATTTTAATTCATTTCTTCAGCTTCCATCGTTATCGTAGACAAAGATGAGACTCAAATCTAACGAGGAAAATTTAATTACTTCCACTATGCTTCACTGTTGGCACTATATATGACGGCAGGTAATGTTCTTCAGGTATTCGTCAATCCGAGTTTTCCATCGGATTCCCACTGGGCACAACAGGATTCATGACTCCATCATCCCCCGTGCCAGTGCCGTCGCTCTTTACACGCTCTCAGAAGCTGCTTAGCATTGACCACAGAAATGTGTGTCTTTATGAGAACCTGCTCGACCACTGTACCAATTTCCTATAACTCTATACGCACATAGTGCATCTGGACTTCGAGTAGCACTTCGGAACTCACGATTCATTCCTTCCGCTGATTTCATGCAATTATTGCGATCACCCTTCGCGGTGCTCGACAGTCCCTATCTGTCGGTACAAGAGGTCTGCCTCCTCTTGGTTTAGCTGTCGTTGTTCCTTCACATTTCCACATCACAAACACTCGACTTGGGCAGCTTTAGAAGGATTCAAATGTCTTTTTTGGATGTGTCACACAGGTAACATCCAATGACTAGCCCACTCTGGAAGTCATTGAGCACTCCTGAACGGGACATTGTGCTGTTACTGCTTCTCTAGCCGTCACACAACACTCCCTGCCTCCATTTGTACCGGCGGGTCCGACGCTACCAACAACCAATGGTCAGTTCCGCATTACATTTGGGTGGCTTGGCTTTAAGCACTATGGGTCTTAACATCTGAGGTCATCAGTCCCCTAGACTTAGAACTACGTAAACCTAACTAAGGACATCACACACATCCGTGTCCGAGGCAGGATTCGAACCTGCGACCGTAGCAGCAGCGCGGTTCCAGACTGAAGCTCCTAGAACCGCTCATCCACAGCGGCCGGCTACATGTGGGTGTCTGGATACTTTCGACCAATAGTGTATTTGACTTTGCAGTCACTCAGTGACTGTAAAAAGTTTGTCAAGCTGCTTACAAGTACCTCCTAATATCGCATCGGACATCCTTTCCCCAGCGTAGTGCAGCGACTCGATGAGCCATGGACCCAATAAGTCGGTGGAACTCCCCTGCAGAAATATTGGGCCGTGCTGCCTCTATAGACGTTCGTAACTGCGAAGCCATCGCCGGTGCAGGATTTTGTGCACGAGATGATTCTTGTTTTCTACAAGAAGTGTCTAGTAACCACAGTTTAGTCAACTATCAGTCTCCTTTAGTGAATTAGCAGTCTAGTTAAATGTTGATTAACTCTCTACAGTATATTGATTTCTTAGGATAGATAGGATGTGTGACTGCTGTGTACGGACGCAGGAGGAACTGGCCACTGTTCACGAACAGCTGAGCGTGTTGATGGCCGCGGTCAGCCGTCTTCAGGCTGCTGCCTCGGAGTGTAGCGGCAGTGGGGAGTCTGGTGCGTCGCATGGTACACCCAGGTGTTACATGTTTCACCCACTGTCCCTGCTGTCGAGACATCTTCGCGGGTACCGGGCGCGGTTGGGCCATCCTCTCCCCAAGGGGAGTGGCGGGTTCAGCGGCGTTCGCGGCGCACGAGGCGGAGGGTCAATGTGGAGGCTTCCCGTGTGGCATTGCCCGCTCTGCCTGTGAGTGGACATGTGGCCGCTCCTTCAGCAAGGTCCGAGAAGGCACACGGGAGGAGGGGTTTATTAGTGATTGGGAGCTCCAACGTTAGGCAGGTGATGGAGCCCCTTAGGGAAATAGCGGAAAGGTCGGGGAAGAAGGCCAGTGTTCACTCTGTCTGCTTGCCGGGGGGTCTCATCTGAGACGTGGAGGAGGCCCTGTCGGCGACGATAGAGAGCACTGGGTGCACCCTACTGCAAATTGTTGCTCATGTCGGCACCAATGACTCCTGCCGTCTGGGTTCAGAGGTCATCCTCAGTTCATACAGACGGTTGGCGGAGTTGGTTAAAACGGAAAGCCTCGCTCGCGGGGTGGAATCTGAGCTAACTATTTGTAGTATCGTTCCCAGAACCGATCGCGGTCCTCTGGTTTGGAGTCGAGTGGGAGGTTTAAACCAGAGGCTCAGACGATTCTGCGGAGATCTGGGGTGCAAATTTCTCGATCTCCATTATCGGGTGGAGAAACGTAGGGTCCCCCTGAATAGGTCAGGCGTGCACTACACGCAGGAAGCGCTACAAGGGTAGCGGAGTACGTGTGGAGTGCACATGTGGGTTTTTTAGGTTAGAGAATGCCCTCCCTAGGCCCGACAAGACGCCTCTTGAGACGCGGCAAGGTAGGAGTAGGCAAAATGCAACAGGGAATAACAATATTAATCTGCTAATAGTAAACTGCATGAGCGTCTATAGAAAGGTCCCAGAACCGCTCTCATTAATAAACGGCCACAATGCCCACATAGTACTACGGACAGAAAGTTGGCTGAAACCGGATGTAAACAGTAATGAAATTTTAAACTCAGGTTGGAATGTATACCGCAGAGACAGACTGGACAGTGAAGGGGGAGGCGTGTTATAGCGATAAGAAGCGCAATAGTATCGAAGGAAATTGACGGAGATCCGAAATGTGAAATAATTTGAGTGAAGGTCACGGTTAAAGCAGGCTCAGACATGGTAATTGGATATATCTATAGGCCCCCTGGCTCAGCAGCTGTTGTGGCTGAGCACCTGAAGGAAAATTTGGAAAATATTTCGAGTAGATTTCCCGACCATGTTATAGTTTTGGGTGGAGATTTTAATTTACCAGATATAGACAGGGGGACTCAAACGTTCATAACGGGTGGCAGGGACAAAGGATCCAGTGAAATTTTTTTTAAGTGCTTTATCTGAAAACTACCTTGAGCAGTTAAACAGAGAACCGACTCGTGGCGATAACGTATTAGACCTTCTGGTGACAAACAGACCGGAACTATTTGAAACAGAACAGGGAATCAGCGATCATAAAGCGGTTACTGCATCGATGATTTCAGCCGTAAATAGAAATATTAAAAAAGGTAGGAATATTTTTCTGTTTAGCAAAAGTGACAAAAAGCAGATTTCAGAGTACCTGACGGCTCAACACAAAAGTTTTGTCTCAAGTACAGATAGTGTTGAGGATCAGTGGGCAAAGTTCAAAACCATCGTACAATATGCGTTAGATAAGTATGTGCCAAGCAAGATCGTAAGAGATGGAAAAGAGCCACTGTGATACAACAGAGTTAGAAAACTGCTGCGGGAGCAAAGGGAACTTCACAGCAAACATAAACATAGCAAAAGCGTTGCAGACAAACAAAAATTACGCGAAGCGAAATGTAGTGTGGGTAGGGCTATGCGAGAGGCGTTCAATGAGTTCGGAAGTAAAGTTCTATGTACTGACTTGGCAGAAAATCCTAAGAAATTTTGGTCTTATGTCAAAGCGGTAGGTGGATCAAAACAAAATGTCCAGACACTCTGTGACCAAAATGGTACTGAAACAGAGGATGACAGACTAAAGGCCGAAATACTAAATGTCTTTTTCCAAAACTGTTTCACAGAGGAAGACTGCACTGTAGTTCCTTCTCTAGATTGTCGCACAGATGACAAAATGGTAGATATGGAAATAGACGACAGAGGGATAGAGAAACAATTAAAATCGCTCAAAAGAGGAAAGGCCGCTGGACCTGATGGGATACCAGTTCGATTTTACATAGAGTACGCGAAGGAACTTGCCCCCCTTCTTGCAGCGGTGTACCGTAGGTCTCTAGAAGAGCGTAGCGTTCCAAAGGATTGGAAAAGGGCACAGGTCATCCCCGTTTTCAAGAATGGACGTCGAACAGATGTGCAGAACTATAGACCTATATCTCTAACGTCGATCAGTTGTAGAATTTTGGAACACGTATTATGTTCGAGTATAATGACTTTTCTGGATATTAGAAATCTGCTCTGTAGGAATCAGCATGGGTTTCGAAAAAGACGATCGTGTGAAACCCAGCTCGGGCTATTCGTCCACGAGACTCAGAGGGCCATAGACACGGGTTCCCAGGTAGATACCGTGTTTCTTGACTTCCGCAAGGCGTTCAATACAGTTCCCCACAGTCGTTTAATGAACAAAGTAAGAGCATATGGACTATCAGACCAATTGTGTGATTGGATAGAAGAGTTCCTAGATAACAGAACGCAGCATGTCATTCTCAATGGAGAGAAGTCTTCCGAAGTGATTTCAGGTGTGCCGCAGGGGAGTGTCGTAGGACCGTTGCTATTCACAATGTACATAAATGACCTTGTGGATGACATCGGAAGTTCACTGAGGCTTTTTGCGGATGATGCTGTGGTATATCGAGTGGTTGTAACAATGGAAAATTGTACTGAAATGCAGGAGGATCTGCAGCGAATTGACGCTTGGTGCAGGGAATGGCAACTGAATCTCAATGTAGACAAGTCTAATGTGCTGCGAATACATAGAAAGAAAGATCCCTTATCATTTAGCTACAATATAGCAGGTCAGCAACTGGAAGCAGTTAATTCCATAAATTATCTGGGAGTACGCATTAGGAGTGATTTAAAATGGAATGATCATATAAAGTTGATCGTCGGTAAAGCAGATGCCAGACTGAGATTCACTGGAAGAATCCTAAGGAAATGCAATCCGAAAACAAAGGAAGTAGGTTACAGTACGCTTGTTCGCCCACTGCTTGAATACTGCTCAGCAATGTGGGATCCGTACCAGATAGGGTTGATAGAAGAGATAGAGAAGATCCAACGGAGAGCAGCGCGCTTCGTTACAGGATCATTTAGTAATCGCGAAAGAGTTACGGAGATGATAGATAAACTCCAGTGGAAGACTCTGCAGGAGAGACGCTCAGTAGCTCGGTACGGGCTTTTGTTGAAATTTCGGGAACATACCTTCACCGAGGAGTCAAGCAGTGTATTGCTTCCTCCTACGTATATCTCGCGAAGAGATATGTACCAAATACACTCCTGGAAATTGAAATAAGAACACCGTGAATTCATTGTCCCAGGAAGGGGAAACTTTATTGACACATTCCTGGGGTCAGATACATCACATGATCACGCTGACAGAACCACAGGCACATAGACACAGGCAACAGAGCATGCACAATGTCGGCACTAGTACAGTGTATATCCACCTTTCGCAGCAATGCAGGCTGCTATTCTCCCATGGAGACGATCGTAGAGATGCTGGATGTAGTCCTGTGGAACAGCTTGCCATGCCATTTCCACCTGGCGCCTCAGTTGGACCAGCGTTCGTGCTGGACGTGCAGACCGCGTGAGACGACGCTTCATCCAGTTCCAAACATGCTCAATGGGGGACAGATCCGGAGATCTTGCTGGCCAGGGTAGTTGACTTACACCTTCTAGAGCACGTTGGGTGGCACGGGATACATGCGGACGTGCATTGTCCTGTTGGAACAGCAAGTTCCCTTGCCGGTCTAGGAATGGTAGAACGATGGGTTCGATGACGGTTTGGATGTACCGTGCACTATTCAGTGTCCCCTCGACGATCACCAGTGGTGTACGGCCAGTGTAGGAGATCGCTCCCCACACCATGATGCCGGGTGTTGGCCCTGTGTGCCTCGGTCGTATGCAGTCCTGATTGTGGCGCTCACCTGCACGGCGCCAAACACGCATACGACCATCATTGGCACCAAGGCAGAAGTTACTCTCATCGCTGAAGACGACACGTCTCCATTCGTCCCTCCATTCACGCCTGTCGCGACACCACTGGAGGCGGGCTGCACGATGTTGGGGCGTGAGCGGAAGACGGCCTAACGGTGTGCGGGACCGTAGCCCAGCTTCATGGAGACGGTTGCGAATGGTCCTCGCCGATACCCCAGGAGCAACAGTGTCCCTAATTTGCTGGGAAGTGGCGGTGTGGTCCCCTACGGCACTGCGTAGGATCCTACGGTCTTGGCGTGCATCCGTGCGTCGCTGCGGTCCGGTCCCAGGTCGACGGGCACGTGCACCTTCCGCCGACCACTGGCGACAACATCGATGTACTGTGGAGACCTCACGCCCCACGTGTTGAGCAATTCGGCGGTACGTCCACCCGGCCTCCCGCATGCCCACTATACGCCCTCGCTCAAAGTCCGTCAACTGCACATACGGTTCACGTCCACGCTGTCGCGGCATGCTACCAGTGTTAAAGACTGCGATGGAGCTCCGTATGCCACGGCAAACTGGCTGACACTGACGGCGGCGGTGCACAAATGCTGCGCAGCTAGCGCCATTCGACGGCCAACACCGGTTCCTGGTGTGTCCGCTGTGCCGTGCGTGTGATCATTGCTTGTACAGCCCTCTCGCAGTGTCCGGAGCAAGTATGGTGGGTCTGACACACCGGTGTCAATGTGTTCTTTTTTCCATTTCCAGGAGTGTAGTTCTATCTTGTGACTTCGGTTTTACATATCTCATGGAAAAGAATGACTAGGAGAGCAGTTGTTTCTTAATTTTTGTGACAATGATTTTATATCAGCTGGTCTGCCTCATGTAGCGTTATATCCAAATGGTTTATAAATGTTAATCTACATTCCGATCCGATGATGGCAGCTTTAGTGTGTTGAAAACGGTTATCCAGTAAACAGTATTTAAGCGATCTTTGCTTTTGAATTATTTGTACAACAGAGTGATCGCCTCACTACACACTATGTGTTCATTGCAAATCTAAAAGACTGTTGCAATCAGAGCCAGGTGGCCGACCTGCAAAGAAAACATGGCAGTTTAGTTAAATTACTTGCATGTTTCTCATACAATAATTGCGATCTCTCGCTACGATGTAAAATTGTAGAACAAGTGAATTGTACAGTTATAGCTAAGAATCTGGTAACACACCCGCGAGAACATTATGCAGTTACAGTAAACTTCTCCGAAGAAAACATGGTAACGGCAACGGTAGTGGCAGCATCAAAAATAGTGTGTACTTCGCAACTTTCAGGCAGTGGTGGGCGATTAGATCGTACTAGGGTGACAATCTGTTGCTCGAAGTATCCAAATACTAAGTTGTTCGAATTTCCTTATAATCGTTCCACTGCGATACATTGCTCTAGACCAGGGGTTCCCAAACTTTCCCTCTGACGGAACACTTCAAGAACCCTGGTACTCTGATGGAACACTTTGTTTATTTTGAAGGTTAATAAAAATTTTAAAAATGAGAAAAACTTGTTTTATTCAACTATTATTGCAATTTCATATCTTAACTAATAACACAGAAATCATAATAAAATTAGGAAAAAATTAATTTCATCAAAATATCGAAAAAAACGCCATTTTTAATAGTTTTTCGCGGAGCACTTATTCACTTCCCGTGGAACCCAGTTTCGGAAACCGTGCTCTAGACAACAACATCGTCAGAGATCAGAGAGTGCTGCTGGCCCCGTCTGATTAATAGTTTAAGTATCTTAAGAACACTAGAAGTCCCATTAAGGCTTTTTTCGGGGCAACCGACCTTGCTTCCACACCTGTTGAACATTAACCGTCCAGCAGAACGCGGTTGCTCCTCTCAGATGTTCTTCGAACTAATTATATACTTGCGAAGATTGTGCGTCAGTATACTGGTTATCAACTGGGAGCATAGCACAGTGTCGAAAGCCTTTCCGTACTCTAGAAAGATGTTATCTACCTACGTACCTGGCTCTATTATTACTAGCACATCGCGTGGGGAAAAGAGAGAGCTGTGTTTCTAACGAACAGTTTTGAGGGTCATGTCCTGATTCTCCTAGTAAACAATATTGCTGAGGCTTTTTTCATCACTTTTTGGCATATCGGCTGTTAACGTTCGTTTCGCGATCTGTCGCGGACTATCCGCCTCCAGCAGTGTACAGTGAACTCGAGAGCGCTCTACTTACTCATGCGCTTGCTCGTTTATACGAAATACAACGCATCAACCATTCATTCCAGCAAATGGAAAAGGCTGTGAAAGACACTGAAGTTTATTACAGTTGCTAAGAACGATGCTTCGATGTACATAACTGCGTAGTCAGCTCCTCACTCTGTCGGATAAGTCGTTTGTCTACACTGGAAGCGAGAGGACCATTCTCTTCCGGTCGTTGAAACTGCAACACAACTGTTGAAACGTTAGGCAAAAACGTCAAATTGGCGCGAAATGTACTGTATACTTTGGCATGCAAACGGTCAGCATTTCAGTGCAACTGCGAAAAGAAGATATAAACATTGCCATCTACATTCCTCACGTAAAGGAAGGTTTCGTATGAAAAAACTGCATTCTACATCCACATATACATCTACATGGATACTCTGCACATCACATTTAAGCGTCTGACAGAGGGTTCATCGAACCACCTTCACAATTCTCTATTATTCCAATCTCGTACAGCGCGCGAAAAGAACGGACATCTATATCTTTCCGTACGAGCTCTGATTTCCCTTATTTTATCGTGGTGATCATTTCTCCGTGTGTAGGTCGGTATAAACAAAATATTTTCGCATTCGGAGAAGAAAGTTGGTGATTGGAGTTTCGCGAGAAGATTCCGTCGCAACGAAAAACGCCTTTCTTATAATGATGTCCAGCCCAAATCCTGTATCATTTATGTGACACTCTCTCCCATATTTCGCGATAATAGAAAACGTGCTGCCCTTCTTTGAACTTTTTCGATGTACTCCGTCAGTCCTATCTGGTAAGAACCCCACACCGCGCAGGAGTATTCTAAAAGAGGACGGACAAGCGTAGTTTACGCGGTCTCCTTAGTAGACCTGTTACAGTTTTTAAATGTCCTGCCAATAAAACACAGTCTTTGGTTCGCCTTCCTTTTAGCACTCATGTGGATGACCTCATACTTTTCGTTATTTAGGGTCGCCAATTTTCGCACCATTCAGATATCTTTTCTAAATCGTTTTGCAATTTGTTTCGATCTTCTCATGACTTTATTAGTCGATAAGCGACAGCGTCATCTGCAGACAACCTAAGACGGCGGCTCAGATTGTCTCCAAAATCGTTTATATAGATAAGGAAAAGCAAAGGGCCTGTAACACTACCTTGGGGAACGCCAGAAATCACGTGTTTTACTCGATGACTTTTCGTCAATTACTACGAACTGTGACCTCTCTGACAGGAAATCACAAATCCAGTCACATAACTGAGACGATATTCCATAAGCACACAATTTCACTACAAGCCGTTTGTGTGGTACAGTGTCAAAAGCCTTCTGGAAATCCAGAAATATGGAATCGATCTGAAATCCCAAATCAATAGCACTCAACACTTCATGTGAATAAAGAACTAGTTGTGTTTCACAGGAACGACGTTTTCTAAACCCATGTTGCCTGTGTGTCAATAGACAGTTTTCTTCGAGGTAATTCACAATGTTTGAACACAATATATGTTCCAAAATCCGGCTGCATATCGACGTTAACGATATGGGCCTGTAATTAAGTGGAATACTCCTATTACCTTTCTTGAATATTGGTGTGACCTGTGCAGTTTTCCAGTCTTTGGGCACGGATCTTTCGTCGAACGAACGGTTGTATATGATTGTTAAGTATGGAGCTAATGCATCAGCATAGTCCGAAAGGAACCTTATTGGTATACAGTTTGGACCAGAAGACTTGCTTTTATTAAGTGATTTAAGTTGCTTCACTACTCCGAGGATATTTAATTCTACGTTACTCATGTTGGCAGCTGTTCTCGATTCGAATTCTGGAATATTTACTTCATCTTCTTTTGTGAAGGCATTTCGAAAGGCTGTGTTTAGCAACTCTGTTTTGACAGCACTGTCTTCGATAATATCTCCATTGCTGTCAAGCAGAGAAGGCATTGATTGTTTCTTGCCACTAACATACTCACCTACGACCAGAATGTCTTTGGATTTTCTGCCAGGTTTCGAGACAAAGTTACGCTGTGTAAACTGGTATAAGCATCTCGCATAAGTCCGCATTAAATTTGTAGCTTCTGTAAAAGATCGCCAATCTTGGGTATTTTGCGTCTGTTTAAATTTGGCATTTGATTGTTGTTTGCTCGTGAGAAGATAGAGCTGGATGTATGAAACCTGCTGCCAGTGAAATCTGACCCATACAAACATCTTAGAAATTTGCGCTCAATATTCCTGGAAAATACTTGCTCATTAAGTGATGGCCTACTTGCTTGCCGAGAGTCCTACCGGAAATGCTCCACACATTCGCTGTGTCGCCCAGTCCGAGTCGCGCCGACGCCGCCACGCAGATCACCAGCAGCGTAAACCAAACGTCCTGCTGCCGGAAGAAGAACACCACCAAAGATTGACAAAACTTTCCACGATAAACCGTCTTACTTACGCATATTGCCATAATTATAGGTGTTTTAGCGTTTAAATCTTACTTTTTCTTCTTTTTGGATAACATCGGGGAGAGGCTACAACCCTATCTCACTCCCTTCCCAACCACTGCTACCCTTTCATGCCCCTCGACTCTTATAACTGCCATTTGGTTTCTGTACAAATTGGAAATAGTCTTTGGCTCCCTGTATTTGACCCCTGCCACCTTCAGAATTTGAAACAGAGTATTCCAGTCAACATTGTCAAAAGCTTTCTCCAAGTCTACAAATGGTAGAAATGTAAGTTTGCCTTTTCTTAGAAGCTACATACTGGAACACGTGAGACAATACTGACCCTACGACTTATCTTAGAAGCTAGATTAAGGAAAGGCAAACCTACGTTTCTAGCTTTTGTAGACTTGGAGAAAGTTTTTGACAATGTTGACTGGAATATTCTCTGTCAAATTCTGAAGGTGGCAGGGGTAAAATACTGGCACCGAAAGGCTATTTACAATTTGTACAGAAACCAGATGGCAGTTATAAGAGTCGAGGGACATGAAAGGGAAGCAGTGGTTGGGAATGGAGTGAGACACGGTTGTAGCCTCTCCCCGGCGTTATTCAATCTGTATATTGAGCAAGCAGTAAAGGAAACAAAAGAAAAATTCGGAGTAGGTATTAAAATCCATGGAGAAGAAATAAAAACTTTAAATTTCGTCGATGACATTGTAATTCTGTCAGAGACAGCAAAGGACTTGGAAGAGCATTTGAACAGAATGGACAGTGTCTTGAAGGGAGTATATAAGATGAACATCAACAAAAGCAAAACGAGGATAATGGAATGTAGCCGAATTAAGTCGGGTGATGCTGATTGAATTAGATTAGGAAATGAGACGCTTAAAGTAGTAAAGGAGTTTTGCGAAGTAGAGAGGATGAAAAATGTAGACTGGCAGTGGAAAGGAAAGCGTTTCTGAAGAAGAGAAATTTGTTAACATCGAGTATAGATTTAAGTGTCAGGAAGTCGTTTCTGAAAGTATTTGTATGGAGTGTAGCCATGTATGGAAGTGAAACATGGACGATAAATAGTTTGGACAAGAAGAGAATAGAAGCTTTCGAAATGTGGTGCTGCAGAAGAATGTTGAAGATTAGATGGGTATATCACATAGCTAATGAGGAGGTATTGGCTCTGAGCACTATGCGATTTAACTTCTGAGGTCATCAGTCGCCTAGAACTTAGAACTAATTAAACCTAACTAACCTAAGGACATCACACACATCCATGCCCGAGGCAGGATTCGAACCTGCGACCGTAGCGGTCACGCGGTTCCAGACTGAAGCGCCTAGAACCGAACGGCCACAACGGCCGGCTGACTTATTCTGTCCTAACACGAAAAATCGCAACGCGCCGTCATTTAAGAATTTTGTTTCTTAATACATAAATTATTTTAAGATCAGATTCCGTCCTTTTAAGCCAGTTTATGACGTGCACTGATAAGCCAAAACATTATGACCACTGCGCATCGAGACGGTGGATGCCGCCTCGTGGCGTTGCAGGCACCTGTCGCGGAAACAAAAGGTGTAAGCTGAGCAGACACGGACGGGGAATCACCCTAGCGAAGACATGGGCTGCAAATGGGGAAATCCATAGAGGTAAGCGACTCTGACAAAGGGCAGATTATTGTTAAAAAGAGCCTGTGAACGAGAATCTCGAAAACGGCGAAGCTGGTCGAATGTTCACGTGCTACTGTCGTGAGCATCTGGGGAAAGAGGTAGAAAGACAGTGAAATTTCCATTAGGCGCTAAATGCTTTGACGTCCACGACTCTTTACATAACATGTGATTCGTAGGCTTCCTTCCCTGCTCTGCAAAGTAGGATAGATGGTGATCTGTGGCACTTCTGCTGAAAGCGCACAATACTGGTGCACACACAAGTGTTTCGGAGCACTCCGTTCATCGTACATTGTTGATTGGAGCTCCACAGCAGACCACCCCTACATGTTCACGTATTGACCCAGCGACGTCGACAGTTACGACTGCAGTGGGCTCTAGACCATCGGGATTCGACTTTCGACCTATGGAAACGTGCCGGCTCTTCGGGTGAATTACATTACTACACTAGGTTGCTGGTCGTCTCCAAAAACGCCGTCATCGAGGTGAACGGCGGCTCCAAACGTGCAGCGTGTCACGGACTCAGACTGGTGGTAGCAATATTATGGTATGGGAGACATTGTCCTCCGCTTGCATGAGACCTGTGGTAGTAATCGAAGACACTCTGACAGCTGCGAACCACCAGCATCCATTTATGCTTTATGTCTTCCCCGTCGTCTTTCAGCAGTATAACTGTCCTTGTCTCGGAGCCAGAATCGTGTTAAAGTAGTTTGAGCAGCATTATAGTGAACTCACGTTGCCTCAGCGACGAGATTCGCCTGATGTAAATTCTATGGAACCCGTCTTGGTCGCTGTCAGATGCCGTCACCGCGTACGCAAATCAGCGGCCCGTTGCTTAGGCGAATTACATGACCTGTACGTAGACATCTAATGCCACTTATCACCACAAACCTACCAAAAAACTGTCGGATCCCTAATGCACAGAATCAGTGACGTATTTCGTTCCAAAGACGGACAAACAAGCTATTGAGTAAGTGGTCATAATGTGTTGCCTTATCAGTGTATCTACACTCATGCTCATAAAGTAAGGATAATTGCAGAATGTGATACCACACAACGTGGCACTACACAAAACGGGCGCTAATAGCATAGTCACACATGGAACATACACGACACAGATCTGTAAGTCCACGGTATTGGTGACAAGTTGAGAAAAACGTCCCGAAACACATGTGCTACAAAACGCCACTGTTTCCTGCGCATGTACGCCGACATCAATATGGGATATGATGCCCATGCACACGTACACAGGCCGCGCAACTGGTTGGCATTCTTTGGATCAGGTGGTCGAGCAGCTGCTGGGGTATAGCCTCCCATTCTTGCACCAGTGCCGTAGGGGTTTGAAGACGTGCAGCAATATGTCGACCGAGAGCATCCCAGACGTGCTCGATGGAGTTTAGGTCCGGAGAACAAGCAGGCCACTCCATTCGCCTGATATCTTCTGTTTCAAGGTATTCCTCCATGATGGCAGCTCGATGGGTCCGTTCGTTATCATCGATCAGGAGGAAGGTGGGACCCACTGAAAAGGCGGACATATTGGTACAAAATGACGTCCTGATACACCTGACCTGTTACAGTTCCTCTGTCAAAGACATGCTAGGTGTACGTGCACCAATCATAATCCCACCCCACACCATCAAATCACGATCTCCATACAGGTCACTTTCAAGGACATTAAGAGATTGGTATCTGGTTTCTGGTTCATGCCAGATGAAAACCCGGCGAGAATAACTGTTCAGACTATACCTGGACTCGTCCATGATCGTAACCTGGGACCACTGTTCCAATGACCATGTACTGTGTTCTTGACACCAGGCTTTACGGGCTCTCTTGTGACCAGGGATCAGTGAAATGTACCTTGCAGGTCTCCGGGCGAATAAACCATGTCTGTTCAATAGTCTGTAGACTGTGTGTGTCTGGAGACAACTGTTCCAGTGGCTGCAGTAAGATCCCGAGCGAGGCTACCTGCAATACTCCGTGGCCGTCTGCGGGCACTGATGATGAGATATCGGTCTTCTTGTGGTGTTATACACTGTGGACGTCCCGTATTGTAGTGCTTGGACACGTTTCCTGTCTGCTAGAATCGTTGCCATAATCTTGAGATAACACTTTGTGGCACACGAGGGCCCATGCTACAACCTGCTCCATTTGACCAGCCTCCAGTCGCCCTAGTATTCTAGCCCTCATAACGTCATCAATATGTGTTCTTTGAGCCATTTTCAACACACAGTCACCATTAGCACGTGTGAAAACGTCCGCACACTTACTCGCTGCACCGTACTCTGACATGCGCCAACCCACCTCTACGTATGTGGACTGCTGCCAGCGCCACCTTGCGACGACCGGAGGTCAAATGCACCGCATGGTCATACCCCGAGGTGATTTAAACCCGCAAACCGCCCACCAGAGAGTTGTTTCACCATGTATCAGCATTATCCTTAATTTATGAGCATGAGTATACTAAAGCAACAATAATAATTACTGTTGTCACTGTACGTACTCGTTACCCTTGTACGTTCTTTCCAGCCAGATCTTCCTTATTTCGCACTATTCTTAGCTGGAGCTACCTTCTTAACTTTCCTTTCACCAGAACTGGATATATCAGAAGAACAGTATTTTGTAGACCTATTAATTCTTTTTATGTCTGCCACTGTCGCTGTTGTTATTATTGTCATTATAATTATTGTTACTATTATTATTAACAGTGGCAGCAGCATCGGTAGTAAAAAGAAAGATTAGGGATTAACGTCCCGTCGACAGGTGATTAGAGACGGACAGCAATAGTCCAAGTACAGTGTTAACTTTATTACTTCATAGACAGTATTATTTGCTCACACTGTCACTATACACAGTCAAATACTTTTAATGCTATTTGTCATATTAAAATTATTATTCCTTAGGTAACTATGATGTGAAAAAGGTACTGTATGTGTGAAATACTGGTATGAAGTAAGAGAGGGCCTGATGGTCCTAATCAGATCTGGTTGAATAAATAAATAAGTAAAATACAATTTCACAACGCTCGTACATCTACCACTTGACAGTATTGACAATAGTAAGCAGGATTACACGGTCCGGTCATATTATTGTGAGCACCACCTATGTTGGACATCAACGTGCAATAACTACGCAGAGACGGCAGGTGGCAGCACCAGTAGTGGAGATTATATCAAGCGTGTCAGAGGAGTGGAGTATATACAAAGCGTGTCAGCGGACACGAAAAACAGTGCAGGTGCGATTTACCTGACGTCCAAAAGAGCATGATCATTGGCTTTCGGACCACTGGTAGAACCTTTTCCGAAACGGCTAAGTCTGTAAACTGTGTATAAGGCGCTGTGGTCAGTGTATACCGCGCATGGCAAAATGGTGCTATCCAAAACCGCCGCCGAGGCATCTCTGGTGCACCACGGGCAGTAGATGTCAGGGCTGAACGACGGCTGCGATGGTGTATGTGGGCGGGCAGACGTGCAGCTGTTGAGCAACTGACCGCAGACGTGAACCAAGGGGCTACCAGCCGTGTCTCCTCAACGGCCGTTCAGCGAATGTTGGCTGCATATGGACATCCGTAACAGGCACCTGGTTCATACACCCATGTTGACTGCTGTTCATCGGCGACGGACTGGAATTTTCATGCCAATACCGCAACTGGACATCCAACCAGTGGCGACAGGTGGCCTTTCCAGAAGAATCACGTTCTCCACCGAACATCCTGCAAAAATCGTCGGAAGAGTCCAGACCGGAGATGAGAGGAGGAGGGAGCGTTTCTCCTTCGAACGGCTTCGCTTCTACATCTACCTTTTCATCTACAACATTACTCTGGAATTCACAATCAAGTGCCTCGCAGAGGCTCCATCGAACCAAAAATGGTTGAAATGGCTCTGAGCACTATGGGACTTAACATCTGAGGTCATCACTCCCCTAGACTTAGAACTACTTATACGTGACTAACCTAAGGACATCACACACATCCATGCCCGAGGCAGGATCCAAACCTGAGACCGTAGAAGCAGCGCAGTTCCGGACTGAAGCGCCTATAACCGCTCGGCCACAACGGCCGGCTTCCATCGAACTACTTTCAATCTATTTTTCTACAGTTCCACTTTCGAACAGCACGCGGGAAAGACGAGCAGTTAAATATTTCCGTGCGAGCTCTGATTTCTCTTATTTTATTGTGATGGTAATTATTTCATATTTAGGTGTGAGCTAACAAACATTTTCACACTCTGAAGACAAAGCTGGTGATTTAAATTTCTCGAGAAGGTCCTGCAGCAGCGAAAACCTCCAATGATTGCCACACCAATTCGTGTGTCATATCAATGGCGCTCTCTCCCCTGCTTCGCGAGAATACAAAACGCGCTGTCCTTCTCAGATCGTCCTCCGTCAATCCTATCTGGTAAGGATCGCACACCGCACAGCAGTACTCCAGAAGAGGACTACAAGCATCAGGTCTTTAGTAAACCTGTTGCATTCTCTGAGTGTTCTGCAAACAAACCGCTATCTCTGGTTTGCTTTCCCCACAGCATTATCTATGTGATCGCTCCTGTTTCGGTTGTTTATAATTGTAATCCCCAATTACTTAGCTGAATTCACATCCTTTATATTTTTGTGACTGGTCTTGTAACCGAAATTTAGCGGATTTCTTCTAGTACGTACTCATGTGAATAACTTCACACTTTTCATTATTTACCGCCAATTGCCACTTTTCGCGTCATACAAGTATAGTATCAAAACCTTCTGCAGTTGATTTTGATCATCTGATGTGTTTACAATACGGTAAATAACAGCATCATCTGTAAACAATCTATGTGGGCGCCTCAGGTTGACTTCTAAATCTTTTATGTGGATCAGGAACAGCAGAGGGCCTGTAACATTTCCTTGGGGAGCGCCGGGTGTTACTTTTGTTTCACTGGATGACCTTCCGTCAGTTATTACGAACTGAGACCTTGACCTTTATGACAGGAAATCACGAATCTAGTCTCACAACTCCATAAGCATGCAATTTGATTAGAAGTCGCTTTTAAGGATCCGTGTCAAAAGCCTTTTGGAAATCTAAAAATATGGAATACGTTTGACATCCCCTTTCGATAGCACTCATTAATTCCTGAAAATGTGATTCAGAAGGACGATATTTTGTGAATCCGAGTTGGTTATTTATCAATAAATCATTTTCTTCGAGGTAATTCATAATGTTCGAGCACAGGGATGTTCCAGAATCCTATTCCAAGACAAAGTTAGCGATAAGGGTCTGTAATTGAGGGAATCACTCCTGTTTCCTTTCATGACTACTTCCTCAGAGCTCCACGTAAGAGCCCACGTTTCTTCTTCCTGCTGAGCTAGTTGTTTTCTTCCAGGGGACTTAGTGAAACTTTCGTCTTCGTTTTTCGGCCGCAAATTTGACTCAGCTTAGTTCAGAAGACGCCGAGTTATGCCTTGTGCTATTCCACGTGTAGCGTCTATCCACGTGTCGGAATTCACAGCGGCAGGGTTGTGGGGTACAGACATTGCTATTTATTATCCAGAGATATTGATGCTCGTGTCGGTCGGGAATCATACGACTGTCGTGGAATTGTGGAATGCCACGCAGGACATCAACGGCCCGACATTAAGAATCCCGGAAAGGAGAAACATATTGGGGGTCATATAATGAGTTTCCTTTTACAGGAAGGCCATAATCCACACTGACTATGCGATGACGTTGGAGCACCACGGACTGTCAGAACGTCCACTACTGTTGTGGTTTCAGTCGACGCGGCAGCAGAGACGCACACGCCAACTGCGACGCAGCCAACGAACGGAAACACTGGACACAGCAGAAGTGGCAGCGCGTCATCTATCGGAAGAGCACCAGTTCTGCTTACAGCAGCACGGAGGACATATCCGTGTGTGGAGGCTCGAAGGGGAATGGAAGTTGCCAGGACGCTTTTTCACCGTCATATGCGCCTACAGCATGACGTGATGGTATGGAATACCACTGCGTACACTACACGATCACCTAATTACGTAATTCAAGCAATACAGACCAGGGACATAATTCTGACTGGGGAGAAATCACGTATGGGGTTCTCCAAGAAAATAAAAAAGGGGTGGAAACTTCAAAATTCTTAGGGATTTATATTGATGAAAATTTAAATCGGAAAAACACATTTTGGAACTCCTAAAACATCTTAGTTCAGCCTCATTTGCGCTTAGAATCATTGCCAATCTTGGGGAGACACAAATCAGTAACTTGAGATATTTTGCATATTTTCATTCAGGTTCGTCTTGTAGACATCTGTTTAAGGAGTTGGCCGTTCTGACTATAGCTTTGCAGTATATTTATTCCCTCATGAAGTTTGTTGTAAATAATCCACTACATTCAAGACGAACAATGAGGTACATAGTTTCAATAACAGAAGGAAAAATGACGTTCATTACTCCTCATTATGGTTGTCTTTAGCACAAAAAGGGGTACACGATGCTGCAGTTAAGATTTTTGATCATTTACCCAGTAATATAAAATGTCTGACAGAGAGGAAAGTAAAACTCGATAACAGACCGAGAAAGTTTCTCCTTGACAACTCCTATATCATAGAAGAATTTCTGTTACTGAATTTGTGTAAAAGGTGGTGAGTAGGAATTACTAACTTACACCCGTATATCTTTTTCCCTTTTTGTAAAAATAATAGAAATGTTCAGAATGTAACTTTTTGTACAAATTAATTTGTGATGAGAATGTATAATGACTCGTTCCACATCATTATAATCCATTGCGCAAAATGATCGATGGAACATGTTACTTGGTAACAAAGTAACTAACTCTGATGCGCTTAACCGATCGTTTGGAAAACAGCCATTACAATTCTGAAATGTTAAGGTTGGTGGCACCGTCGAGGTCTCCGTGACGTCATCTTTCAACAATACAACACAAGACCGCTCCTTGCCCGCACTCTCCTGACCCACCTCAACACGGAGTGCTACCTTGGCCAGCACCCATTGAGAACGTCTGGTTACCGAGAGATTGGAGCGCTACCACTCGCCATCCCCTACATTTGGTGAACCTTGGAACAGAGTTGGAGCAGCATAGAATAATGTACACGTACCTGTCATCCAAGCGCAGCTCGGCTCGATATCCAGCAGGGTTCTGGCCGCTGTTGCTGTATTGTAAGCTTCCTGCAATTCTGTACATGAAAAATAAGTAAAATTTCATTGTCTGCCAGCCTTCTTGGTGTTGCACTTTTAATGGCTAACAGTATATTTCGCTTCCTTCGAGACACTCCAAACATAGCTTTTGTTCTTAATTGGTACTCCTCACTCAGTATAGCATATTGGACGCTAGACTCCATGCGTCGATACATAAGAACTTGGCACACAGACAACGACAGACCGTAGGACGCAACGAAACAGATTCCCGGCCGCGGTGGCCGTGCGGTTCTAGGCGCTCCAGTCCGGAGCCGCGCTGCTGCTACGGTCGCAGGTTCGAATCCTGCCTCGGGCATGGGTGTGTGTGATGTCCTTACCTTAGTTAGGTTTAAGTAGTTCTAAGTTCTAGGGGACTGATGACCACAACAGTTGAGTCCCATAGTGCTCAGAGCCATTTGAACCATTTTGAACGAAACAGATTCGCCCTACAAAATGATGTGAAACATACCTAAAACAACAAAGTCGTCCACAAAGAAGGCAACATGTTAAAGAAAAAACGATTTCAAATAACACCAACGACACGACACAACCGATTGGGCTCGTGTTGTGCTTGGAAGCTAGAGATGTGACTGGCCGGAAGTTCGCTTCTTACCGGTGCATACCTCTGCCAAATACAATAAAACATGCATACATCAACCAACGTACGATTCTTGTCAGCCGTTTTATGTGGCGCAGGCGCGCAAGAAAGCTAAAACGAGACGTTCTGAACCACCCAACTTAAATCGTAACGGACTCAATAATAAGGAACGCCACAGCCTCTCTGAAAAACATGCCCTTGAAGGAAATTTCCACATATCAAAGAAAATAGCAGAAGCTACACGTATTTTAAATGATAATACCACGTAATGCAACATAACACTATTAAATACATTGAAATAATTACACAGAAAAGATCACATAAATGGACAAAATCAGAGCACACACACACACACATACACACACACACACACACAGATTTTGTGTGTGTGTGTTTATGAGAGAGAGAGAGAGAGATAATTAATAAAATGGGCACGTAAATTTTTCTTATGCCTCCATCTTCTTCACGCGACGAAACTGGACATGAGGATAGGGACCTAGAGCAAAAAACCGTAAGTGGTCAGCATGTTAAAGTGGAAGTTATTTTCTTTAAATGTAAGTACAGGGCTATTACAAATGATTGAAGCGATTTCATAAATTCACTGTAGTTCCATTCATTGACATATGGTCACGACACACTACAGATACGTAGAAAAACTCATATAGTTTTGTTCGGCTGAAGCCGCACTTCAGGTTTCTGCCGCCAGAGCACTCGAGAGCGCAGTGAGACAAAATGGCGACAGGAGCCGAGAAAGCGTATGTCGTGCTTGAAATGCACTCACATCAGTCAGTCATAACAGTGCAATGACACTTCAGGACGAATTTCAACAAAGATCCACCAACTGCTAACTCCATTCGGCGATGGTATGCGCAGTTTAAAGCTTCTGGATGCCTCTGTAAGGGGAAATCAACGGGTCGGCCTGCAGTGAGCGAAGAAACGGTTGAACGCGTGCGGGCAAGTTTCACGCGTAGCCCGCGGAAGTCGACGAATGAATTGGCTCATGCCACAACTGGAGACCGACAGCGCCGACTTCATCTTTCAACAGGATGGAGCTCCACCGCACTTCCATCATGATGTTCGGCATTTCTTAAACAGGAGAATGGAAAACCGATGGATCGGTCGTGGGGGAGATCATGATCAGCAATTCATGTCATGGTCTCCACGCTCTCCCGACTTAACCCCAGGCGATTTCTTTCTGTGGGGTTATGTGAAAGATTCAGTGTTTAAACCTCCTCTACCAAGAAACGTCCCAGAACTGCGAGCTCTCATCAACGATGCTTTCGAACTCATTGATGGGGACATGCTGCGCCGAGTGTGGGAGGAACTTGATTGTCGGCTTGATGTCTGCCGAATCACTAAAGGGGCACATATCTAACATTTGTGAATGCCTAAAAAAACTTTTTGAGTTTTTGTATGTGTGTGCAAAGCATTGTGAGAATATCTCAAATAATAAAGTTATTGTAGAGCTGTGAAATCGCTTCAATCATTTGTAATAACCCTGTATATTGTTACAGAAACAGCATATCACTGTAGCTGACGGGCTTCGCAACCATTTAATTAAGATTCTCCAAAACTAATGAACTAGCAAATGAGGCAGAAACGCCATATATATACAACTAAATGTTTAAGCGTAAATTTTCGCCATCCACTGTTGCAAAATATTACTGTATGTTGTGTATGACTTCACACACAATGTTGAGGGGAGACAGAATGGAAATTTGTGGTAAGCTCAATGGGACCAAACTACTGAGGTCATCGGTCCCTAAGCTTACATACTGCTTAATATAACTTAAAGTAACTTACCCTAAGGACACTCATGCCTGAGGGAGGGAGGACAGGGGGAGGGGGGGGGGTGACGCTCGAGCCATGACAAGGCGCCCCAGACCGCAGACCGCACAGATACCCTGCTCGACCATGTTGAGGAGAAATGGGTTTCACATTGGTGTGGCAATGGTCATTGTAGGAAAGCTGGACAGGAGCAGAAATGATGAGCAAACAAGTAAGACAGTAAACGGAACATTTATTTAATGTGTATTTCTCCAATCATATGAAGACTCTTTATAAGTGCAATATTAACTAGAATGAGTCATGCTGTACTAAGCAAAAACGATGGTGTTTTAGCAATGAGGCTCCAAGTACAAGTGGGGCTGAGTGTTTGCCGCCGGTCATCCGAAGCAGAGGGCGCTCATGGTACAGAGCCGCTGGAGGGGTGGCCCAGTGGGAGCGCACCATTGGCTCCTCCAGATCCCGCGCGACCGCTATCGGCGTCAGACGGAAACTTGCAATTCCGTTGCCAACTGTGAAACGCCCAGCAGAGTGGTATTGATAAGTAACACCACAGTGTTTCTCGATATGCAGTGTAAGTAAACACCTGACTGTGATGGCACTGAGATTCTGAAACATATTTGCCAAGAAAACTATAAAGAATATGAGTTCAGGGAAAACAGTCTGAACCCATTCTTATGAAAACTTAGAGCTAGTCACATATGTGTGAAGCTTGTCCATACATTTCGTACATTTGTGGTAAACATTCTAGTGCAGCGTCGAACGCCTTACGGAAAACTAAGAATGTTGATTCTGCATGTTTCTCACATTCTGTCGTTTCCGAATACCGTGCATGATAAGCACATGCCGTACTTCATGTGACTGATGCCTTATAACGCCTTGCTCAGCACCTCAGAGAGCAGTGTCTTAATTGTGTGCTCGGTACAAAAGTAGGAAGAACTTGCCAGTGAACAAGTACGTTTATGACAATTTGTATGTGATAGCACTGTAATCCTCCCCCATGAGATGAAAGAAAGCTGTTGCATCTGAGCCTTGCGAGGCTCATGTTCCCGCCATCATGTATTTTACACCCTGTTTTTAACGTACTTCCACCTCACTACGTTAATATAAATTACTACTGTCACTGAGTTGCTACTTTGCCTGACCGTGAGCGGCGTTAGCAGCGCGTATCGATATATCGTCTCTCGTAGTATCTTTGCTCGACTGCTATTACTTTCCGGTCGTTGTTTGTTGTAAGGAAGTTCGGGTTGCGAGTTCGGGCCTGCCAGTCAGTTGGAACGAATCTGGAGTGCAGTCCGAACCTGCCAGTCAGGGAGTTGCAATTCGGCACTAATGCAGTCGGGTTGGATCAGCAGTGAGGTCTGCGTCGATATGGCTCGCTCGACCATTGCTGCCACGCATCACTTGAGCCGGGCCACGGTCTTGGTAGATCGTCGGTCGGTCGGTCGGTCGTCCTACCGGACGACGCGTTTTGGCTCTCCGATCGTTCATGAGTCGGCTGTGTGTGTGTGTGTGTGTGTGTGTGTGTGTGTGTGTGTGTGTGTGTGTGTGTGTGTGTGCGCGCGCGCGCATCGCCTCCCGATTTGTCTTCGTGCATGTTTAGTTACTTGGGTATCGTTCAGGTCTTCGTGCAAGTCTTTGTCAGGTTGTATGTGTAGTGGGCGTTATTTCCACTGACAACTATTTTCGATGTCGGCATTCTGTCGTGGAGTCGGTCGGAACGTGCGAGGAGGAGAGTTCACGGCGGCAGTTCGGGTCGTGAGTTGGGCCCTGGCAGTCAGTTGCAACACGTCTGGATCGCAGTCCGGGCCAGCCAGTTGCCGACTTCATCTACATCATCTACATCTATACTCTGCGAGCCACCTTACGGTGTGTGGCGGAGGGTACTTATTGTACCACTGTCTGATCCCCCCTTGCAGCAGTAGTGAGCCCTGCGTGGACATCGCTCGCCCGAACGTTGCCGCCACGCATCACTTAAGCCGGGCCTGACTTTTGGTGGATTGTTGGTCAGTCTGTTGGTCCGAGGACATCTCCGTGAGGCGTAGTCGACTGGGCCGCTAGCGGTCTCTGCACAGTGTCGGAGTCTGTCTGGAGCTGTCCGATTGGTACGAGCATCGTCGCTCGCCGACCTAGGACGTGCAGGTTGAGTGGTTTTGAGCATTACGTCGTTGGTTCCGGCGTTGCTGCAGTGGAGGTTTTCCTGTGAGTAACAATGAGTTAAGTGTTCGAGATAGCCGCGTTCAGGTGGAACTGATCAAATTAATTTATCCATAGTCAAGTGCACCAGCGGAATTTTCTGCCTTGTGGCTGTTAGTGTTTTGCTTTCGTATCCTGGCCTCTAACTCACCTGTTGTTGCTGGCTAACATGGTGTGTAGATTTGGCAGCTCGGTTCACATAAGCGTTTGTTTGGGGATAGTGATACTTGTAATTTTTTTGGGGGAGGGGGGGGGGAGGGGGCTTGAAATCTCATGTACTCCGTCGTGGCAAGCAAGCGTTTGGTCGGTCGGTCCGTGACTGTCCTTTGGCTGGATTCGCACGAATTAAGTGTAGTTGGACTCGCCACCTGTCTCGCCTAAGTTAACGAGGGCAGACCGATCCACTGGAGGCTCCCGAGTGCCGTTCTCTTAATTATTCTTTTGGTAGTGTTAACTTTGTTGTAATTTAACTGTATTTTATATTTTTAATTTGGCAAGGTTAGTTGTGGGCCTTCAGCTCTGGAAACATGTTCTCAGAGTTTCCTTCAAGTCCAAACATTATTGCCTTCTGCTCTTGAAAGGTTATTGTAATTTCCTCTGAAAGATTTTACAAGTTATTGTGGGCCTTCCGCCGTTGGTGTTGCAAAAAGGAAAATTTTAAACTTAATGTATTGTTTTACTGATTGTTGCAATATATATTTCCTTAATTTGCAGAATTTAACTTTGCGGCCTTCAGCCATCTTATTGCGTTTATCTCTTTATGTGTACCTTGTGGACCATCAGCCCTATTAGCATCTTAAAACATTGTGGCCTTCTGCCTTCAGTAATCATCATAGTATATTTGGAATTTTGAAGATTTAATCCGGCGGCCTTCAGCCGCTCCGCATGCTGATCTCATATATGTACACGATTTATCTTATCCGTAAATTTAACTGTGTGTCATGTCTTTTCAAAATTGAACTTATTCTAAAGCATCTGTTTGGAGGCCTTCAGCTGCGAAGCAAATTTCTTCAAAAGTGTATTTGTGAACTAAATGATAATAAATTACATTTGTGAAATGAATCCAACCGCAACTCCCTTGGCCCTTTCCACAATCCTAATTACCTGTTAGCCCTGCGTGATTTAGCGGGCGTTTCAGCATTAAAAGCCTTTCGAAATACTTCAACGGCATCTCTATTTACGCAACGTGTTTAAAGTTCGGCCACGTTGATGATAACCTTTATCACAGCTCCGGTCTGAATGAATGGCCATGTGATAGCTAACAGCTGGTCTCTCACCGAAGGTTACTCACGCTAGCGGTCGATTTGTTACTTACAGTTCACTTATGATACTGGATTTCGATTACTGTTGCGAAGTAGGACGTCACGAAACTGACTCAGGCATTGTGGTCCATCCTTCGAAACTGCTAAATGCATTTGTGTTTATATAATATGCATATGAATATCAAGAGTTCCGATGGCAAGCCAGAACAAAGCAAAGCAAAGAAGAGAAAATTGAAGGTAGGAATGTATAGAAGGGCAAAGGCTAATATAAAGGAAAGAACCTTGAAGATATTATGAAAATAAAAGAGGAAGTGGGTGAAGATGAGCAGTCGTAAGTCCCTGCTTTTGTACCCATACACCCGTCATTCATCTACACCTACGGCACTGTTAAGACACTCTAGATCAGAACTGATGTCTAGTATGCTCCGCGAAACGTCAAGAAAGAATTGTTTCTCTTCCATCTATTCTCTACACCGATTTGGCTTGAAATTTCGCAACACTTTGTGTGTTTGTAAGTTCTTATGGAAATTGCTTATTATTCAGTATCTTTGATGATCCCAAACTCTTTAGCAATCTCTCTTAACGTCAATTTCTTCACTATCGCATGTCACACTCCATCAACAATAGCATCATTGCGAGTGTTTTGTAGGCTCTCAGGACTTTAACCAACCTTCACAATATAAAAGGGATGATTTAAATTGGTTATTATCTAATGTTAAGGTTCGAAATTGGAACGTTGTCGCGACAAATACTGTCTGCAGGGAGCGACCATACAGGTCCACTCTCCACCGCGATAGAAAACAGCTCTTAAGGCTCTGTCTCTCCTACAAAAACTACGAAAAAATCTGAATTTCTTGTATGGTATAGACATCTACAGCGTCTGCAAGCATTTGAAATTTTTTTTCTTAATTTTAATTGAAGGGCTTATTTCAATAGTGGTACAAGTCCATTTTTGTTCATTGTGAGATACAGAGTCCTAAAGTTAAATAAGCGCTGAAAAATCTGTAGTTGAGATACCAGAAATATTCAAGCATATGGCTTCTTGCTAGAGATGAACCTTTCTTTCTGTTTGTTTGGACCATTAATGTCAGAAGCATTATAGACAGAAAAGTTGAGGTAATGGTTTTGTACCACTATTGAATTAAGCCCTTCAATTGAGGCCGGAGCTAAGTTAATGGTATTAGAAATGAACATTTTCCCGACTGGGAAACGGCTCATCACACCATATCAGGAAACCTATTGAATTCACTGAAATACTTTTTTTTCGTCGATTACCATCCATAACACAGTATCACGCTGGGCTCGGCGCTCATTCGTCACAGGCCTGTAATTTACGGGAATAGCGTGACCTATATCTGACACCACGTATATCCGGAAACCTACCGATCACGTGCCGAACGTATACCATGCAGAATCCCTGCTGGTATGTTCCAGTGGTGGAACAACGCGTTGTTAAGCAGTTGGCCATAATGTTTTGGCTCGCCGGTATTGATCCATATAATGTCCGAAGCATAAAAAATTCTTATGAATGAAAAGACACACGATACTGGTTGTAATATTGTACAATATTTGTTATTTATTTCACAAACTGGTTTTCGGCTGCTGTGCCATTATCAGGTACGAAGATAACAGTGAGGTATAGAGAAATTTTTGTTGAATCAAAGATACAACTAGTACATCTAAAGAGTATCTCGGTTTCCGTAGATGACAATTGTTAATATTTTAAGTTTAAAACGAGAAGAATTATTTGAGTGAAAATGCGATGTAAGATTACTTAACCTAAATGAAATATGTGACAATTACCTAATGAACTAAATAAAAATTACAACAGTCGTCCTGAGAAGAAAATAAATTGAACAATAAAGTTTGGTAACATGTTCCAAGAAAGTAGCTGAACAAAATAATGTGTTTAACAGGCCCTAAATTACAAACAGATAAGATGTACCAGTGAGATTAAGCAGGTAAGTGAAGCAGCTGTGATTACGCGAAGTGAAAATTTTTAACAGGGGAACAGGAAGAAATGGAGCATGTGAGTAAAATGGGAAATTTACAACTTAGCCTGGATGTGGTTATGAGTAGTATCTGCAGTTAGAAGTGGCCCATCCAGGCCATGTATATATATATATATATCCATTCTTAGTCCATGTCCATTCTTAGTCACATGCTCCATATTTTTCCTTTATTACCCTGCTAAAGATTTTTTGTACTTCACTTACTACTTCACTTACCTGTTTCATCTCACTAGTATGTGTCTTATCTGTTTCCGACTTAGGACCTGTTAAGGATAAGACTGAACTGCCATGAAGAGGACGGCAACAAGTAGGTCTAAACGTCAGCAGATTGTAGCTTTAGTAGTTTATATTGACGTGGTCCGATACCTAAAGTTATTTTATTCAAAAAGATTATTTTGTACAGCCACTGTCTTGGAACATATTATCAAAGTTTATTGTTCAGTTGTTGTAATTTGTTATGCAGCTGATTGGTTAATGTGTCATATATATAATGCTGAATCGCGTTTCTACTTAAATAATTTCTCCCGTTTTAGTACTAAATCAAACATTAGCAGTTTTCATCTTTGGAAGCCAAAATACTCGGTAAACGCACTAGATGCACCAGTTTAAAACCTTTGACCCTACAAAAATTTTACTGCACCCCATAGTTATCTTTGTACCTGGTGACGATGTAATAGCCGAAAACCAGTTTTTGAAATAAAGAGCAAATATTGTAGAATTATACAGCAGTATCGTGTGTGTTTTCATTTGTAATATATGAAATATTCTACCCAGAACCACGGAACAGTCAATGAATGGAATATGAAAAGGTGTTGCTAATCTTAATTAGGAGCGGAGTTTTGTTTTTCTTAGAATTTTCCGCATCAGGAAAAGTTTTGTAGCTGAAAACTGGCAGGCACAATGCGTTGCGCAGAAAAAGTGGCAAAACACACACACACACACACACAAACACACACACACACACACACACACACACACACAGAGAGAGAGAGAGAGAGAGAGAGAGAAAGAGCTGACAGTGGCAGTAGTGTACACCCCACCAGCCGCTGGGGCGCCGCTGGCGGAAGCAGGCCGCTCGCTGCCAAACGTCAACTAATTTGAACAGCAAGTATCTGATGCAGTCCCTTGCTCAACACGTTCAGTTTGTCTTTCAATTTTTTTTTAACGAAACGTGAATTCGACGAATGCGTGGAACACTACCAGTCTTGAGTGCAACGATGCGCAACTCCAAAAGGGGGAGGGGCCGATCACATGGGTTGTGGTGTCCATCCCGCCCTCCCCCAAACAACATTTTTGCTGAAGCGTTTATATTTTAACTTATATCAGTTTCGAAATTTCACGGCTAACTTTAAGAGAATGAAGTAGGATGAAACGGATATAACTTGCAAACCACAGTGAACTGAGTAAGGGAAAACACGGAAGTTTCTAGCAGTAGAGAAGAGCTACCACACCCGCTTATTCATAGAAATACACAAACACGACAACAGCTTCAACAAGAAAGAAGAAACCCTCGAGATGAACGGATCCTGGATTCCCGTGCTGCAGCGAACGACCATTGCAGGTAGCAAGGCAAGAACCACAGCGGTAATGACCACGGAAGAGCCCTTGGACGTTTGCACGCCAGGTACACATAATCAGATACTCTGCGGCCGCGAACTCGACTCCAATCCATCGCCAGCGAATGGTGGGTGAAACTTTGACAGCCGGCCGTTGTGGGCGAGCGGTTCTAGGCGCTACAGTCTGGAACGGCGCGACCGCTACGGTCGCACGTTCGAATCCTGGATGTGTGTGATGTCCTTAGGTTCGTTAGGTTTAAATAGTTCTAAGTTCCAGGGGACTGATGACTTCAGATGTTAAGTCCCATAGTGCTCAAAGCCATTTGAACCTTTTGAAAGTTTGACAGTGTCAACCAGTGCTGGCGACACGTCAGAAAAATCATCAGACAAACGTCGGTCGAAGAACCCGAGACAGAAGCCACCTGTAAGAACTTTTAGTATTGCTAGCATCATTTCCCGTCAAGAAAAAGACAAATTTGTAAGGTATGTTAAAAAATGACAAAACTCCTCCAGCTGTATTAAGGTGTTGGTTTTATTGGCAACTAGTTTCGATGTTGTTACAACATCATCTTCAGGTCCATACTTGTCGAGAGTAACCGTATGTGTCTAACACTAGTAGTCAGTGGTGAGATAGGCGTGTTCCATGCGGAAGGCTGGTAGTAACTGATCAACACATACGGTTACTATCAATAAGTATGGGCCTGAAGATGATGTTGTAACAACATCGAAACTAAACCAACACCTTAATGCAGCTGGAGGAACTTCGTCATTTTTTAACATATATTATACTAGCTGATTTCCCAGGTCACCCGTTTCAATTATGGATATACGAAAATTTGTAAGGCTACGGCAATTACAGAATCCCTCCCATTCCTCACAACCTCACCACAGAAGCTTGAGCGTGAATAACGGGAGCGCAAGCGAGTGCATCACAGTGTTGGGAAAGGCGAATGGCAGTGTTGCGTCGTAGAACGTCCGCACGCAACCCAGATGCCAGACGCCGCCATTTGAAGGGGCACCCCTCAGTATCGCGTCAGGCCCAAGACACCTCGGCGACGGTGCCGTGCAGTACAGTGATAAACAGTTCCGATGCTCTGTTTTCAAACACAAAAAAACTTGATTCGTATGACAGACATAGAAGAGTAACGTTATTTACACAGTTTGAAAATTACTTGAACCGACAAACTCTGAGAGGATGAAAGGGACCTCGAAACAAATATCCTCCTACGTATATCTCGCGAAGAGACCATGAAGATAAAATCAGAGCGATTAGAGCCCACACAGAGGCATACCGACAATCTTTTTTTCCACGAACAATACGAGAGTGGACTAGAAGGGAGAACCGATAGATGTACTCAAGTTACCCTTCGCCACACACCGTCAGGTGGCTTGCGGAGTGTGGATGTAGATGTAGATTTTTCTCTGAAGTCATGTTTTCCACAGAGATGTTTTTTTGAAACCGTTTCTCTGGATGAAAATTAATTAAGCTAGCAGACTTTGGGGGAGGTACACGGGACAATGAAAACACTTTTTCTAATATATTTTCCTGTGAGGACAAAAAAATAATAGAAACAAGTTTTAATTCTTCATCAGCAAGAGCCAACAACATTAACACAACACAATTACTTCAATCAGAGGTTGAAACTTGCCTCCATTGGCTTGTGGTGTGTGTGTTTGTGTATATGTGTGTGTCTGGATTTTATGGGCGCTCGATTTCGACGTTATCAGGACCCATACACATGTTAAAAAAAAGAAATGTGGATAAAATGACTAAAATTGTTGTCACACAGCGAGAAGCAAACTTGTAAAATTACACTCATTCATTCACTCCCACCTCAGTCACGTTCACAGACAGAATCGGTCTATCTCACAGGCCTTAATACGTGGAGAAGACTGACTTGTAAACAGGGGTTAAACAGGTGGGACATCCTGTGTCTAACACGGCCAAAGACTGCAGGAGCGTTCTTAATTTCGACTGATGCTGCTACTATCCGGGCATCCAAGTTCGCTTCTGATTCAACAGGAGTTTTGTAAACAAGGTTGCTTATCTCCACCCACACAAAAAGGTCCAGAGCCGTCAAATAAGGCGATCTCTCAAGCCGTGGTACAAGACCACCACTGCGAATCCACGTTTCTGGAAACTGTCGGTTCAAGAACCGACGCTCAGGACGAGTGAAATGTGCCGGAGCCCCTTCATGCTGGAACCACAAGCCCTGTCTTTTAACGAATGGCACGTCATTTCTGGCAATGCTATGGCGAGGAAATTGTAATAATACTTGTGATTCAATGGCCTAGGTAGGATATAAGGCCCACACATTCACGTATAACCGCAATTGATTGGCGCGAGTAAATGTGGCATGCGGATTAACTTCACTCGAAACATACTAACTGTGGATGTTGAAGACCCTTCAGGCCCGAATGTTGCTTCATCTGTAAACAGCAGAGAGAATGGAAACGTAGGACGCATTTGACGCTGTTGAAGGTGCCACTCCGGAAACTGTGATCTAAGTGGATAATCATCTGGTTCCAGGCTGTTGCAAAAGCTGTTAGTGAAATGGGTTAAAAATTGCTCACGAAAGACGTTTCTTTCATCCGTCTGATTCGTCCCCATGTTAAGCGCAATTGCGCGAGTGCTCAGAGCGATTACGCCCTCTACCGTAGTAAAACATGCTTATTGCTTGTCAGTTTAAATAACTGTATATAACTGCACTCCCCTCCCCCCCCCCCCCCCCCCCCCCATGAACCATGGACCTTGCCGTTGGTGGGGAGGCTTGCGTGCATCAGTGATACAGATAGCCGTATCGTAGGTGCAACCACAACGGAGGGGTATCTGTTGAGAGGCCAGACAAACGTGTGGTTCCTGAAGAGGGGCAGCAGCCTTTTCAGTAGTTTCAAGGGCAACAGTCTGGATGATTGACTGATCTGGCCTTGTAACAATAACCAAAACGGCCTTGCTGTGCTGGTACTGCGAACGGCTGAAAGCAAGGGGAAACTACAGCCGTAATTTTTCCCGAGGGCATGCAGCTTTACTGTATGATTACATGATGATGGCGTCCTCTTGGGTAAAATATTCCGGAGGTAAAATAGTCCCCCATTCGGATCTCCGGGCGGGGACTACTCAAGAGGATGTCGTTATCAGGAGAAAGAAAACTGGCGTTCTACGGATCGGAGCGTGGAATGTCAGATCCCTTAATCGGGCGGGTAGGTTAGAAAATTTAAAAAGGGAAATGGATAGGTTAAAGTTAGATATAGTGGGAATTAGTGAAGTTCGGTGGCAGGAGGAACAAGACTTCTGGTCAGGTGACTACAGGGTTATAAACACAAAATCAAATAGGGATAATGCAGGAGTAGGTTTAATAATGAATAGGAAAATAGGAATGCGGGTAAGCTACTACAAACAGCATAGTGAACGCATTATTGTGGCCAAGATAGATACGAAGCCCACACCTACTACAGTAGTACAAGTTTATATGCCAACTAGCTCTGCGGTTGACGAAGAAATTGAAGAAACGTATGATGAAATAAAAGAAATTATTCAAATTGTGAAGGGAGACGAAAATTTAATAGTCATGGGTGACTGGAATTCGAGTGTAGGAAAAGGGAGAGAAGGAAACATAGTAGGTGAATATGGATTGGGGCTAAGAAATGAAAGAGGAAGCCGCCTGGTAGAATTTTGCACAGAGCACAACATAATCATAACTAACACTTGGTTTAAGAATCATGAAAGAAGGTTGTATACATGGAAGAACCCTGGAGATACTAGAAGGTATCAGATAGATTATATAATGGTAAGACAGAGATTTAGGAACCAGGTTTTAAATTGTAAGACATTTCCAGGGGCAGACGTGGACTCTGACCACAATCTATTGATTATGAACTGTAGATTAAAATTGAAGAAACTGCAAAAAGGTGGGAATTTAAGGAGATGGGACCTGGATAAACTGACTAAACCAGAGGTTGTGCAGAGTTTCAGGGAGAGCATAAAGGAACAATTGACAGGAATGGGGGAAAGAAATACATTAGAAGAAGAAGGGAGCTCTGAGGGATGAAGTACTGAAGGCAGCAGAGGATCAAGTAGGTAAAAAGACGAGGGCTAGTAGAAATCCTTGGGTAACAGAAGAAATATTGAGTTTAATTGATGAAAGGAGAAAATATAAAAATGCAGTAAGTGAAGCAGGCAAAAAGGAATACAAACGTCTCAAAAATGAGATCGACAGGAAGTGCAAAATGGCTAAGCAGGGATGGCTAGAGGACAAATGTAAGGATGTGGAGGCCTATCTCACTAGGGGTAAGATAGATACCGCCTACAGGAAAATTAAAGAGACCTTTGGAGATAAGAGAACGACTTGTATGAATATCAAGAGCTCAGATGGAAACCCAGTTCTAAGCAAAGAAGGGAAAGCAGAAAGGTGGAAGGAGTATATAGAGGGTCTATACAAGGGCGATGTACTTGAGGACAATATTATGGAAATGGAAGAGGATGTAGATGAAGATGAAATGGGAGATATGATACTGCGTGAAGAGTTTGACAGAGCACTGAAAGACCTGAGTCGGAACAAGGCCCCCGGAATAGACAATATTCCATTGGAACTACTGACGGCCGTGGGAGCGCCAGTCCTGACAAAACTCTACCATCTGGTGAGCAAGATGTATGAAACAGGCGAAATACCCTCAGACTTCAAGAAGAATATAATAATTCCAATCCCAAAGAAAGCAGGTGTTGACAGATGTGAAAATTACCGAACTATCAGTTTAATAAGTCACAGCTGCAAAATACGAACACGAATTCTTTACAGACAAATGGAAAAACTAGTAGAAGCCGACCTCGGGGAAGATCAGTTTGGATTCCGTAGAAACACTGGAAAACGTGAGGCAATACTGACCTTACGACTTATCTTAGAAGAAAGATTAAGGAAAGGCAAACCTACGTTTCTAGCATTTGTAGACTTAGAGAAAGCTTTTGACAATGTTGACTGGAATACTCTCTTTCAAATTCTAAAGGTGGCAGGGGTAAAATACAGGGAGCGAAAGGCTATTTACAATTTGTACAGAAACCAGATGGCAGTTATAAGAGTCGAGGGACATGAAAGGGAAGCAGTAGTTGGGAAGGGAGTAAGACAGGGTTGTAGCCTCTCCCCGATGTTGTTCAATCTGTATATTGAGCAAGCAGTAAAGGAAACAAAAGAAAAATTCGGAGTAGGTATTAAAATTCATGGAGAAGAAATAAAAACTTTGAGGTTCACCGATGACATTGTAATTCTGCCAGAGACAGCAAAGGACTTGGAAGAGCAGTTGAATGGAATGGACAGTGTCTTGAAAGGAGGATATAAGATGAACATCAACAAAAGAAAAACAAGGATAATGGAATGTAGTCTAATTAAGTCGGGTGATGCTGAGGGAATTAGATTAGGAAATGAGGCACTTAAAGTAGTGAAGGAGTTTTGCTATTTGGGGAGCAAAATAACTGATGATGGTCGAAGTAGAGAGGATATAAAATGTAGGCTGGCAATGGCAAGGAAAGCGTTTCTGAAGAAGAGAAATTTGTTAACATCCAGTATTGATTTAAGTGTCAGGAAGTCATTTCTGAAAGTATTCGTATGGAGTGTAGCCATGTTGGAAGTGAAACATGGACGATAAATAGTTTGGACAAGAAGAGAATAGAAGCTTTCGAAATGTGGTGCTACAGAAGAATGCTGAAGATTAGATGGGTAGATCACATAACTAATGAGGAAGTATTGAATAGGATTGGGGAGAAGAGAAGTTTGTGGCACAACTTGACCAGAAGAAGGGATCGGTTGGTAGGACATGTTCTGAGGCATCAAGGGATCACCAATTTAGTATTGGAGGGCAGCGTGGAGGGTAAAAATCGTAGAGGGAGACCAAGAGATGAATACACTAAGCAGATTCAGAAGGATGTAGGTTGCAGTAGGTACTGGGAGATGAAAAAGCTTGCACAGGATAGAGTAGCATGGAGAGCTGCATCAAACCAGTCTCAGGACTGAAGACCACAACAACAACAACAACAACAACAACTGCACTCATAATTTTTTCTGGTGACAGTATTCTCTCAGACTGTCCGTAGGGCTCTTTGTAGAAGGCTCTTACTATTAACTATGTGCCTCGAAGGAGCATTCTAAGCAAAACAGTCTGGTAAACAGAATCTCTAAAATGGATACCTTCAGAGCAATGACGGCTTCTTCATCTTAGCTACTCTGAAACAAATCTCTTCTACTGCTTCTTTGCTTTCCATTTTTTGAGAGGTGGTAGTACCAGCCAAAACAAGAAAAAAAAAGTCCAGTAAAAATGGGCTACCTTAAGTACTATGAGCACTTCTTCATCTTCGCTACTGTGGAACACACCTCTTCTACTAAGCAACTGTCCATAGATCTTGAGGTATGCATTTCAGAGACCATGTTTACCGAACATTTTTTCTTGTTTCGGTCAATACTATCACCTCTGAAACTATGGAAAGCAAAGAGGTTAAAGTAGATGAGATTTGTTTCACAGTATCTAACGAACTGTGCACAGTTTTTAAGGTATGAATTCCTGTCACATGCCTGAAAGGTGACCATTTCTCTAGGACACGTTGTATATGCTGGGTGAACTAGAACTCCGCAGACGAAATTTCGGAGTTTGTCCAGGGATATTTTCTGAGTATTTTGGTACAAGGGACTTGTGGTTTCCGGTGGCTCGTAACACAGTAATAACAACGGTCTAATACATACATTCAGGACACTCTCTGGTTATCGTCGTTTGACAGCTGGAGCGACACTGGCGCTCCAAGCGTTGAGAAAGCAGGCAGTCAGTCCCATATGTCGTAAGGATAATGTTTATTTCTATTATTTCCTAGCAAATTAACGAAATAGCAGCTATATTTTTGTGTCCCATGTATTAGTAAATTACCAAGAGGTATGAAGTATAGTGAAATACAAGTGAAAACAGCCGAACCATACAGATTAAATGACATAAGCTACTACTTATTCATGAGGAAATTCTTTCGAATGTGTGTGTGTATTTACAGCTTACTCCGTAGAAAGGAAGAGAATATAAACATATTTCATGCATGAAAACAATAAATTTCTTTTGTTACGAGGGTAATCCCAGAAGTAAGGTCTCCTATTTTTTTACAAGTACATACACCTGTTATTTCTACAATGGTTTACATCGGTTTACAGCTTGAACATTTAGCTATTTTTCGACATAATCACCATTTCTGTCGATGCATTTTGTAGACGCTGTGGCAGTTTTTGTATGCCCATATCATACCAGCTCGCCGCCATGCTGTTTAGAAAGTAATGAACCTCTTCTTCCACCTCGTCGTCGGAGCTGAATCACTTCCCGGCCAAATGTTCTTTTAACCTAGGGAACAGGTGATAGTCACTGGGCGCCAAGTCAGGACTATACGGTGGGTGGGTGATTATGTTCCACTGAAACTGTTGCAGAAGAGCAACGGTTTGCCGAGCGATGTGTGGGCGAGCGTTGTAATGGAGAATGTGTACGCCCTTCCTCAACATTCCTCTTCTCCGGTTCTTAAATGCCCGTTTGAGTTTTTTCAGAGTCTCACAGTACCTGTCAGCGTTAATTGTGGTCCCAGTGGGCAAAAAGTCGACCAACAATATCCCTTTCCGATCCCAAACAACGGTTGTCATGACTTTATGGGCAGACTGTGTTTGTTTGAATTTCCGCGGCTTTGGTGAAGAAGGATGCAGCCTCTGCCGTGATTGTTGCTTGGTCTCAGGTGTAAAGTGTGAAAGGTCTCTGTTGGATTCCTTTCATGTTTGATTTCTTAAATCTGTTGTCATTTATGGAATAAATTCCTCTTCTAAATTTACTGTGGCGTTTCTGACTATCTGGGAGGAGACTGAGTAGTGGAACGTGTTACTTTTACACGTAAACAAGAACGATCTGACACACTACTACACTTTAAAACACAGTTTATATGTAATTCATGTCACACAGTCTCATAGGGAACCTACATCCGCTTTCTGTTATATACTGTATATGATAAGATACTGTCATCCCCCTTCCCTTCTGTGTGAGAGGATGAATGAGCAAATGTATTTGTAGTTGCATGCTTGAGGGTAGCAGACAAGGCTGTCTGCTGGAGAACAGTAGGACCAACGTCGGAACAGGTAGCTACGCTTTCTTAAAGCAGAGAGATTTCTATCCTTAGTATGGTTCTGTCCGTCCGTTGTCATGTTGGTATAGGAAGCTGCCCCTCTGGCCACTTCCGTTTGTCTTTGTGAGCCAGTCTCAGGAAGCACGCTCGGCAGTAGGCAGTTGCAGTCTGGCGGTGGCGAGCGTCTGAAGTGGTAAGATCTCCGGCTAAGCGCGTGTCTGCTAAGTCCATAGGACAATGGATTTGTTAAGTTCAGCCTAACTGAAAATTTAATCATCTTTATTTCGGGTTTAGCTCTAAAATATCTAAGGTTATCTTAAATTGCAGCGTAGTGTAATTCTCGTGTGAAGTTCATATTATTTTCCGGTTGTTGCTTTGTTACTACTTTGTGAGTAAAGTGGAACCACGTGTTGATCAGTAACTCTAACTAAGATCAATCTTAAATGCGAATGCTTGTGTGATTATAACGTCTCGTCTTGACAATATTTTCAATATAGCAACTTTTCTTTATGTTCAACCCACGTGGGGTGTACTTTGCGAGACCAGTACCACGTGCTTATATAACTGTTTGACCCATCAGGTCAATAGTAAGACGTTAGTAACCAGTTCAAGGTTTTTCTTTTGTCAATTGCTTTTCGATCGAATTTATGTTAATTATCAAAATTACTGTGGAGTTATACGCTTTCTGTAAACCAAGTTGACCACGTGTAATCATCAAAGTAGCCCTCAGCTATTCTTTTTGCGAAGACTTCACAAAGAGTTAATATGAATTTAGTATACCAGTGTGTGGTAATTACATGACGGACAGGATTGTGTTACGAACGTAATTTCTTTGGGTGAAAACTGAATCTGTTGGTTGTGGTTAATTTCTTCTTGCTTATGTTTCAATTTCTTTGGGTGTTATTTTGTGAATGCAGGGTTGTATGCAGTCTCCCAATCTTGGCTCCATATTTGATGTGTTCCGTAAGATTTTCACCATCCTAAATAAGCCACCAGCTTGTTACGAATAGAATTTAATATGCTGAAATTTCGATGATCAATCTTAAAATAAATTTCCAAATATAAACTGATTTCTTTCTTTTTATTTAAATTCTCCTTTTATATATATATATTACCGGTTTTGTATGACTATTAAAAGATTATCATTAATGTTAGTCTGCTTGGTAAACCTAGACTAGATACCCAGCCGTGAAACAGTTGCTTAGTAATGCAAGATTAACTTCTCCCCAGACAGATCACAGCTTTAACCCGCTTTTATTCTACTATTAGCACCCGATTACAGCACAGCAAAATTCATGTAGCAATATTACACATGGCGACCCTGTTCTGTGATTCCGCTAGACTCTGGAATCTCTGAAACGTTAGATTGCGAGCGTGTTATAATCTTAATTTTTTTCCCTACAGCGCTCAAACAACTTCTGCGTTGTTTTCGAGCAGACTTTCAAAAGATTCACGGCGTTGTTGATCGGCGTTGTGTTGTTTGTCTTGTTTTGTTTTCTATATTTGTGTGTTTTATATGTGTGTGTTTTTTTGTTCTCGCTTGTACATTGCACTGTTTCGATCAAAGATAAAAATTTGTTTTGCGTGTGAAAAAGTGCGTACTAGGTTGGGTATCTTTCGTGTGACTGTCGTAATTTTTGGGGGACACATTTATCTTGATTAGTGTGTCGCGTACCGGGTATAAATTGCACTAATGCAGACACGTAACCAAGCTAAAAGTAAGCGGTCCGACAACTTAAGCAACATGGACCAAGGAGATAATAATTTGATTTCGAATGTTAATGCGTCGGGCAGTTCCGAAAATACAATGGGAAATACTTCAGACGAAATGCAAAACAGGACGAACAGGCTCACAGCAGAGCCAGAAATAAATTTGCCTCCTACTAACCAAATTGATTTGGCAGAACTCATGAAAACCTTATTGCAACAAAATAAAGAATCATTTGAAAAATCGTTCAGAGAACAAAAAGAGTCATCTGAAAAATCTATCCGCGAGCTAGGCGAACAAATAGACGAAAAACTAATCCAGCAGACAAATAAAGTCGACAAGTCGATGCAGAGAGTGTCCGATGATATCTCACAAAGAATAAACAATCTGGCAAGTGAAATAAAAAGTGATATTATGAAAGAATTAGGCCGTACATTTGAACAAATCGATGATCGTCTGCAAGCCTTAGAACAGAGCAAGCGGAGGGGCGATGCCGAATCTAAAGAAAGCGAAGAACGGCTACTTAGGAATTTCCAAGAGCTGAGGGAAGAATGCCAAAGGGAGCACCAGCAGGTACTCTCGAGGGTCCAAGAGGCAGAAACGCATTGTCCCACGTCCGTTAGCAACACAATAGCGGACAACAGTTTAGCGATCCACGCGTTGGAACAGCAAGTAGAACAATTGAAGCAGACTGGGGCGGAGGACAAGAGACAAATTGATGATAAGATTGCGGCATTAGCGGACATTGTAGGCACGATGAAGCTGACGGAAAGCGAGAACAGTACTACAACGGTAGCGGCCGCAGAGACCGAAGAAGTGCGTTCGCTTCTGAGATTTCAGAAGGGACAATTCGAAGTGAACAGGCAAAACAGAGCTGTAACAGGCGAATTACAAGAACGCGTGGCGCATCTGGAAAACCGCATGGCGTGTGATTCCGAACTCGTCATTAGCATTAAAAATAGCCGTACGAACAGTGCAGAGAGGGACTCCGGCCACGAGGGAGATTTTGACGACAGGGAAGAATGTAATTTGAGGGGCAGACATGAGAATAATAGAAACATTCAAGGGCCTCGCCAGGAGGAAATGCGGGGCTTTGATTTCAAACATTTCCTTACGGTGAGAAAGTTTGAGATATTCCGAAATTCGCAAAAAGGAATACATCCACGAGCATGGCTCGAGCAATTTGAGTTCTGTCTTCCTCCCGACTGGGCAAGTTCACATAAGATAGAATATATGTGTGGCTATTTGGAAGGCGAACCGGCGAGTCGCATGAGGTCGGCAGCGCGTCACTGCAACTCCACTCGGGAGTTTCGACAAGCCTTTCTGTCCGCCTATTGGTCGGAAGCGGCACAAGACAGGGTCAAACATGGCATAATTATGCTGCCAAATTTGAACCAGTCTGGTTTCGGCAGCCCTGCACGCCTATTCGACCACATGCTGCAGGCAAATCAATTCCTATACGACCCATACGGGCCTGCGGAACTAATTAGGATATGCATCACCAAATTGCCGATGCACTTGCGGCACGTCATTCTTGCGGGACGATGCAAAGAGGACGTGGAAACGTTTAAGATGCTTCTCCAAGAGTTGGAATACAATACAGGAGAATGCCCGCCTAATCAGGCACAAAGTTATTATGGGGCACAGCAGCGCGACCGCAGTCGTGGCCGTATTACTAATCAACGGCGTGACTGGTCGTCGCGACGCGAATGGAACAATAATCGGGACCGGCCGTATAGAAACTGGGGTAACAGTCGCGAACACAGGTGGAACAACGGAAATGATAGAGGACGTGGACAAGATCGTGAACGCTACAGGTACGGCAACCAGAATCGATACTACGATGAATACGGTGGGAATAGGACTGTAGGCGGAGCACCTCATGATGTTGAAATTCGGCCGGCTAACCCTAGACATAATCCAGCAAATGGAAATGAACAAAACCGGCAATGACAAATGATCAGCGCAGAAGGCGCCCAATCGGAACAAATGAGCGACATGGCAAATGAGTAGAAAGGACAGTGGGGAGTAGAGAGGACGGTGAAGAGAATGAATTGATTAGTTTAAATTTGTGACATGCATTTTGAATAATATGGTGGTAAAAATTAGGGATAAAGATGTTTTTATGTGATTGATTGAAGTGATGTTGTTAATTTGTTTTCTTTCCTTGTGCAATTAGGATTTAGTTTGATTCAAACGTGAAGATAAAAGGTTTCTTTGTGAACGAGTGAAATGCTGTTTATGTTTTTTTTGTGTAAATTGAAAAGAGTCGCTCCTGAGAGAACCAAGATCTATGTTGAATTAATGCAAAACTCAGGGGAATATCCGATCTGTGGGTATTATGGGTCTGGCAAACCCAGGTCCCCAGCTGTTAGTAGCCTTGTTTCCGATTTTCTGCTTTCAGTGCTACTATCTATCTATTACTATTCTATATCTGTCAGTATAAATGAGGATCTCTTACTATAGTATGCGTGCTGTTATGAATATTTAAGACAGGAGAACTCTGAGAAAGGAATGAGTAAATCTGGAATCTTGAAAACAGGACGCGATAATACGATTGTTTAACCATTGGCTTCCCAATATGCGATGATATGTTAATATTGATGATATATGTCTTTTTTGTTCTTTATAGCTGAGTACGTAAAGTGCTGTCTGTGGATTTCGTAAGTATATTGATTCCCTTCAAGGTGAAAGAAGAATTGTGGTTTGTGTAATTTACGTGGCCCTGAAATATTATTGTGGTAGTCAAATACGAGCAGTTTTTCAGCAAATGGAGAATGGAACAGAAATATGGATCCTTTCTGTACTCTTGATTGATGTTGAGCCAAAGCCTAAAAAAAAAAAAAAAAAAAAAAAAAATTATTCTGCGTTAATACTTGTCCTAGAAAAGCGACGTTTATGTGTTTTGCTGATGCTGTGAGCATTACAGCTTACTGTTTTCGCTGGTGCGGGATGCACTGCAGCCTATATAATGTGTACTGAGGAAATTTCCCTCTTGAAGGTAGAGGATGATTAAATAATTTTGATTATGGGACCGAAGGAAAGCTTGGTTTAAGGTAATAAGGATGAAGCAAAACATTTGTCATTTAAACTGCAGGAGGATTCGGATCTTTTGTGTCTGTTGTGAGTTCAACATGTTAAGATGAAACTGTTTTACAGAATAGAGGTGACCACAATTTTGCCATTCATGAGAAATGAATCCAGAATAACCACCACAGGCGAAATGACCGATTTGGAAGCGAGAGGTAACTTAAAGAAGGAACGAAATGCAGCAAAATGGGTAAGAAAATGTAGTATAACCTGTATAGTGCAGACATTTTTACCGTTCTCAGAGCCATCTGTGTGATTAATTCTTGTGATAACGTAATTTTAGATGAAATTTTCTTACTGTTTTATGTGTGAATATATGAGTATGATAAATGTATAATTGCGAGTCTCTTTTCAGGTGTGCGAACTGGTATAAATGTTTTGGTGTGTAAATAACCATTGTTCTTTTTACTGTGTATGTTTAAGGAAAGTTTCTCCATATTTATCATGTGACAAGACGTATGCCGCGAGCGTCAAGAAGAGGACGAATTAGAACAATGTTGTAGTGGTATATACACGGTGTTGAAATAGCATTGAAGTAGCTTATTGGCTTAACTAGTAGTGGATAGAAGTAGAATATTGAGTAATGCATGTTTATGGGTAGTTAGTTTGTAGAATAGACAACAGGTGTGCATGTATGTGTGTGTAAATAACATGTAAACCCTATGCTGTCCTGACCTATACTTGCACAAGGCATAATCCTATTCATTTTAGTGAATTAATAAGTAGCATTGGATTTATTAAAACGTAAGTGAACCACATTAGTGATGTGGATTTAAATATTATATTGTCAGTTCACTTAATTCTTATTTTTTTTACATTGTAAAGTCATTTCATTTTTATTCTTTTACATTGTCAAGTCATTTAAATTTTATTTTATATTGTCGATTCATCTAATTTTTTTTATTAAAAAAAAATTGAGTCTCACTTTTGTTCTTAAAGATGGTGAAAGACAATACGAAGTGGTATTATGTATGACATTTTGTAATCACATAGGGATGATGAAAAATTTCTGTGAATGCAGTTGAGAACGTGAAAGCGAACCGGCAAAACTCTTAAGAGACAGCGGGAGCAGCCGGACTAGTTGTAAACTGGCGGGTTTCCCAGCGGGGGACGCTGTCAACCGGGCCACTTCGGGAGCGCGGTCGACAACAAAAGAAGGGCATGCGGCAAACACCTTCCCTTGCACCTGGAGCTAATGGGCGGCCGCCCCGGACGACCCTTCCTCGAGGCGATGACCTGAGATGGGCGAGCGGTCCACCGCGCGGATATCCATCTGCTGGCAACGCACCACACGCACGCGACCGTGACGAGACGGCCGCGGAGAAACAACACAAGGGGTGTGGAGCCTTTTGACAGGTACTGTCCAGAGAAACTGGCAGACTTCAACGACGCCTATCAACATCTCCTGACGGATGCCCACTGTCAAGCGACAGTAAATCATGGTTCGATGTTCTCTGGTCGCTAAGGGTGGCACAAAAGAAGAGCCACTAAGTGCCATCCTTGCCCAGGAATATCAACCTGGCGTGTCAATCGAGGATACCGCACGAATTTGACAACACAAACATGGAACCAAATCGAGATGTACGTGACACAGACCACCAAGAGAAACTTCATGAGAGGGCAGAGACGGCGGGATTGCACGCAACAGATGGACAAAAAAAAATCCCTACTGACAGCTGCGGCGACGCACCCCCTTCCCCACACCTTACACTGTGCCTCGGAACAGTGGACCTTGTGAGTGTATCAGTGGACAGTGATTATACGGTTCTTAGTTCAATGCATATACGTGTGTTTCTGTCACAGAAACTTTGACTCGTGTGTTTTGCAGGGATTCGATTTATTGGTGTTTACTAGACTGACTCTTGTATTTTGCAGGTGTTCTATTTATTATTTTTTTTAGACTTTGACTCTCGTATTTTGCAGGTGTTCTATTTATTGTTTATTTTAGACTTTGACTCTTGTATTTTGCAGGTGTTTTATTTATTGGTGTTTTTTTATTAGATATTGACTATTGTACTGTTTTATTGATCAATGTTTGTTCTTGTGTGATGTATTAGATTTGTGTTATTTTGTTTCGTAAATTCATTCATGTGGCATTGCTTCGTTTATCAGTCAGATTGCTATTCATTCTCATTGGACTGTGATCGATTAGCCTTTGCATGGGGCATATTTATAGTGAGGAACCCCTTAAGGGTAACAATCACATAATTAATTGTATTTTCAGTATAATGACACAGTGCTCATTGTTTGCTAGCTAATTGAAATATAGGAGAGTGATTAAATTGTGCCACATAGTTATTTTAATTCTACAAATTACTAGTTTTATACGATATAGAATTTTTTTGCGATAACCACTTTGTAAAACATGTTTTTTCTCTTATCATTTTTTTTGCTTTTGCGGATTGTGCAGTGTAATGTTCTGCTTTATAATACCGATGTTATTTGATGTTCTTTTTTTTTAATTGCTGAGGCATCTTTGCTATTTTCATAAATTTTACTTGTTAATAAACAGTCATACATTTGCCTGTGATCAGTTGGCTCTTGCAATGAGCAAATACTGGTGAACTCCATAAGGGTAACAACCAGAAATTGTTTTCATATTAATGACACAGGAACCATTGTTTTTACTTGCTGACCGAATTAGGTCTACACTATCTTTTAAATAGGTGTCACAGATTGTGTTCTTTTTTTCTGTTTGAAATTAGTAGATTTTAAAGATTTGTTGAAATTATTGTGTTTTAGCAAGTAGCTGGTGACCTTTTGCCTTTTCTTTACACTTTTGGTTTAAGTAGGGTGTGAGAAGCCTGCTTGGGAATGTCCTAGCATGGCCAGAAAATTCCCTGCACAGTCTTTTCCCGGAGCGTTGGGGTTATGAAAGGTCTCTGTTGGATTCCTTTCATGTTTGATTTCTTAAATCTGTTGTCATTTATGGAATAAATTCCTCTTCTAAATTTACTGTGGCGTTTCTGACTATCTGGGAGGAGACTGAGTAGTGGAACGTGTTACTTTTACACGTAAACAAGAACGATCTGACACACTACTACACTTTAAAACACAGTTTATATGTAATTCATGTCACACAGTCTCATAGGGAACCTACATCCGCTTTCTGTTATATACTGTATATGATAAGATACTGTCATCCCCCTTCCCTTCTGTGTGAGAGGATGAATGAGCAAATGTATTTGTAGTTGCATGCTTGAGGGTAGCAGACAAGGCTGTCTGCTGGAGAACAGTAGGACCAACGTCGGAACAGGTAGCTACGCTTTCTTAAAGCAGAGAGATTTCTATCCTTAGTATGGTTCTGTCCGTCCGTTGTCATGTTGGTATAGGAAGCTGCCCCTCTGGCCACTTCCGTTTGTCTTTGTGAGCCAGTCTCAGGAAGCACGCTCGGCAGTAGGCAGTTGCAGTCTGGCGGTGGCGAGCGTCTGAAGTGGTAAGATCTCCGGCTAAGCGCGTGTCTGCTAAGTCCATAGGACAATGGATTTGTTAAGTTCAGCCTAACTGAAAATTTAATCATCTTTATTTCGGGTTTAGCTCTAAAATATCTAAGGTTATCTTAAATTGCAGCGTAGTGTAATTCTCGTGTGAAGTTCATATTATTTTCCGGTTGTTGCTTTGTTACTACTTTGTGAGTAAAGTGGAACCACGTGTTGATCAGTAACTCTAACTAAGATCAATCTTAAATGCGAATGCTTGTGTGATTATAACGTCTCGTCTTGACAATATTTTCAATATAGCAACTTTTCTTTATGTTCAACCCACGTGGGGTGTACTTTGCGAGACCAGTACCACGTGCTTATATAACTGTTTGACCCATCAGGTCAATAGTAAGACGTTAGTAACCAGTTCAAGGTTTTTCTTTTGTCAATTGCTTTTCGATCGAATTTATGTTAATTATCAAAATTACTGTGGAGTTATACGCTTTCTGTAAACCAAGTTGACCACGTGTAATCATCAAAGTAGCCCTCAGCTATTCTTTTTGCGAAGACTTCACAAAGAGTTAATATGAATTTAGTATACCAGTGTGTGGTAATTACATGACGGACAGGATTGTGTTACGAACGTAATTTCTTTGGGTGAAAACTGAATCTGTTGGTTGTGGTTAATTTCTTCTTGCTTATGTTTCAATTTCTTTGGGTGTTATTTTGTGAATGCAGGGTTGTATGCAGTCTCCCAATCTTGGCTCCATATTTGATGTGTTCCGTAAGATTTTCACCATCCTAAATAAGCCACCAGCTTGTTACGAATAGAATTTAATATGCTGAAATTTCGATGATCAATCTTAAAATAAATTTCCAAATATAAACTGATTTCTTTCTTTTTATTTAAATTCTCCTTTTATATATATATATTACCGGTTTTGTATGACTATTAAAAGATTATCATTAATGTTAGTCTGCTTGGTAAACCTAGACTAGATACCCAGCCGTGAAACAGTTGCTTAGTAATGCAAGATTAACTTCTCCCCAGACAGATCACAGCTTTAACCCGCTTTTATTCTACTATTAGCACCCGATTACAGCACAGCAAAATTCATGTAGCAATATTACAAGTGGTACGCCCAGGCTTCGTCACCCGTGACAATTTATTCCAGAAAGTTGTCCTGTTCGGCTGGAAGGCGGTGAAGAAATGCGCGGGAAGCGTAAACTCGTTGCCGCGCGTGGTCCTCAGTCAGCATGCGTGTCACCCATCTTGCGCACACCTTCCGGTAGTTTAATGTTTCCGTTAAAATTCTGTGAGCGGTGCTTCGGGAAACTCAGGAACCAACGTGCAGAGATCATCCAGGGTGATGCGCCGATCTTCACGCATGCTTTGTCAACCTTCAACTCTGTCTCCTCGGAAATTGACGGTCTCCCGCTCCTTTGTTCGTCGTGAATTTCCGTCCGACCAGCTGCAAACTCTCTACACCACTTACGAACATTTTTGACATCCATGCACGACTCACCATACACTTCCGTCAGTTGGCGATGGATTTCAATCGGCGCAGTGCCCTTTGCGTTCAAAAACCGAATAACTGCGCCCAATTCGCACTTGGTGGTAACATCCAAAGGGATGTCCCGTCTCAACGGCTGCCAAGCCAAGACTGAGCGCCTCAGCGCGGCGTGCGCATGTATACACACAGCGCATGAAGCACTCTTCATAACAGTGTGACCAACTGCCACACAAAGGGAGTTCTGTACTTATAAAAAAATAGGAGACCTTACATTTGGGATTACCTTCGTATTATCATAGGCACTTTTCTTGACGCTTAAAAGAGCCTAATGATTCCCCCATCTTACACTTCACTCGACTGCCCAATACAGGGATATTTTTCTAAATGAAATTATTTTTGCTTCAAAAGCTAATGTGTTGAAGATTCGTGCCGTTCATGCTGTTAGCAATAATTATCCAGTTGGTTTCTCCTGTGTTGGGAAACAGTTTTATTGCTTTTGATGGTTTGTTATCACATCTGTGTGCTTTCCTCTTAAGCCGCATATGCGGTAGGTTATTTTTATTTTAAATAATGTAGGTAATACATCCCATATAGGTTTCCTACGTTCCAAATTCACTGATTTGGTTGAAAGTGTAGCGAAAAAAAAACTCCGCTTTGTTGGGGATATATACGACTGTCTCGGCAAAAAGTCAGATCTTTCTTGTTATTGAAGGTAAACGGGCCGGCTGTGGTGGCCGAGCGGTTCTAGGCGCCTCAGTCCGGAACCGCGCGACTGCTACGCTCGCCGGTTCGAATCCTGCCTCGGGCATGGCTGTGTGTGATGTCCTTAGGTTAATTAGGTTTAAGTAGTTCTAAGTTCTAGGGGACTGATGACCTCAGATGTTAAGCCCCATAGTGCTCAGAGTCATTTGAATCGTTTGAACCATTTAAGGTAAACGACGTTATTCAGTAAATATCTGTAAGTTACAAGAGAATCGTATATAAACTGTGCCGTTTCGTACCTCCCAGGTGCTTAGGAAACTAAAGGACGACGAATGTGGTGTCATTGTATAAGTATTATCGATTTTTGAGGCACTACGTGCACTCGCTATTGTAAAAACTATGTTACATATAAATATAAACATTAGTATTCGCGCTGATTCAACATCGTATTCAGGTGTGTCGTTTGCTGGCCGACTGGAGCGCTGCTATCGTCGTGGGTACCAAAAAACGAGACGTAGTGTCGCGACTGACAAGTTAGACTGTGGTAATAATGTAATTATGATTTATGCGGATTTGTTACCAGGATTATCTTGGTTTCTGTAACAGTGAACCGTTGTGGACTGGCAAGACAGCCAATCCACCTTGACGGGTAGCCGAAAGGCACGCGTTTAAGCTCACGCAAGATGGCGTGAGGTCTGGAACAGGTCAGGGATATGAGACTAGCAAAAATAGTACGTATCTGTTGGAATACTTAACTTTAATCCATAATTGGTGAACATCGGTCTGACGGTACATGCATCACAAGATAAATAGCAAATGATAATGGCGCCTTGCTAGGTCGTAGCAAATGACGTAGCTGAAGGCTATGCTAACTATCGTCTCGGCAAATGAGAGCGTAATTTGTCAGTAAACTATCGCTAGCAAAGTCGGCTGTACAACTGGGGCGAGTGCTAGGAAGTCTCTCTAGACCTGCCGTGTGGCGGCGCTCGGTCTGCAATCACTGATAGTGGCGACACGCGGGTCCGACGTATACTAGCGGACCGCGGCCGATTTAAAGGCTACCACCTAGCAAGTGTGGTGTCTGGCGGTGACACCACATGAACAACCTGTAACTACGAAAGCTCCAAAACGGAGTAACGTAAAGGATGCTGTTATTCCTGGGCACCTGTGAACAGATGCAAAACTACTGTCACATGGTTGCCGTCGTTGCGGCAACAACTGAGCACATCGGCATCGTGCCACTTTTCCACTGGATTCAGTGAGCCCATAGACGAGATGCCTATCGGACGATTCTTCATCAGTGAACCTGTCCACATACAGTAGATGTGTATCACTGTTGATGTACAACTAACACTGACGAATAAAAAACCAACTCGAGACAGGGGACAGGGCCGAGCAGTAGTGAGTGCAAGCTTGGGGACCAAGAGTAAAGCAGGTCTCACTGTTGTCAACAGCGAATACCGTGAGTGAATGCAACAAGTTCGTTTCCAATCAAGACACACAGGGCGTACCGTCGGAATTTGCACTGTTGTGCAGATATTTCCAATGCGACACCGACACAAGGAGTGAGACAGAAATCAATCGGAATATAATTACTGTCTAACGACCCACACCGGAGGCGACGAGTTCGGTATACCAAAGTATTCGGAAAGTATCCCTGAACTACCTCCGAAGTTCTGCCAGTGGAGTTCTGGTTCATCCTACATATATCTGCCGAAACACAAGAGAAAAATGCGCCTGACGACTCTTTGGAGGGATTCCCTATACCTGTCTCCTAAGAGTTCACCCGCCCGGATTGCAGTGCACGCTAAATTGGTACTTCTGGGAAGCGCGTTTGTCCCCGATTGAATCCGCCAAGCGGACTAACCCTAGGGTCGGTGAGTCGGCCAGCCTGGATGTGGTTTTTAGGCGGCTTCCCGCATCCTACGAGGTGAATACTGGGCTGTTACCAAAGTCTCGTCTCAGTTACACGATTCGAATATGAGCGGACGCCCAAAAGAGAAAACAAAAGACGGAATAACGTTGCCGTGGGCGGAGCTTGTGTCGTACGCACTTTTGCTGCTACAGCACAACTCATTGCCAGTTCACTGCCGCCTGTGTTGTCGAGCTAGCTTGTTTTGTTCATCTGCAATGATTGTTTTTGCTAGCACTGTTTTGTTCTTGTTTCGTTCTACTCGGTACAAATGCTACTGAAACTGTTTTAATGTTGAAAACGGCTTAGCAAGAAGACGCTATGGAAAAAACTCAAGTGTACGAGTGGTTTGCACGACTTAACAATGGCAACATGTCGATTGATGGCAAACCTCGTTCTGGACGTCCATCAAGTGCTCGAATCGATGAAAATATTGAAAAAATTCGAGAGCCTGTGCTCACAAACCGTCGACAGACAAAGACAATTGATCAACTGTCAGTGATTAGTGGCTTATCTCGGGGCTCGGTTCAGCGAATTTGTGGCAGACAGGAGACTATTTCTTCTACCATGACAACGCACCTGCACAAACAGCCGTCTCTGTTAGACAGTTTTTGGTTAAAAATGATATAGTTCCGCTGCTCCACGCACCTTACTCGCCTGATCTGGCTCCGTGCGTTTTTTTCTTATATCGAAGCATGAAAAGGGGCTTGGAAGGACACCGATTTGACAACATTGAGGTAGTTAGAAAAAAAAAACGAAGGAGGAGCTTTCAGCTATTTCTAAAAATGACTACAAAAAATGTTTCGAACAGTGGAAGCTGATGTGTTGGCAAATGTGCCAACACCTTGTAGATAGAGGAGGCCGAAAGGTACGCTATCTAACGCAGACGGGCGTGAATTCTGGAACAGGATAAGTAGTGAATCCTAATAAGAAAAGTATGCAGCTCCTCGAATACTTATCTTTTAATTCCTTCATGTGAGTACAGCATTCTGGATGAGACATTTCATACGATAACTATCAAACTATGTAAGGCTAATGGCGCCTTGCTAGGTCGTAGCCATGGACTTAGCTGAAGGCTATTCTAACTGTCTCTCGGCAAAGGAGAGAAAGGCTTCGTCAGTGTAGTCGCTAGCAAAGTCGTCGTACAACTGGGGCGAGTGCTATTCCGTATCTCGAGACCTGCCTTGTGGTGGCGCTCGGTCTGCGATCACACAGTGGCGACACGCGGGTCCGACATGTACTAAATGGACCGCGGCCGATTTAAGCTACCACCTAGCAAGTTTGGTGTCTGGCGGTGACACCACAGAAGCACTGGTCGAACAAATGTATTAGCTGTAATGGAGAGTATTTTGAAGGGGATAATGTTGTTTTCTAAACAATTTGAAAATATGTAGCTTTAAAAAAATAATTCCGGATTGTTTGGGTAACCCCTCGTACATCTAGAAAATTTTCGCTCACTTTCACATGAATAACAGTACTCGTAGACACTTGGGATACACATATTCCATAACTTAGTGGCGACGGGAAGGGCATCTGGTGACCCCTTAAATTAACCACACCAAATATGTTACCAATGGGGTGGCCGAGCGGTTCTAGGCGCTACAGTATGGCACCGCGCGACCGCTACGGTCGCAGGTTCGAATCCTGCCGCGGGCATGAATGTGTGTGATGTCCTTTGGTTAGTTAGGTTTAAGTAGTTCTAAGTTCTAGGGGACTGATGACCTCAGAAGTTAAAGTCCTATAGCGCTCAGAGCCATTTGAACCATTTTGTTACAAATCTGTTACAAGAACGAATCTCCACCGATGCATGGCAAAGACACCCGAAAAAGAAGAAGTGTCCCTCCTAATAGTCGTCAGGAGAATTTTCTCTCGTGTTTCGGCAGATATTTGCAGTTTCGTTTTTCCGATGTGTAGCTGAAGTCAAACCAAACAGATAGTGCTCATCATGTCTTTCCTGCGACCCCGTGGTCGAAGGAAATCGTCAGTCTGTTTGCCATTACAAACAAAAGTATTTTTTAAAATGGATTTTGATGTTCATCCCATACAGCGATCCCACATTAATTTAGTGCAATATTTTTTTTGTCGGTATGTGTTAACAGGAACAGTGAAACTCAAAGAATAACCATTACTCCAGTAGCCACAGCACCGCCATGACCGGCACTGATTGCTGCCACTGTGCAAAAGTTCTGCCCAATCGCTGCTCGAGTAACAGTTATTCTTCGTGTTTTACTATTCCTGTTAATACATATAGGTAAACGGAATATTCCACTAGACTAATCTGGGACCGCTCTATGGAATGAATATCAAAACACCCACTATAAAAACACTTTTGTTTGTAACGGGAAACAAACTGGCGATTTCCTTCCACCAGGGGCGTCGCATGAAAGACCTGATGAGCACTATTTGTTTGGTGTGACCTCAGCTACACATCGGAAAAACGAAGCTGTAAATATCTGCCGAAAAAAAAAAATGGTTCAAATGGCTCTGAGCACTATGGGACTCAACATCTTAGGTCATAAGTCCCCTAGAACTTAGAACTACTTAAACCTAACTAACCTAAGGACATCACACACACCCATGCCCGAGGCAGGATTCGAACCTGCGACCGTAGCAGTCCTGCGGTTCCGGACTGCAGCGCCAGAACCGCTAGACCACCGCGGCCGGCATCTGCCGAAACACGAGAGAAAATTCCCCTGACGACTCTTAGGAGGAACATCTTCTATGCATATCTTTTTTATCATTACTTTTTTTTAACTGCGAATAGGCCATGTAAGGACCACGTCCCAATTTCCATTTTTCCGTTCTTTGTTCTTTTCGTCCAGTATGCTTTCATCTGTTCACTATGTTTCTTCTTCCTGTCTTCAGACCATTCTGAACCAGTCATTTTAGCTACCCTGCCTTGGAATCCTTCCATTTTCAGTACTTTTTTCCGAAAGGCTTCTCTATTGTTTACATCTTCTGTTTTTATATTGTTTCTTTCTAATTCCTTTTTTACTACGTTGACCCAACTTGTGGAAGCCTTACGCCACAAATATTTGAGAGTCTTATTAGTTAATCTACTGTCTTGCATTCGAAATAAATGTCCGAAAAACAAGAATCTTCTTTTCCTCATTACGTTTGAAATATTTTCTATCTTATGGTATATTTCAGCATTACTTCGTGATTTCCAACCTTCTGCTGTGTTTTCTGCTCCTAATATTTTCCTTATAATTCGCATTTCTAGTACTTCTAATTCATCTAAATTATAGTTTAATGCCAGGCATTCGCTTGCATATAGGCATTCTGGTTTTACTGCAGTATTGTAATGCCTTATTTTTGCATTTTTGGATAGGCACTTTTTATTGTAAAAGTCTTTGATAATACCATATGCTCTCCCCATTTTATGCAATCTTTCCTCCATCGCAGATTTGTCCAAGCATTTTCTTGTATTATCTCCCCTACGTATTAGAATTTTTTTATCCTCTCTGTTTGTTCAATACTTGTTTTCAGGAATTTTGGAGCATCGTTAACGTTTGTTACGAATTTTGTTTCTTTTGCAGAAATTCTTAAGCCAGTTCTGCTGGCTATTTCTTCCAGGAGATTTATTTGTGTTATAACAGATGCCACATTTTCGGAAAGTATAGCAAAATCATCTGCAAGTGCAAGGCCATTTTTTTTAATATTTTTGCGTCCTCTTCCTAACTTTATCATTATTACTCTTATTATTATTATTGCTGTTATTGTCATTATTATTATTGTCAGGGTAAGGCAAAACTCGGTAATCAATTAAAAACTCCAAAAAATGTTACAAACATGACCTGTTACATAAATAGAGAGAAGTGGTCCGAAGGAAGCAATACGATAAATAAATAAATAAATAAAAAGTATATCAACTACCAGTGATAATGTACCAAATGGCAATCGGTACGTCTAGGAAGTTGCAAAGAGTGTTCAGCTGGCTATATTTCAATGAAATCTTGTTCAGGACGTGGAGAAATTCCTTTCTGAACAACACGTTTATTTTCTGGATTCGGCACTGTACTAAAATACCGTCAATTATAAATCTAAGGATGACGTAAAAGTGTTTTGTAGAAGTCGGTACCAATGAACGACAGACCCAGTTCTATAGACAGTTCAAAGTTCTAGGGCTCGTCGACATCCAATTACTAGGGACGGAGCACGGGAATGTATGGGACGGGGAATCGCTGGGGGCTTTGAAACCATTCCGAGACCCGGCTCAAGTAGTCCGCGAAAACTGCAGAAAACCCCAGAAAAGCTGCCTCTTTGGCTCCTGCCCTTCTTGAAAGCCAGTATAGAGACTTGATTGCGGCGGTCCGTGTCATGGATTTGGTTTGAAGTCACGTAGGCATAACACAGAAAGTCATCAAACGGCATTCTCATACGAGAAAAGTTTATTTCTACTGTCTGTGTTGCATGACATAAATAAATGACGACTAGTTTCAATGATGCATAACGATCATCTTCAGATCTAAAAAATAAAAAGAAGTACCCGTAAGTACAAAGGACTAACGAAAGGAGGAAACAATACGAAACTGTAGACTCTGAAAGTTGCTGAGTTTTCGCAGTTAATGATTGCTCAAAATCTTTTAGAAAAAAGTTATCGGCGTGGAGTTACACAATAAAGAAATGCTAACATACTAGCATCAACCGCTGGATAACAATTCTCATCGGACAAATTCTTGTAGATAAAAGTTATCGGCCTGAAGTTGCATAATAAAGCAATTCCAACACACTAGCTTCAAATCCCTGTTAACCGTTTCTACTGATGCACGACGTGTTATTACAATCAATTCTTACTATAGAGGAAAATTAGTAAAATTTGTTGGGTAAAGAGGTAGAAGGTGAGATGGAAGGAAGAGGTATGGAAGGGAGGGAGTTTACGTAGGGCGAGGAACTGGAAGAAGAGAGAAGTCGGGAGAGTGTAGTATTAAATGGCAAAAAAAAAAAAAAAAAAAAAAAAAAAATGTTATTTCATGGAAGGGGCGGGGTGTCAGGTGTCAGGGAGAGAGCAGCACTCTATCTCTCCTAGGAAAATTGATCTTCAGAAACCAAAGTTGAATCCTGCCCCGTCACACAAGTAGACGTTATCAGTCTGAAGAAAGACGGAACGTGTAAACTGGACTAGTAGCAAGTGCACCCAGAATCATTTATCGTGAAATCTCGAAATTACTTCCGCATTCACCGCGAAACTAAAATGAGTCCCCCCCCCCCCCCCCCCCTCTCCTACTCACCTAATGTACATCTATACTCTGCAAACGACGGTAAAGTGCATGGCAGAGGGTACGTCCGATTGTAGCAGTTATTGGGGTTTCTTCCCTTTTCATTCACGTTTGGAGCGCGGGAAGAATAATTGTTTAAATGCCTCTGTGCCTGCTGTAATTATTCTAATCCTATCCTCATGATTGCCGGCCGTTGTGGCCGAGCGGTTCTAGGCGCTTCAGTCCCGAACCGCGCTGCTGCTACGGTCGCAGGTTCGAATCCTGCCTCGAGCATGGATGTGTGTGATGTCCTCCGATTAGTTAGGTTTAAGTAGTTCTAAGTCTAGGGGACTGATGACCTCAGATGTTAAGTCCTATAGTGCTTAGAGCCATTTTTTTATCCTCATGATTGCTGCGGGAGCGATATGTAAGGAGTTGTGAAATATTCCCAGAGTCATCATTTAAAGCCGTTTCTTGAAACTGTATAAGTAGGCTTCCTCAGGATAGTTTACGTCTATTTTCAAGAGTCTGCCAGTTCAGTTCAATTAGCATCTCTACGGACAATTCCTGCTGCCCTTCTCTGTATACATTACTATCACCTGTTGGTCCGATTCGGTGCCAGGGCACACACTTGAGCAATTCTCTAGGATGGGCCACACGAGCTATTTGCAGGATAACAGGTTCCATCTGTGACTCAGTGTTACTATTCTCATAGGATACTATGTTTCTTCGTTTTGTGAAGTGAGCAGTTTTACGTTTCTGTACATTTAAAGCAAGTTGCCAATCTTTGCACCACTTTGAAGATCTGACTCAATATTTATGTAGCTTCTTTCAGACAGCACTTCATTATAGATACCTGCATCTGCAAAAAGTCTGATTTTACTATTAATATTGTCTGCAAGGTCAGTAATATACAACACGATCACGAAGAGTCCCAACACACTTCTCTGGGACACATCCAAAGTTAGTTCTACGTCCCAAAGGAATACTACAAAGCTATTTCATTGAAGTGTGTGAAATGGTGCAATCTTGCATTACTGAGCGGTTTGCTTCAACTGGACTAACACAGGTCATTGTAGTTGAACAAGAGTGCTTGCTTTTAGTAAAGACAGGTGAAACAAATTTGGAAAAATCAACTGTTTTTCAAAAATGACCTAAACATTGAGAGACTGCGCTTACACTTGAATATGTTAGCCGATATCGATAATAAAAAACAACTGGACTTAAAAAACATGCGTGATGTAAGAAAGTACATTACAAAAGAGCCTGAAGTTGGAGGAATGTTATGTGAAGTAGTGACGTGCATTGAGCTTCTCCAAGTAGTTCAAATCCCGACAGCAACAGCAGAACGGTCATTCAGTGCCCTTAGACGCCTGAGGTCATATCTCCGATCAACAGTGGGACAGAAGCGATTGAACAACTTGGCTGTTCTTCATGATCACCGAGATGTTTTGGATGTATTGGATATCCGGCCAGTCATCAACAACTTCATATTCAGTAATCCAGTCACACGGTCAACATTTGCACTTTTCTAATGACACTCTAGCCCTAATAAAGGCATGTAGAGCAATATTAAAAAAATTTATAAAATAGTGAATTAAATACATACATACATTTTCAGTTTCGAAATATTAGTACACTACTGGCCATTAAAATAGCTACACCAATAAGAAATGCAGATGATAAAAGGGTATTCATTGGACAAGTATATTATACTAGAACTGACATGTGATTACATTTTCACGCAATTTGGGTGCATAGATCCTGAGAAATCAGTACCCAGAACAACCACCTATGGCCGTAATAACGGCCTTGATACGCCTGGGCATTGAGTCAAACAGAGCTTGGATGGCGTGTAAAGGAACAGCTGCCCATGCAGCTTCAACACGATACTACAGTTCATCACGTGTAGTGACTGGTGTATTGTGACGAGCCAGTTGCTCGGCCACCATTGACCAGACGTTTTCAATTGGTGAGAGATCTGGAGAATGTGCTGGCCAGGGCAACAGTCGAACATTTTCCGTATCCAGAAAGGCCCGTACAGGACCTGCAACATGCGGTCATGCATTATCCTGCTGAAATGTAGGGTTTCGCAGGGATCGAATGAAGGGTGGAGCCACGGGTCGTAACACATCTGAAATGTAGCGTCCACTGTTCAAAGTGCCGTCAATGCGAACAAGAGGTGACCGAGACGTGTAACCAATGGCACCCCATACCATCACGCCGGGTGATACGCCAGTATGGAGATGACGAATACACGCTTCCAATGTGCGCTCGCCGCGATGTCGCCAAACACGGATGCCACCACCATGATGCTGTAAACAGCACGGCGTTCCATACTACCTTCCTGAACCCACCGATTCCATATTCTGATAACAGTCATTGGATCTCGACCAACGCGAGCAGCAGTGTGGGTATGCATTTTTCCACCTTACACGATGCATCACAACAACGTTTCACTAGGCAACGCTGGTCAACTTCTGTTTGTGTATGAGAAATCGGTTGGAAACTTTCCTCATGTCAGCACGTTGTAGGTGTCGCCACCGGCGCCAACCTTGTGTGAATGCTCTGAAAAGCTACTCATTTGCGTATCACAGCATCTTCTTCCTGTCGGTTAAATTTCGCGTCTGTAGCACGTCATCTTCGTGGTGTAGCAATTTTAATGGCCAGTAGTGTACTAGTTTAGTACGGTATCGCTATAGTACTTATTAGTTATTTTCAAATACTTAAATATTTTTATGGTGTAAGACCCAATTAAAACGCACTATGTACACATGTTTTGACCGAAAGTATTAAGCATACTGCATTAACTTTATTAACTGTATTAAAGCATTAACTTTGAGATATTGTTTTTATCTAATGAACCCTGAGCCTTATTAATCAAAGTGCTATTACTGTGTGACACCAATATTTTATGTTTTATTCTTTTAATGGTAGTTTAGTATTTTTTAAATATAATTTCAGTCTTTTCAGAGCTATATATTCACTGCTCTGTGATAGTCTATAAGCATGATTATTACTGTAAATTATACTAGCTTTTTACGAAAATACCGTGCGTGTTTATGTTTTGTTTCTTTTTTCAAAGCCAAAAAATGTGTCAGGCTTGTCGAGTTTCCCGGAGTGTTGAGTTATCGAGAGTCTAGTTTTCGGGGTTCTAATGTTGATCATATGACACTAAAATGCTTAAAAAACTTTAAAAATCACTATTTTTCATCTAAAATTTAGAAAATTTCCCAGGGCAAGACCCCCAGTATGGGTCCCCCAATATTTTTTGTAAGTCGGCGTCCCTGCTTTCAAATGGGAACTACAAACGTTTCATGAGAAGGAAAACACCTCTACTGTGTCATACACGGCATTAATGACAGTATGTGTGTCATATGATAGGAATCTCTTACCGTTGCACCTAAGTTGTAGCTTGGTAAGTGAGTGAGATATGCCTCTTTACCCGATTTAGGTGTTCGTATGAGTGTGAATGTAATCACTTCCAAGGAAATGATGAAAACATAATAGTTTGTCACATAAGCTGCAATAAATGAACGCAACAGTTTCACAATCACACAGTTTCTCTGTGCTCTGTGGAAACAGGATTTTAACGTTTTTTAAGTTGCTTTCCATTTTGGAAGTTTTGAGTCTTGAATTCCTTTGTTGTGACGTACTTCAGACCAGTTTACTTGTTGTTTTCATTTTTGTGAGACGTGTGTGTGGGATCTCACCTGCTCTCACAATTCATCTCGTTTACTTGCGACGGCAACATACTCTTACCACATGACACGTATTCTATAACCAATGTAGCCGCGCGGGATTAGCCGAGCGGTCTGGGGCGCTGCAGTCATGGTCTGTGTGGCTGGTCCCGGCGGAGGCCGGCGGAGGTTCGCGTCCTCTCTCGGGCATGGTTGTGTCTGTTTGTCCTTAGGATAATTTAGGTTAAGTAGTGTGTAAGCTTGGGGGCTGATGACCTTAGCAGTTAAGTCCCATAAGATTTCACACACATTTGAACATTTTTTTATAACCAATGTATAGTGTGGCACCTGCCAAGAGTACAGAAAGAGAACAAACATTTCAATGACCGGACAGACAGTTCACAATGTTGTGGAAAAAAAAAATGAAATTATGTGCTACGAGGGAGTTGTGAACACGGCTCGCCCGCGTAACAGTCTATCGCCGTGACTACTTTTTTTAAATTTCATTTTGTTCGTAATTGTTTGTTGCATTTTATGGCAAATAACAGTACCATAAGCTGTTCACTTTCGCTCAATAGCCGGCCGCGGTGGTCTAGCGGTTCAGGCGCTCAGTCCGGAACCGCACGACTGCTACGGTCGCAGGTTCGAATCCTGCCTCGGGCATGGATGTGTGTGATGTCCTTGGGTTAGTTAGGTTTAAGTAGTTCTAAGTTCTAGGGGACTGATGACCGCAGATGTTAAGTCCCATAGTGCTCAGAGCCATTTGAACCATTTTTTTCGCTCAATATTGCACTTGTTAATCTTGTACCGTTCACTTTTCCTATTTTGCTTTATTTCACAGTTCCGTACAATTTCTTCCTGGTTTTATGCTTGATCTATATTCAGTTTTCGACAGGCTATTTACTGGGCCACTTTACCACTAAATCTGAGAGGGGTGCGATGTGGAGTTTCGCTTGTGAGGATCATGAGGGCCTAAAGCACATCACCGTCGATTGTGAGATTGTAGCATTTATTCATGCTTCTGAAATCTGTTGGTCTTACGGTGTGGCAGGTTTACCTCTGCTGTAGGCTCACATTGCATATATGAAAATTCACGAAAAGCCAACAGAAAAGTAAAGCTGTGAGGACGGCTTGGCAGTCGTGCTTCGGTAGCTCAGTCTGTAGAGAACTTGCCCACGAAAGGCAAAGGTTCCGAGTTCGAGTCCCGGTCCGGCACACAGCTTTAATCTGCCAGGAAGTTTCATATCAGCGCACACTCCGATGCAGAGTGAAAATCTTATTCTGGTAACAGAAAAGTAAATTTCCTGGAAACACTGGCCGCCAAGGAAGTAGGGCCTCCGAGAACAGATCCTTTGGTTGGGGAGTGACGAAATCAAATAAGCTTGACTACAAGCGAACATTTAACAAGGAAATTGTACAGTTAGCACAAGCTGCTGTGCAGCATAAGAATATCTGATTTTCAGCTTGTCTTAGGGATCTTGTACATTCGTCCGAAAAAATGGAAAAGAAAGATAACTCCCACTTACACAAAAATGCGAAATGGAGAGTTGCGAAAGCTTACACATTATTTGTTAATTGCCCTAAATTGTACTTAATTACGTACAAAACAACATTCCACAAAAATAGTTCCTTCTTTTGTCAGAGAACTTAAGCATCTTATTATTGTTATTATTATTATTAATGTTGTTATTATTATCGCCGGTGGGTGTAGTTGTACAAAAATATGGCATTTCAGACATTGATCGCTATTTTTTATTTTCAATGACCGGTTTCAGGCTAGCTGCCCATCTTCAGATCTGTTAGACAAAGTTAAAAATATAATTAATTAGAGAGATACATTTACTGATAAAAAATATCGTAGTTTACAAAAAGAAGAAATTTTGGAATGTATTAAATGCCAACATACCATATATTTCAGTTACAGTGTAACTTCTCAGTACAGAACTATCGGTTCACTGCCATAACTAAAGTAAATTTTAATCTGTTAAAAGCTTATATCGCAGTTTTGGCGAAACCTGATTGGAAACAGTAAAAAGTGCCCTCTACCTATAAGAATTGTGCATATGTTATTTTTTCACCTTACATATTAATGGCGAATATACTTTTTAATACAACAATTTTTTTGAGTGGGCCATGAACCGAAATAATTTACACAAATGTAAAAATTCTTTAGAAAGAAACTTAAAAATATAATTGAAATGTAGATTTCTTTCGAAAATGTGCGTTTCCTCTTCTTTGTTTTGATTGGGGGTGGAGAGGATTTCCCTACGTCAGAACGTATACAACGCCACTACGAGTCCTCTTCCGCCGCGCCCAATTCACCTCGCCGCCAGTACGCTGAGGGCCGTTCCGTTGCAGCTGTTTCTTACTGGGGCGTGCTGTTGCATTCAAGAGTAAGCCTAAAACAGGTCTTTAAAAATCTCATAATAACTCCTGTGCATAAAATCACTTTGCTCATTAAGTGGTAGATCTTGGTTTTTTCTTTGATTAGCGTACATTTCAATCTCTTCGAGCACGTTGAGATCGAGAGTTTTTGGAGCTTTATGTAGCACCTCCATTTGTTCATTTATATTGGTCACTTCATGTTTACTATCCTTTACATCCGCTCCAAATGCTGTCCGATTGCTACGACTGCAATGTTTCCTGTATCGAATTTCAAAATTCCGCCCTGTCTGTCCTATATAATAACTGTCACATTCAGCACTTTTGATCTTGTATACTCTGGAATTGTTGTATTTCATTTGTTTTGTCGTTGCTGGTTTATGTTTTAGTCTATGTGCCATTTGCCCTTCATTCTGGAATGCCACAGTGATGTTTTTTGGAAAGCATTTAGCAATTCTTTCCGACACACGCCCTTTGTATGTCATGGTGACTTCTTCCTAACTTTAATTTTCCTAGAATCATTACTGATAGCCGCGGATTTGTTTTTGATCTTGTTAAACATACGTGTAACATTTTGTGTCCTGTATCTATTAGCTGCTGCTACTTGCTTAATAATACCTAGTTCTTTCTGCAATTCATCTTCCTTACTGGCAATCTCAGGGCTCTGTTGCACATTGCATGAAAGGAGGCTCTTTTATGCTGTTCCGGGTGGTGCGACGTCGCTGCTATGGTGTTGTCGGAACAAGTGTGTTTCCTATAGACGCCGAAAACGTGCCTGCCTCCCTCCATAAAGCTCCAAAAAGTGTCTATCTCAACGTGCTCCAAGAGATTGAAATATACGCTAATCAAAGAAAAAACCAAGATCTACTACTTAATGAGCAAAGTGATTTTATGCACAGGAGTTATTATGAGATTTTTAAAGACCTGTTTTAGGCTTACTCTTGAATGCAACAGCACGCTCCAGTAAGAAACAGCTGCAACGGAACGGCCCTCAGCGTACTGGCGGCGAGGTGAATTGGGCGCGGCGCAAGAGGACTCGTAGTGGCGTTGTATACGTTCTGACGTAGGGAAATCCTCTCCACCACCAATCAAAACAAAGAAGAGGAAACGCACATTTTCGAAAGAAATCTACATTTTAATTATATTTTTAAGTTTCTTTCTAAAGAATTTTTACATTTGTGTAAATTATTTCGGTTCATGGCCCACTCAAAAAAATTATTGTATTAAAAAGTATATTCGCCATTAATATGTACGGTGAAAAAATAACATATGCACAATTCTTATAGGTAGAGGGCACTTTTTACTGTTTCCAATCAGGTTTCGCCAAAACTGCCATATAAGCTTTTAACAGATTAAAATTTACTTTAGTTATGACAATGAACCGATAGTTCTGTACTGAGAAGTTACTCTGTAACTACAATATATGGTATGTTGTCATTTAATACATTCCAAAATTTCTTATTTTTGTAAACTACGATATTTTTTATCAGTAAATGTATCTCTCTAGTCAATTATATTTTTAACTTTGTCTAACAGATCTGAAGATGGGCAGCTAGCCTGAAACCGGTCATTGAAAATAAAAAATAGCGATCAAAGACTGAAATGCCATATTTTTATTTAAAGAACGATCGCGGAAATCCCATTAAGACAGACTGATGACCATAGAAGTTAAGTCCCATAGTGCTCAGAGCCATTTGAACCCATTAAGACAATCATGTCTAGTTTTGATGTAGTTGTATAAATTTGTTGATAAGTATAACTTATGCAGCAGATGCTGCTAATTTCACACTCTCAAATTTATCTGACTCCAAAAAATTGTGAACACCCAGAATGTATACTCATTAGCCGCCACTGGATCTGTGACAGGTTAAAGTTCAAAGAGGGGTTAACTCAGTCGAAAATTCAATATTGAGTCTGATAGGGTTTCCATCGGGCCCTGGAGCTTCGTTCAGTTTCAATGATTTCAGCTTTTTCTCAATGCCACTGACACTAACCCAAAGTTCACTCCTCTTTGCAGTGGTACGAGTTCTTGCTTACGCTTTTGCTACTGAAATAAAAGCCTTACTATACACTAACACAAAATTATGCTACTCGGTGGAAGAATTCATGAAAGTCGCGCTGATAATTTCGGCTGGATGCTATAAATCATTAGAATTCTTGTGTAAATACGAGCGTTTATTCTCAGGGGAAAAAATGAGTAACTTCAGAATACTGCTCCTTCTCACTAGCTATAATTTTAAATAAATGGATTACGTTACTAAGTTTTGACGTGCCTCATGTACCTCAGACGATCAACACTTGACGGTACGGAACGTCAAAACATTCCACAATGCGTCGGAAATAGCGGCGTTCACACAGTCCGCCAAGAAAACAGAACGAAACGAGAAAGTCTCTCGGGAAGAAAGTTTTGATGTCATCGTTGTTGAGGGAAATGTTTTGTCGTCTGCTACTATAGGGAGGCAACCTATTTCCGCCGCGGTCACTCCTGTTAACGACAGTAGATTTTATTCTTTCGCATTTTGCTGCTCTATATTTCACTTTGTTGAACCTTGTCCCGGCCCTTTTGTGACATTAATAAGCTTTGATTATTTTGACCGTTTTTTAATCTGTGCCTTATTATCTCTGTACATTTCAGTAATAGTCTATAGCAGATTGTCATCCAGATCTATACGTTTGACAGCTTCGCACAGTTTTGCTGTAGGAAATACGACGTAACTAAATCTACAAAGGTAATGTGTAGCTGCTTCCTCGATGTTATAAGTTTCTCCGTTAGCCCCGTTTTTACGTAGAAGTAGATCTCCGAGGATGGAAGAACAGCTGTGGAGGTTCAAATGGCTCTGAGTACTATGGGACTTAACATCTGAGGTCATCAATCCCCTAGAACTTAGAACTGCGTAAACCTAACTAACCTAAGGACATCACACACATCCACGCCCGAGGCAGGATTCGAACCTGCGACCGTAGCGGTCGTGCGGTTCCAGACTGAAGCGCCTAGAACCGCTCGGTCACAACGGTCGGCAGATGTGGAGGAATGGGAATCATTATTAATAATGTGCAGGTGTCTTCGTTAGTTTTGCTCATGATCAAGCCATTCTATCACAAGATGAATGCGATCTTGAGTTCATGTTACAACGTTTATATTACAATACGACACGTGGGGACCACAGACGAGCCTAACAAAAACTATAAACCTGTAGTGAATAGTGACACTAGATTTGAAGTTCACATCACTAACGAATCAGTTATGAGACAGGTAGAAAAATTTAAGTGTGTAGAGGCATATTGTCAGTTACAGATATAGTTATTCTTTGAGTATCGGTATGTGTACCGTACACGTAGCGTCCTAGCGCAACAGTATTGACGCCAGGGGAACGAACACCCAGTGATCGAGAAGCTCGGTTTGGCGCCAGCCGTTACTGGCAGCCCGGAAGGAGTACGAGTAGTGGGAAAAAATGGCTGGAGGTCAGACCTGGTTGGACGATGCATGGCCGCGTGCCGTGAGAAGTTCGATAAATCCGTTAACTGTTGCCGTGTTCGTGGACGGGATTGAGAATTCATCAATATTAGAAGCAAGTCATTAGCGAAGTTCGGCAAAAGCAATGGTTACCTCGGAAAAGTAAAAAGCCGAACTAAGAGTGAACGTCAGTACATTTGCGTAGAAACGTTAGAAACGTGTACCGTGCCACGTACTAGAGATAATAAACCTTTCAGTTCTATGTAGTCAGTATGTCCTTTCGAAAACTTTTCATAACTATTAGAACTAACTGAGTGCGAAGATTTTTAATGGTAAGTGTGGTGCTTCTGAAAGGGCATGTACCGGTAGGCACACGATCCCATTTTTTGTCTTCAGGTGCATATTCCTTGGGAGTAAGATTGTCTAAGCCGTGAAGCATAAACATTGGTCAGATCGCCGTGGTCTTATCAACACACGTGGTTTTAGAGAGAAACTTGGCCGTGATAGATACGAATGAGCGAGTAGGCATCTTACAACATATTGACAGAAGTGGATTAGGTGATACAGAGTTAAGGTGCACAATACAACAAAGCTGAAACGTAATACGGTTGATGCATTCTTTTTGATGGCACAAGAACATTTCAAACAACAATAAGAAAAGAGTGACTAGGCTATGTTATGGATCATAACTATGGATTTTAAATGCTGACCTCAAAAGAAGACTAATAGCTGTAGAAATTGATTACTTACGATGAAGCGGGAGAAATCAAGAATCGAGAAACAAACTAATGACGAAGTAAGAGCTAGAATGAGGGCAAATGAGACAGACAGAATTGAAAAAAAAAATCATTAATGTGGAATAGGTATATGTTGACAATGCCAGAGGAAAGAAGAAATGTTTGTAATGGAAACCACCTGGCAGACGTAAAAGCCAGAACGTCAAAAATCGAAAAAAAAAACTAACAACGAAGTAAGAGCTGGAATGAGGGAAAGTGAGACAGTCACAGATAGAATTGAAAGAAAATCATTGATATGGAACGAGCGTATGTTGACAATGCCGGAAGAAAGAAGAAAGTTTTTTGATGGAAACCAACTGGCAGATGTAAATGCGGCAGACCACGACGTTCTTGGAAAGACCGCATAAAAAAAAATAATGAATCATCGCAGTGTATTCAAGGAGGATGCCCTGAATAGAGAGGTTTGGAAGAAGATAACAGAAATACAGCACAATGTTGTTATTAAATGCTCTTTGTAATTAATTAGTCATGTTATAATAGTAATTTACTTTGTTTACGAGACACATTGCACAGGTTCTGTGACGACTTGGCTCGATGTGATCCCTCGTAAATATTGTTCGATGTGGTTTGTACGTAATATCTTCGACGTCGGCTGCAACTCGATTCCGAGTATGCACAGCTGCTTCCTGCATAGACATCAGGAAAAAGTACCACGAGCGGGATTTTGTATATACTGGATCTCAGCTTGCAAAGAAGTGACCACCACACTGTGATCTCTGGACTGTTACACTAATAAATAAATGTCGATATTTTGAATGTTGTTTCGGTTCTCAGTGCTTATCACAAAAAAATTCATCCAGTACCTCAGTTACTAACTTGGCTGAGGCCATTAATAAACTTTATCACTACTAGTTGCTGACATTTTGTTATCACATCACCTCATATCTCACATTCACCGTTCCGTACTAGACTAAGCGAGCTGACGTTCCGTCAAGTACGAACGATTGGCTCAAATGGCTCTGAGCACTATGGGACTCAACTGCTGTGGTCATAAGTCCCCTAGAACTTAGAACTAGTTAAACCTAACTAACCTAAGGACACCACAAACATCCATGCCCGAGGCAGGATTCGAACCTGCGACCGTAGCGGTCTTGCGGTTCCAGACTGTAGCGCCTTTAACCGCACGGCCACTTCGGCCGGCCCAAGTACGAACGCACCACCATTTGACAGTGAAGTTCCGTTCCGGTGATGTCTGAAGTTGGAGTCACGAACGATGGCGGTCGAGTTTAGGCTTGTTCTGCGCATCTACGTCACGCATACTCTTGACAGCCAATGAGCTTTCAGTAGCGTTCTGAGCGCTCTGCTGTGAATCCCGTATCTAATGCGAGCATGAAACATGATCGTAGGGAGTTGTTTAGTGAATTTATGTTGTTGCGCGTTGTCATTGCTGATGGTGTTGGTAAGTGATAAATTCTGCATAAGCAAGCGAGGGACATAATTTGCAGGATATGCGCTTCCTTCAAGCGGACGCCACGCGCATGCGCGTACCGCAACTGTCGCTTTGCAATCGTCAACAGTGCCATTCCCGCCTGTGCCCAACACCGACTCAAAGGAAGGCCGCGGCGCTTGTTCGTGACGTCACGTCAGCTAGTCACGGCGAACGCCTGGTCTGTTGCAGGCAGAAACGCCTGGGCGTGCGTATCACTATAAATCTCTTATCTCTGGACAAAATGTTTGGTATTGTTTTGGATTCTGCAGTTTTATTTAGATGAAAGATTTTCTTACTATCGTAAAGCTACAAATGAAGATCATAGTTCTGTATTACTGTTACTGAATCCTGTCGAAACAAACAGATCAATATGAGAAGATGCTTTGCCCCATTGCGAGCTTCGGAAATTTTACATTCAAGGAACTATATTTACTTGATGCATTTTGCTATCGAAACTTACCCCAACCCCCTTACGATGAACTCGTTTCTTTTATTTATTTTCGTTTGATATCGTCACTGGAAATGTGAACTAATTTCCATGTGTAAATGCCCAACTGTTGCCACTCATTAGATTACAGTCGTTTTCAACGAAAGGGATTCTAAACAGGAAAACAAAATAGCTTCACACATCAAAAATACTGCTGAGCTTAAACTTTTTTAAACATGCACATTAGAAAAGATAAATATTCCCCTCTTGCTACTGAAAGGAGAAACTTAATAAGATAAAAAAAATTTATTTGATAAAACAAGTATCTCTCTTTTGCCTCTTCTTCTGTCCCCCACCCTCACCCCCAACGTGTACAATCGCAAGATATTTCATTAACATTCAGTGCTCCTCACCCCATAGTCAACCGAGATACCTAAAGAAGAGCACCAATATGTTCACAGTTTCTTGTAAAAGCAACCCAGTACAAACGTAACTTCCTCAGATTTACAAATAAGGTAAAGAAGCACGAATTCTGTTGCTGCTGCACCACGAAGTTGTTTGTATGTGGAAATTTAAGTTCAGGAGTACACTCTTTGTTAAGAAGTGTAATGAATTGCACAATTAATTGATTGCAGAAATCTCTCAGAACAATGTGTGTTGGTCAACTACCGCCATAAGTTCCACATTTTCCTGTGTCAGAGAGGGAGACACCACCATTATGAGTATGCCTGAACAGACCTGGCGTTCGCCGTGCCTAGCTGACGTGACGTCACGAACAAGCGCCGAGGCCTTCCTTTGAGTCGGTGTTGCTGTGCCTCGACATGCGCGAACTGCCGTCATTCGTGGATCGGACTATAGTCTGAACGGACTAATAAGTGCGTGTTATGAGGCGAATAAATGACTATAACAGCACGCGCGCGACAGCATGTGTTGCAGGGCACCAGATGTCAGCTACGTCGTGAATGCCAGCAAAGTAATTTCGCAACCAACCCCACCACGAGGCGAGACGTGCAATCTCGTTTCTGCCTCGACTGCAGAACCAGTTTGCGCTGCGCCTGGCGATTGCGGTTTGCGCTCGTAAGCACGCAGAGGGAGTCCCCGTCTGTGGTTTCTGTGTTCCCAGAACCGCCAGGTCAGCTCCTGTGGCGCCATCAGTCACGCTTCTCGGTAGTGCAGCCTGCACCCGTCCCCTGCTATTGTGGACTGCGGTGTGCGCTCGGGCACACGAAGGCTGACAGCAGATTTTTTAGTGCTTTCTTAGAACTGGGGTCTACTGCCTGTCGAAAACTATCAAGTGACATCATATTTTCCATTACTTGTCTGCATTTATAGTCTATACACCTAAAGTAGACTTCTGGGCTTAGCCTACATCTACAGCTACATGAATGCTCTGGAGTGCACACTTATGTTCCTTGTAGAGAGTTCATCAAACCACTTTCTCACTACTTGTCTACCGTTCCACTCTCGAACAGGGCGCGGGAAAAACGAACAATGAAATCTCTCTGTGCGAGCTCCGATTTCTCTTATTTTATTACGATGATCATTTCTTCTTATGTAGGTTGGGGTCAATAATATATTTTCGCTTTCGGAGGAGAAAGTCTCAATTTTCTCGAAAAGGTCTCGCCGCTACGAAAAACACCTTTGCCACAACAATTCGCGTATCATATCCGTGAGACTCCCTCGCCTATTTCACGACAGTACAAAACCAGCTACCTTCCTTGATCTTTTTCCATGGCCTCCATCAATCCTATCTGATAAGGATCCCACACAGCACACCAATAGCCTAGCAGAGGAGGTTCAAAAATGGCTCTGAGCACTATGGGACTCAACTGCTGAGGTCATTAGTCCCCTAGAACTTAGAACTAGTTAAACCTAACTAACCTAAGGACATCACACACATCCATGCCCGAGGCAGGATTCGAACCTGCGACCGTAGCGGTCTCGCGGTTCCAGACTGCAGCGCCAGAACCGCGCGGCCACTTCGGCCGGCTAGCAGAGGAGGGACAAGCTTAGTGAAGGCAGTCTGTTTAGCGCATTTGTCGCGTCTTCTGACAATAATACACAGTCTTTAGTTCGCCTTCCCCACAACATTATCTACGTGATCGTTCAAATTTAAGTTTTAGTTGAATTGACAGCTTTTAGATTTGTGTGATTTATCGTCTAACCGATATTTAATGGATTCCTTTTACTACTCGTGTGGATACCACATACTTTTCCTTATTCAGGGACAATTGCCACTCTTCGCACCATACAGATCTCTTGTCTAAATCATTTTGTAATAGGATTCGATCTACTGATGACTTTACTAGACAGTAAATGATAGCATCATCTGCAATCAACCTGGGACTGGCTGCCCAGATTGTCACCTAAATCGTTTATACAGATCAGTAACAATAGGATGCCTATAACACTTTCTTGAGGAACACCAGATATAATTTGTGTTTTTCTCTATGATTTTCCGTGCTGTGACCTTACTGACAGGTAATTCACAAATCCAGTCACACAACTGGAGCGATACTCCATAGGCTCGGAATCTGATTAGAAATCGCTTGTGAAGAACGGTGTCAAAAGCCTCCTGGAAATCTATAAATATGGACTCAATTTGAGAGCCCTTGTCGATAGCACTCATTACTTCATGTGAATAGAGAGCTACTTGTATTTGAAAAGAACGACATTTTTTGAATCCGTGATGACTAGAAATAGACGTTGTCTTCGAGGTAATTCATAATGTTCCAACACAGTATATGTTCCTAAATCCTACTGCAAATCGACGTCAGTGACATGCATCTGTAATTCAGCGGAATACTTCAATTTCCTTTCTTGAGTACTGATGTGGCTTGTGCAAATATCCAGTATTTTGCTACGAATCTTACGTCGAGCGACCGGTTGTGTATGACTGCTAAGTATGTAGCTACTGTATCAGCATACATTGAAAGGACCCTAACTGATGTACTATCCGGTCCGGAAGACTTGCCTTTATTAAGTGACTAGCGAACTCGGCAATGCTTCGCAATTACTAAATATGGGTGTGAACTGGATGTACGTCCTAAACTCTCCCTCCCCCGCCCCCCCTCCATGTCTTCCCCTCCCCTCTCTTTGTCCATCTCCCACTTTCCCTCTGTTTGCCCAATTCCTCCCCTTCCCCTCCTCCCAACTGTCCTCTTACACCTCTCTCTGATGCTGAACCTTGTTTATGCTATTGCAAACTAAAGCTACATTGGGAATTGAAGTCGCCTAAAATGAGTTGGTAAATCGATATGGATCGTTGGCATACGGCGTACAAAGAGAGACCTCTCCATCTGCTGGACCTAAGAGCGTAGTGGCTTCAATGACTGTTTCTCGCACAGTTTTCTTCTGCGAATGGGTAGGATTACGAAGTTTCGGACGATTCACATTCCGTAGTAGTATTCTCATCAAAAGCCGATAAGCCGTAAATGCACCTTCCCCAACTTAGTGATAATTTTACTCCTTCCCTACGCATTCACCCATCAATGCGAATCATTTTCAGCAACGATGGATAAGTTGATGGAGACATTGATTGTAAGAGTCTGTATTTTCGTTGTTCAGGAAACGCTCCGCCTCGAAAATCACCCTGTCGTCATTATGGGAATGCCTGCCCCACAGTAGTTTCTTCGTCCGAGGAAGAGAAAGGAGTCCCTGGGTGTAAAATTAGAATACCAATAAACCGCCGATTCTTTACAGAATCGGACTCCCGTGTATAGAACAATTTCAAGCGTATGATTACATCACAAGTCACTTAAAGCGTTAAGCATTTGATGGTAAACATGTAAGTGAGAGAAGTTCATTAAATACTTGAAATCATGCTTAAAGTTCATTAGTAGCCGCTAAGTGCTCTACGAAACACTGAATGGTCATAGTCTGGTAATTTGCGTTTCCATTTTAAGCAAAAACAGATTTTTTTTACGCGTCTCAGTATTTATGACATATCTCCTGAACTACGTGTCACACAGAAACATAATTTCGAGATTCAGTGGCGTATGTGGATACCGCCTGCAAACCGTGTTGCGAGTACAGGCGGTAGTAAAGAAGTAATAAATTAAAACGTCATGTCTGACGCTCAGATTTTATTGCATGAACAGCGAAAAGGGAGTAAGCGACATTTTTTTTCCTTTCATCTGTTTGTGGGCGGTGTCAGCTAGACCGAGTTTCGTAGAGGTTTGAAATAATGTGAGAAGTTTGTTGGAAATTGCTGTGTGTTCTCATTCTAGAATACTGGATGAATCAAGTCCAGGCACTTGCGCGCCCTCAGTTAAACTGTCTCAAGGCGAAAAAAAAAAAACTTTCTAACCTTAACCTGTCTTTACCTCTTAATTAGTAGATTACGACAGCATTTTAAATTTTTAAATTCGGTCAATAATCACGCGAAATACTCAAAATAAAATTTCTATTGCCCCTGGAAGCGGTTAGATAGGCAACCTGCAACTGCCACTCTCTTCGGGGCTTGTCGCTTCAGAATATACGAGGGGGACTCAACTGAAAACCTTAAATATCTTTTTGAATTTTTTTATTGAACGAAACTGGAACTCAGTGTGTCATTTTTCCTCATAGTCTCCCTGTCATTCAACACACTTCCTCCAGTACGTAGAAAGTACGCAGATTCCTCTGGGGAAAAAAAAAAACTTTTGGTCGTGTGCACAGTCACTCCTGCTCTGCCTGCTGCATCTCTTCACCAGAAAGAAATTTCTTTCCTCTCTTCGCCTCCTTGAGTGGTCCAGATACGTGGTAATCACTCGGTGCGAGGTCTGCTGAGTATGGCAGATGTGGCGGAGTACCAAAGTGTCGGTCATCCATGGCTGCAAGTGTTGCACCGGCAGTATGAGGCCGAGCATCTTCATGTTGTAGAATGACACATTTAGTCAGAGGTTCATGACACTTTGATCTTCTTGCAAGCCAAAGCTGATTCTTTTCACGTACAGGAATATGATGCACTAGTGATGATGTCTGAGCCGGCCGTTGTGGCCTAGTGGTTCTAGGCGCTTCAGTCCGGAACTGCACTGCTGCTACGGTCGCAGGTTCTAATCCTGCCTCGGGCATGGATGTGTGTGATGTCCTTAGGATAGGTAGGTTTAAGTAGTTCTAAGTCTAGGAGATTGATGACCTCAGATGTTAAGTCTCATAGTGCTCGTAGCCATTTGCACCATTTGAATTTTTGTGATGATGTTTCACAAATGGTTCAAATGGCTCTGAGCACTATGGGACTTAACATCTGAGGTCATCAGTCCTCTAGAACTTAGATCTACTTAAACCTAACTAAGCTAAGGACATCACACACATCCATACCTGAGGCAGGATTCGAACCTGGGACCGTAGCGGTCGCGCGTTTCCAGACTGAAGCGCCTAGAACCGCTCTGCCACTCCGACCGGCTGTGATGATGTTTCCCTAGTTGTATAGCTTTCAGCACAACACCCTGTTGATCCCACAAGACAGTTAGCAAAACCTCCCCTCCAGATGGGTGTGTCCGGAACTTGCTGGTTTTGGTGATGAGGAATTACGCAATTCCTCGCTTGCTGTCTTTGTTTCGGGTTGTTGGTAGTGTAACCAGGTTTCTTCTCCTGTAACGATTCTTGGTTCAAATGACTCTGAGCACTATGGGACTCAACTGCTGAGGTCATTAGTCCCCTAGAACTTAGAACTAGTTAAACCTAACTAACCTAAGGACATCACAAACATCCATGCCCGAGGCAGGATTCGAACCTGCGACCGTAGCGGTCTTGCGGTTCCAGACTGCAGCGCCTTTAACCGCACGGCCACTTCGGCCGGCTGTAACGATTCTTGCAAAGAAGCCACATGTTCTGTTACAAAGAGCCATGAATGTTCTTCACAGACATAAAGGTGTCGCTCTTTCAGTTCTGGAATGAGCTGCCAGGGCACCCATCTTGTGCACACTTCGTGAAACGTAAGCCCTTCATGAATGATGTGACGTCCCGAGCCATTACTAGTGTTCAGATCAGCGGCTATTTCATCTAACGCCAGATGACGATTCTCCATCACAACTGCTGCAGTAGACTCTGGTGTCGTAACGCAGTGTACCTGACACGAGACCTGAGCATGTCTCACTGAAGTTACGCCATTTCCAAACTTCCTAAGCCACTCGTACACTTACTGTAACACTCTTGCCAACTTAGCTGTCGCGCAATATATCGATTTTTGATTACACTTTTAAGATTTTCATCTGACTCCCCCTTGTAGATGCGTATAACGTGTGCAGCTGTATCCTGCGCAGCAGCAACGTACTGATTTGGACAGTTTTCCGACATGCTTTGCCTTCACACTCCCATAACGTTGTCAGGAGATTTTGGTGGTACAATCCTGTGACGGTTTGCCCCTCAGGAGCACAATCCATTAGTACCACACCATGGCAGCCCCAAATAAAACGCTCAGCATCACCTTGTCCTATGAACTCTAGCGGCAGTTAATCCTCGCTTCCTCTACTTCCTTTGCTCCTTTTTCTGAGGGTGGTGGCGACAATCCATGTATTCGTCGACGGTGGGTAGCCGGCTGAAGGACTCATCTCGATCGATCTCATAAGAGTGAAACATTTCCGCGACAGTCTCGGTTCGGCGAGTTTCTTGAGTGTGTGTGAGCAGTCTCGGGACCCAGCAGGGGGCGACCTGTGTCATGTTCAAAGTGTCATACAGGATACTGAAAACTGATCCGCGACTGATGTTTATTTTTTTCACCTTCGCCTCGACTGTAATTCGTCGGTCTTCGAGCAATGGGTCCTCAACTTCTTCTGTTGTTCCGTTGCTCCCGGTTCTTCAGAGACTAAAATCGTCATTATTCAGTCTCGTTTCACCACAATGTTGTTCCCCTTCAAATGCAGAAAACGAATTACTGGAAGAGACAGCACAGTACCAATGGGCTGTGTCGTTTTACTATGGCTCCGCTGTTGGTGTGCTAACGCACTGTGCACAAGTAAGTTCAGTTCTACCAGAATTGCTGACACCTGTCTGCAAACAGAAAAAAATTAATTGCATAACTTCATTTTTTCGAGTTGTTAGTTAAAACTTTATGAATAACCCTCATAAGTAGCCAGTAGTCTCAGATCTGTGGAGATGGACACTGAAGATGTGGATTACCGGTATCACAATTACCACCCTGTTTTGTAACTTCGATGGATGACACTCTTAACGGCTGGCTAATGCAGACCATGACACAGGTACTACTACTGCTTCGAGTGACTGAAGAAAGCTAGGTCAGTTCTGGAAATTCGCTGGGGTGCGAATCTTAAGAACGAAAATACGTTTCACATGATTTGTTACTGTCAAATAACATAGCTCGATGAAACTTCAACCATATATAGGAAGAACGTAACTGAAAGAAATACAGAATGAGATGAGCAGATGTGACACTCTTATTCAAAGACAATAGCTACAGCGAAGTAACCGCGATTCGTGATGGTCACCTGGACATTACAAAACGCTGGAAATGGTTCCTCATAGGGTGTGTGATCATCAAAGTCGGTAATGCATGTTCTGCTACGTGCTCCCATGCTGGCCACAAGGTTGACAAGGAGTTCTTGTGATAGGGCGTTAAATTCCTGCTCCTGTGCAATGGACAACTGCTGGATGGTCATTGGTACATGTGAATGTGTAAACACTTTACCTGGACCACAAGAACGGTCACGGTCAACGACGGTTCTGAGTGAATTACACGTTCCTACTGAAGAAAAACAAGCGCTGTATCGTGTGTGGGATACAGAGGCGAGCGTGTGTACCGGGACTTACCACAGTTCACTACTACTAGCGCCACGACACTTAACGCGTCTGCGCATAGCGAGCGAGTATTGCACCACAAGTAAAATATAAAATTAAAAGACAAAAATTTACGTTAAAAACTTTGTTAACATATATTTTATTGTAATAACGTTTCAGATATATCAAGGCTTTATGTGCCTAGACTTGATAGTTTCCGAGAAAATGCCGTTTTAAGAGAAAAATAAGTGGCGCTAAATAATAAAGCTAGAAATCCAGAATTTGGTCAGAATGTGCCAAAGGAGCTCATAAATAACTGGTGCAAGTTTCAAATCTAAAAAACGATAATTACGACTGGAATCCACTTCTGTAAGAAAAATGGAGAGCGCTAAAAATAGGACTTAGAAACGTAAAAGTTTGTTTCATGCTTCAGTTCACCGTAAAAATAATAACTGAGAGACCACATGAAGCTGCCTTTTATAGTTTTTGAGTAATTAAGTGAAAACCAATTTTGTAACTAAAATTATAGTAGATTAAGTACTTGTAATTTTAACGATAGAAAATTTTGGTTAAAACAGATGATAAAACCTACTAAATAATAGAGTTATACCAAATTTTAGAGTTGTAGTATAAATAACAGCCAATACAAGTTCTAGTAAAGGTATGGTTCAGAGGCAACGATATACCATTAGTTCCACTACAAAAATTCTAGAAGGCAAAGTTTTTATTCAAGCGAGCTGAAACTTTTTCTGTGGTTTCAAACAACTTACCTAAATACATGTAAAAATTAAGAAGATTCTGAAATAATTCATGACTATGTTATTAAATATTATGTGACCGAGAAAGTGGTCGTTCTGAGGCTGCTGCCGTGTGTTAAGGCAGTAGACATCAGATGTTCCCTCGGCCGTCCGCTGCGTACCTGTTGTTGTTGTTGTGGTCTTCAGTCCTGAGACTGGTTTGATGCAGCTCTCCATGCTACTCTATCCTGTGCAAGCTTTTTCATCTCCCAGTACCTACTGCAACCTACATCCTTCTGAATCTGCTTAGTGTATTCATCTCTTGGTCTCCCTCTACGATTTTTACCCTCCACGCTGCCCTCCAGTACTAAATTGGTGATCCCTTGATGCCTCAGAACATGTCCTACCAACCGATCCCTTCTTCTGGTCAAGTTGTGCCACAAACTTCTCTTCTCCCCAATCCTATTCAATACTTCCTCATTAGTTATGTGATCTACCCATCTAATCTTCAGCATTCTTCTGTAGCACCACATTTCAAAAGCTTCTATTCTCTTCCTGTCCAAACTATTTATCGTCCATGTTTCACTTCCATACATGGCTACACTCCATACGAATACTTTCAGAAATGACTTCCTGACACTTAAATCAATACTGGATGTTAACAAATTTCTCTTCTTCAGAAACGCTTTCCTTGCCATTGCCAGCCTACATTTTATATCCTCTCTACTTCGACCATCATCAGTTATTTTGCTCCCCAAATAGCAAAACTCCTTTACTACTTTAAGTGCCTCATTTCCTAATCTAATTCCCTCAGCATCACCCGACTTAATTAGACTACATTCCATTATCCTTGTTTTGCTTTTGTTGATGTTCATCTTATATCCTCCTTTCAAGACACTGTCCATTCCATTCAACTGCTCTTCCAAGTCCTTTGCTGTCTCTGACAGAATTACAATGTCATCGGCGAACCTCAAAGTTTTTATTTCTTCTCCATGGATTTTAATACCTACTCCAAATTTTTCTTTTGTTTCCTTTACTGCTTGCTCAATATACAGATTGAACAACATCGGGGAGAGGCTACAACCCTGTCTTACTCCCTTCCCAACCACTGCTTCCCTTTCATGTCCCTCGACTCTTATAACTGCCATCTGGTTTCTGTACAAATTGTAAATAGCCTTTCGCTCTCTGTATTTTACCCCTGCCACCTTTAGAATTTGAAAGAGAGTATTCCAGTCAACATTGTCAAAAGCTTTCTCTAAGTCTACAAATGCTAGAAACGTAGGTTTGCCTTTCGCTGCGTACCTACTGTATATAAATAGAGCCCGAGAGGCAGGAAAAAAGGGTCAACGTTTGCATTTGGAGTGCAAACAGCATTCGTGACCAAGCTGGCGAGTTTCGGCAGTTTCTGCGTGACGAGGCCGTGGACGTCTGCCTCGTCACCGAAACCTGGCTGAAACCAGGTGTGCAGGTGCGGGCGCCGAACTTCCGGTGTGACCGCACCGACCGTGAGACGGAGGGAGGCGGAACGGCGGTGTATGTGAAGACATCGCTACGCCACCATCCGTTCCAGCTGCCTGAACTGGCCAAGTCGACGCCACTGGTGTTGTGGTCACCACCTCAGCGGGTCAGGTGAAGTTTGTGGCCGCGTATCGAGAACCAGGACGACTGCTGCAACCGCGAGACTTCCACTCGCTGTTGTCGATGCGTGGCAACTTGTTCATCAGCGGCGACTTTAACACCAAACACCCGGATTGGAACTCCCGGGTGACGACCACCAGCGGGAGGAGGCTGCTGCGAGCGGCCAAACAACACGACGCGATAGTGGTGGGGCCTTTTGACCCCACACTCTATCCCAAACGCGGCCGCGGCGGCGTCTTGGACGTCGCTATCATCGAGGGTGCCGCACACGACGCCTGGCGCTATCGTCCGATATCGCCACTGACGGAGTCGCAGCACCGGAGAGCCGCAAGAAGTACCGCAACGTCGACTGGGACCACTTCCGGGACCACCTGGAAGAGACAGTCGCCGCCATGCCTGACCCAGAGGCCGAGGGCGCCGTAGCGGCCCTTGTCGCATTCACGCGTCTGACACATGAAGCGGCAGCAGTAGCAGCCACACTGCGTAAACGAAGACGTCCACGGGAACACTCGAAGCACCTCCCAGCAGACATTCTCCAGGCCATCCGGAAGAAGAACCGTCTGTTCCGAGAGTGGCAGATTACGCGACAGCCGGCAACGAACGCCACAATAAACCGCATGCGTCGCGAAATTAAGTACGCGATCGCAAACCACCGCAACCGCGACTGGGCCAGCAGATTTGCTACTTTCAGGATAGAGGACGGAACAGCCTGGAGGATGACCAAAAGCTTCCTGCAACAAGGCCAGCGAGTCAAATGTTCAAATGTGTGTGAAATCTTTTGGGACTTAACTGCTAAGGTGATCAGTCCCTAAGCTTACACACTACTTAAACTAAATTATCCTAAGGACAAACACACACACCCATGCCCGAGGGAGGTCTCGAACCTCGGCCGTTACCAGCCGCATAGTCCGTGACTGCTGCGCCAGACCGCTCGGCTAATCCCGCGCGGCGCCAGAGAATCCCGCCGCTCCAGGTCTGAGGTGACGTCATCACCTAGCCTGACGCCAAAGCTGGCGCGTTAGCCGACGCATTCGCCGCCAATTTCACGCCGGTGGAGGACGTCGTGGACGAAGAACACGTCCGGTTGGTAGAGCGGCGCCTGCCTGTGTACCTGGCGCACAGAGAGGTGGACGACGTCATCGCAGAAGTGACGGAGGATGGTTCGCGCAACAACTCGCTCGCCTGCAGACAAGGAAGGCAGGAGGATGCGACCGCTGCTGAAGATGCTGCCGCCGAGCGCTGTGCGGCAACTAACGAAGATCTTCAACTCCGTGCTCGGGACTTGCAGCTTCCCATCTGCATGGAAACATGCGTAAGCTGTAGCGGTCCCCAAGGCCGGAAAAGACCTGCGGCTGCCGCAAAACCACAGGCCCATCAGCCTGTTGCCCACAGTCTCGAATGTTTTCGAGAGGCTGTATGTCAGGAGGCTGTGGCGACACGTCGGGGAGGAAGGCCCTGCTCCATGACGAACAGTTCGGCTTCAGAAGGGGCCACTCCACACAGAAGCAGCTACTTCGACTGGTAAAGCAGGCGATGGTGGCGCTGGAACGTCGCGAGTATCTTGAGGCGGTACTCCTGGACGTTTCCAGGGCCTTCGACAGCGTGTGGCACGACGGTCTTGTGCATAAATTACTTACACAAGGGCTACCGGCGTCGCACGCCTGCCTGCTCAAATCCTACCTGACTGGGCGCACCTTCTACGTGCGCTCCGACGACGGGACGTCGACAGCGCGTCCCATCGCAGCTGGAGTGCCGCAAGGGTCCGTCATCGGCCCCTTGCTCTACTCACTGTACACCGCCGACGTTCCGAGGAGGCAGGACGTGTATGTTGCGCTCTACACGGACGATACGGCGCTCTGCGGCAGAAGCATCAACGCGAAGCTGATGCGTCACCGCCTGCAATCGGCTTGCGACGTCCTGGGAGCTTGGGCCACCAAATGGCGGCTCAAGTTTAACGCAGCCAAAAGTCAGGCGGTGATCTCCACTAGGAAGAATATTCCTGCCGCCTCCAGCCACTCAGCATCATGGGAGGCCCCACCCCATGGTGGAACACCGGACGCTACCTAGGCGTCACTCTGGACCGGCGCCTGACGTGGAAGGCGCAGATCAGGGAAGTAATGGGTAAAGCGCGTGGCAGATTGCGCTTGTTGTCCCCCTTACTCAACCCAGCGACGACCCTGCCCCCACACTGTGGCATAACTCTGTACCTGACACTAATCAGGCCTGTGTTAGAGTACGCTGCTGTGGTGTGGGGCAACGCGGCCGACTCGTCCATCGCAAAGCTGCAGACGGTTCAGAATAAGGCGCTTAGGTTAGCGCTTCACCTGCCACGAGACTTCAGCACCGGAGAACTCCACAGAGTAGCGGGAGTACCGCTGCTCAAACACCGATTCCGGCAGGCGGCGCATCGTTTTTACACGGCCGCCCGGATGTCGGAGTACGACCTCGTCCGCAACTCGGGCAACCAAGTGCACTGCCACCCGACCACAAGGTGTACAGACCTGTTACTGGAGTAAAGGCACGCCGCAACATGAGCCAGATGAACTAAAAGAAGCAACGCAATCAGTGAGGAAGATTCAGACGAGAAGACAACGTCCAACACCCCCAGGAAGAAGTAGGAAAGGCGCGATCCGCTCACCTTACAACACACCGGAGTACGAAGCTCCGTGAATTTGCGTAGCGTAGCAGGAAAAAGGTTTACTTCGCACTCAGCTACTGCAAATCCATGTCTGTTAAGCGTCGGATTGCGCTCTGCCTCGGATGACGTCAGAGGCGGACTGTGACAAATCGCTTATTTGCGGTAAAAACTGGTAGTGGACTCGCGAGGACTGTACACCGTTCTGGATCGCTTAGATTTCGCTAAAGTAACTGTTAATGTGCCGTCTGTGATCATTACAAACCCGCAAGGCAAGTGGTGAATATTATTTCCACTTTTATGGTGAGCATTTATTTCAAACTTTATTTGAGTATTATTAGTCGGGACGAATGACAATCTCGTAGGAACGTACTGTAGAAGACGCCCCTGAACTGCTAGTTGTGCTGTTTGGAATACAATTATTTACTGTCAGTTAAACATAGTGAATTTCAAAGTGTTGTACGTGAGAGACTTTACTCAATATATGTATGAACTAGAACTTTATACTATCATTTAAAATCATAGTCCTGATCCCGCTAAGTAGAAGAAGAATAAAAACATTTCTGTCAGTGGGCTGGACCAGAATGTGGCCGTGCAGACTGGAAACTAAGGTCAGTATGTTTTCCTTCGCTTTCTGGCTGACCACAAAATTGGTTGCCAGACTCGCGTGAAAAAGACGGCGTAATAATACAACCATCGTCTCTAATAATTCAAATCCGCCGCCCCACACTACATCTCGTCTCATGAGGATACTTAATGCACCCAGGACCACTGTCGAACAAGATCGTTTTGGTGGTCCACGTGTGATGATGGGGAGGCTAATGTTGCATGTGTGTACTGCCATTCGGATCTTTGAACACGGTACACCACTGGTCAACGTCATTGTGAGACATTTCACCAAGGCATGCACACGTGCTTGACGGGTTTTAAGTAAGGGAAAGGGGCAGGCCAGTCCATTTGCAAATATCGTATCGTTCCAAGATATCCTCCACCTGCGCTATTAGATGCAGCCATGTATTGCCATCCATAAAAATGAAGTCAGGGCCTAATTCACCCCTGAAAAGACGCCCATGGAGAAGGAGTACCGTGTCACAATAACATTGACTGGAGAGTGTGCCATATTCAAAGATTTGGATGTCAGTACACCCATGCAACATTACGCCTTCAAACACTATACCTGGACCACCGGAACGATCAAGGTCAACTACATTTCTGGGTGCATTATATGTTGCTACCCCTCGGCATATGAGGGAACTTAATGCACCCAGGAACACCGTCGAACACGTCGTGGGGAGGCTAATGTTGCATGTACACTACTGGCCATAAAAATTGCTACACCAAGAAGAAATGCAGATGATAAAAGGGTATTCATTGGACAAATATATTATACTAGAACTGACATGTGATTACATTTTCAGGCAATTTGGGTGCATAGATTCAGAGAAACCAGTACCCAGAACAACCACCTCTGGCCGTAATAACGGCCTTGATACGCCTGGGCATTGAGTCAAACAGAGCTTGGATGGTGTGTACAGGCACAGCTGCCCATGCAGCTTTAACACGATACCACAGTTCATCAAGAGTAGTGACTGGCAAATTGTGACGAGCCAGTTGCTCGGCCACCATTGACCAGACGTTTTCAGTTGATGAGAGATCTGGAGAATGGGCTGCCCAGGGCAGCAATCGAACATTTTCTGTATCCAGAAAGGCCTGTACAGGACCTGCAACATGCGGTCGTGCATTATCCTGCTGACATGTAGGGTTTCGCAGGGATGGAATGAAGGGTAGAGCCACGGGTCGTAACACAGCCAAAATGTAACGTCCACTGTTCAAAGTGCCGTCAATGCGAACAAGAGGTGACCGAGACGTGTGACCAATTGCACCCCATACCATCACGCCGGGTGATACGCCAGTATGGCGAGGACGAATACACGCTTCCAACGTGCGTTCACCGCGATGACGCCAAACACGGATGCGACCATCATGATGCTGTAAACAGAACCTGGATTCATCCGAATAAATGACGTTTTGTCATTCGTGCACCCAGGTTCGTCGTTGAGTACACCATCGCAGACGCTCCTGTCTGTGATTTAGCGTCAAGGGTAACCGCAGCCATGGTCTCCGAGCTGATAGTGCATGCTGCTGCAAACGTCATCGAACTGTTCGTGCAGCTGGTTATTGTCTTGCAAACGTCCATATTTGTTGACTCAGGGATCGAGGCGTGGCTGCACGATCCGTTACAGCCATGCGGATAAGATGCCTGTCTTCTCGACTGCTAGTGATACGAGGTCGTTGGAATCCAGCACGGCGTTCCGTATTACCCTCCTGAACACACCGATTCCGTATTCTGCTAACAGACATTGGATCTCGACCAACGCGAGCAGCAATGTCGCGATACGATAAACCGCACTCTCGATAGGCTACAATCCGACCTTTATCAAAGTCGGAAACGTGATGGTACGCATTTCTCCTCCTTACACGAGGCATCACAACAACGTTTCACCAGGCAACGCCGGTCAACTGCTGTTTGTGTATGAGGAATCGGTTGGAAACTTTCGTTATGTCAGCACGTTGTAGGTGTCGCCACCGGCGCCAACCTTGTGTGAATGCTCTGAAAAGCTAATCATTTGCACATCACAGCATCTTCTTCCTGTCGTTTAAATTTCGCGTCTGTAGTACGTCATCTTCGTGGTGTAGCAATTTTAATGGCCAGTAGTGCATGTACTGAACTCCGGATCTTTGAACACGGTACACCACCGGTCAACGTTATTGTGAGACGGTACTCCTTCCTCATATGCGTCTTTTCATGGCTGCATTTGGTCCTGGCGTCATTTTTATGGACGACAGTGCAAGATCGCATCGAACAGCACAGGTGGAGGAGCTCTTGGAACGAGAGAATATTCGACAAATGGACTGGCCTGCCTGTCCCACTTGCTTAAATCCCATCAACCATATGAGGGATGCCTTGGGGAGACGTATTGTACATGTACAGCAATGACGATCCAGCAGTTGTCAACTGCACAGGTGGAAATATGGAATGTCCTACCACAAGAACCTTGTGGTCATCACGGGAGTTCGTTGCAGAGTATGCATTACCGTCTTTGATGATCACACACCCAACTGAGAACCATGTCCTACCTACCGTTTGCCATGTCCGGGCCACCATCATGAATCGCGGTCACTTCAGTGTAATTACTGGCTTTGAATGGAAGTAACTTCTGTTCGTCTCATTGCGTAATGTTTTTAGTTACTTTCTGAACTATGCTGTAATAGTTATTTTTATGTATGGTTCAAGTTTCATCGAGCTATGTTACTTGGTAGTGACACAACATGTGAAAGTTGCTTTTCTTCCTTACGTTTTGCACACCAGTGCTTTTACTTTTTCGAAAGATGAAATTGTCACAGAAGGCTAGAACTCTGTTGAATGTTGAAACGTAACAGTCTTATTGAAACCCATTTAAACACGTAAATTTTAACCATAAACAGTAATATCTGACGTAGAGGTGTATGGAAATATGTACTTGTGGAAAAATTACGAAGAAAATAATTATGGAAACTTAATTACACTAATGTGTAGAAGCTCTGTAAATGAAGGAAACAATTCCTATAAAGGAAGTCTCTAGTAATTAATAAAAAAATGTAACTGTATTATTGTAAATGCATATTCGAGAAGTTATTCTCGAACAAAATAACAGACATGTACTACTATTGTAGTGTACTAGCTGTTCTGGAGTAAACATACATTTATATGTGTATTTTCAGTTTTTATATTTCAATTATAATTGTTAATTAATCAAAAATGATTCTAAATAATGCCGAGGATTGTTCGGGATTGTTAAGAAAGTATAAATAGTTACAGCCATGTTGGCAAAGGTGTACTTTGAGTGTATTTGGACAGGATGCATGTAGCTTGTTGACCATGATTTATTTCATTATTGTAAGTATGTTACAACTTATTTCAGATTTGTCAAGATGCTTTTATTTACTTTGAGATTGTAATAAATATTCAGATGAAACGCTGTACTTGATTAAATATTGTTTTTACTTTATACACTCCTGGAAATTGAAATAAGAACACCGTGAATTCATTGTCCCAGGAAGGGGAAACTTTATTGACACATTCCTGGGGTCAGATACATCACATGATCACACTGACAGAACCACAGGCACATAGACACAGGCAACAGAGCATACACAATGTCGGCACTAGTACAGTGTATATCCACCTTTCGCAGCAATGCAGGCTGCTATTCTCCCATGGAGACGATCGTAGAGATGCTGGATGTAGTCCTGTGGAACGGCTTGCCATGCCATTTCCACCTGGCGCCTCAGTTGGACCAGCGTTCGTGCTGGACGTGCAGACCGCGTGAGACGACGCTTCATCCAGTCCCAAACATGCTCAATGGGGGACAGATCCGGAGATCTTGCTGGCCAGGGTAGTTGACTTACACCTTCTAGAGCACGTTGGGTGGCACGGGATACATGCGGACGTGCATTGTCCTGTTGGAACAGCAAGTTCCCTTGCCGGTCTAGGAATGGTAGAACGATGGGTTCGATGACGGTTTGGATGTACCGTGCACTATTCAGTGTCCTCTCGACGATCACCAGAGGTGTACGGCCAGTGTAGGAGATCGCTCCCCACACCATGATGCCGGGTGTTGGCCCTGTGTGCCTCGGTCGTATGCAGTCCTGATTGTGGCGCTCACCTGCACGGCGCCAAACACGCATACGACCATCATTGGCACCAAGGCAGAAGCGACTCTCATCGCTGAAGACGACACGTCTCCATTCGTCCCTCCATTCACGCCTGTCGCGACACCACTGGAGGCGGGCTGCACGATGTTGGGGCGTGAGCGGAAGACGGCCTAACGGTGTGCGGGACCGTAGCCTAGCTTCATGGAGACGGTTGCGAATGGTCCTCGCCGATACCCCAGTAGCAACAGTGTCCCTAATTTGCTGGGAAGTGGCGGTGCGGTCCCCTACGGCACTGCGTAGGATCCTACGGTCTTGGCGTGCATCCGTGCGTCGCTGCGGTCCGGTCCCAGGTCGACGGGCACGTGCACCTTCCGCCGACCACTGGCGACAACATCGATGTACTGTGGAGACCTCACGCCCCACGTGTTGAGCAATTCGGCGGTACGTCCACCCGGCCTCCCGCATGCCCACTATACGCCCTCGCTCAAAGTCCGTCAACTGCACATACGGTTCACGTCCACGCTGTCGCGGCATGCTACCAGTGTTAAAGACTGCGATGGAGCTCCGTATGCCACGGCAAACTGCCTGACACTGACGGCGGCGGTGCACAAATGCTGCGCAGCTAGCGCCATTCGACGGCCAACACCGCGGTTCCTGGTGTGTCCGCTGTGCCGTGCGTGTGATCATTGCTTGTACAGCCCTCTCGCAGTGTCCGGAGCAAGTATGGTGGGTCTGACACACCGGTGTCAATGTGTTCTTTTTTCCATTTCCAGGAGTGTAGTAAAAACCTACAGTTGCTGTTTTCCAGGACTTCTTCTCCGACAGATTGCCAGCTAGATGAGTAAAACAATGCATAGAAGGTTATAATGTGCATTCTTTAGGAGTGCTTAGACTGGTGTAAACACACTTCTGGTGTTTTCCACACATTTTAGTCAAGATTACAATTATTCATATGTTTTAAAATCCTAGTGAGCAGTAGTAATGAATTTTCCTAAAGATATTAGCACTAGCAATTGGTTGTCAGCACACACTGTTGGTATGACTTCGCACACAATGGTAAGCATATGTAGAAAAACTGCACCGGAGGAGAAATGATTATTGAACAAGCTATTAAAATAAACATAAGATTTACTTACACTTCTCCAAGCATACTAAGACTCATCAGTACATATATTATATTACGAGGGTAATCCCAAAAGTAAGGTCTCCTATTTTTTTATAAGTACGTAGACCTGTTTATTTCTACAATGGTTTACATCAGTTTACAGCTTGAACATTTAGCTATTTTTCGACATGATCACCATGTCTCTCGATGCATTTTTGTAGATGCTGTGGCGGTTTTTGTATTCCAATGTCATACCAGCTCGCCGCCATGCTGTTCAGAAAGTCATGAACCTCTTCTTTCACCTCGTCTTCGGAGCTGAATCGCTTTCCAGGCAAATTTTCTTTTCACCTAGGGAACAGGTGATAGTCACTGGGCTCCAAGTCAGGACTATCGGGTGGGTGGGTGATTATGTTCCACTGAAACAGTTGCAGGAGAGCAACAATTTGTCGAGCGATGTGTGGGCGAGCGTTGTCGTGGAGAATGTGTACGCCCTTGCACAACGTTCCTACTCTCCGGTTCTGAATTGCCCATTTGAGTTTTTTCAGAGTCTCACAGTACCTGTCAGCGTTAATTGTCCCAGCGATTCAGCTCCGACGACGAGGTGAAAGAAGACGTTCATAACTTTCTGAACAGCATGGCGGCGAGCTGGTATGACATGGTCATACAAAAACTGCCACAGCGTCTACAAAAATGCATCGACGGAAATGGTGATTATGCCGAAAAATAGCAAAATGTTCAAGCTGTAAACTGATGTAAACCATTGTAGAAATAAACAGGTCTATGTACTTGTTAAAAAAATAGGAGACCTTACTTTTGGGATTACCCTCGTATATTATAAAACTAACTGTACAATGTGCATGCCGCTAAAACTCAGAAATGAGACGTGGTACGATGAAGGGAGTTATATGGTGTTGTATCCCTATATCCCCCGCCCATCAACAAGGTTCTCGTTTTTATCCGAAGAGATTCCTGGGAAGTTTCGTCCTCTAGAAATTTCTAGAACATTCTAGAGTATTCGAGAACATTCCAGAGCATTCTAGAGCATTCCGGAATGTTCCAGAATGTTACACAGTGATCCTGGATGTTCTGAAGTGTTTGGGAATAGTCTGGAACATTCGGGAAGAATGTTCGGGACTATCCCAGAACATCCCAGACCATTGTCTAACATCCCAGAACACTCTCTAATGTTATGGAATGCTCTGGAACATTGTGGGCCATTCGAAACCTATTTTCTATGTTCTGGAATTCATCACTGGTAGGGCTACCCATTGGTATGGGTATACGAAGTAAGACCCATCATAGCTTCTGATATGATTGTTGCTAATATACGGACTGATGGGGAAAGTTTGTGTACATCACTACATATTATAAACATACCTTCAGGCCACAGATACCTAGTGCTACCCATGTGAAGCCGGAGTGGGTCCGCTAGCTACAAATAATGCAGCTAGAAATAGAGCCCAAATGTCAACAAGGATGAACTAAGCACAAATGATGGTGTCAGAGCAGCAACTAGGCGCCATCTGCGTAACAAACTGGCTCCGAGTGTGTGTGGGCTGGTGGCTGCCACTAGCTGTCCTACATCGCGGCAGCAGAGGGCACATGTAATACGGAGCCACCGGAGGCGTGGTCTCCATTGGGTCTGCTGGAACCCGCGGAACCACTATCGATGCCTAGCAGAAACTTGCAATTCCGTTGCCAACGTTGACACCCGTGTTTAAAGATACAGCCTGTGTTCGTGTATAGTTTGAATACCTCACATCTGAATGCTCTCGTTCATGATAGGGTTTATGCAACATAATGTGTGAGCGAATGAAAGAATGCATGATGATCGCAGATTGTTCCTACACATTACTGGGGAGCGGCGAACTGTAAGATATTGTCCAGGTTAAACACACACACATCACAAACAATCAAATTTATTTATATCACCAAGATGCCCTATCACATAGGTCTTGGACAACTGCTGCAATTCTGGAAATATTGCGCTTCAATGTGCTTTCATATCTGCTATTCTTTGGCTCCCATTCATTATTAGCACTTCTTGCTCTCAGACCTGGAGAAATGCCTAGATGACTAAAAATTCACATTAAACAATGAGGCTGAAGCTGAGAGACAGATTCACTATACACAGATGCACAAATCTAATTTTACTGAGAATAACAAAAAGTTGGGAAAAGGACACGAGCAAGGAGAAGTGTATCGAGAATCTTAGGCACAGTAGGTTGAGATTAGCAAAACACGTCAACAGCACACAGCAATTCGAAATTTGGCACTGAAGACAGAAGTACATGGCAAAATGGTGGCAGCAAACAAAAATTGCAACAAATGAAATAGTTCGGTGAGGATGTTGGTTGTAATAGACAAGCAGAAATAAAAATATTGGTAAAATATAGGGACGATATAGAGGTTGGAACTACATCACTCAAAAACCTGATAATTTAGAAATAAAGGTACCAATCAGATGTCTGCATCTCAGTGCATTTTCGTTAACTACTCCACGACTATTAAAACATAAACATGCACAACTTTTTTTAAAGACTGGATAAGATAAGTTTCCTTTGACACTAACGAATTGGATGATTTCCGTAGTCAGTTTATAGGTCTACTTTTGGAATTATAATGATGAAGATAGGTTTCATCGCGAGAAAAAAGATAAATTGTACAGACGTTGGCATACCCTGTTAAAAGTTGCCGACGCTCCTCGCAAATCTCAGTTTGCACTTGCTTCTATTTACGTGTTATCAGTCACAACACCCACTGTTTATAGATGTGTATAATGTGCAAGCGCTATCACTATCAAGAATAGTGGATGACTGTACTTGATTTCTGCATTGTATGTGATGACGTTCAGTCTTCGATAAGTCCAACAGCAGCAGCTGTATTAATCACGATCTGCGTTACTGAGGTGATTGTCTACTAATTTTTGTCTTTTTATTTTAAGAAATAAAATAATACATTCCACAGCCACGGAGCCCAGTAAAATGGACAAATTAATGTTAACTTTTGCTCGTCTAGGCCTCTGCCTTCTTTTTTGAACCACGAGAGCAACAATCTCTGTTTTCTCAACATTTTGTTACTGAACCACGTTGGATGCTTTCCAGCGTTAACCACTTAACACGGCACGTATTTCTCCAGTGCGCGATTTACGGTTTTAAACTTTGCCCGTAATTCGCCTACACCCACCATATTCGAACAAAATAACATCCATTCGATGTCTAAGCTGGATGCTTAGAATTGCTTGTCTGCTCTTTCTAGCATAGAAATCTTCTGGCCTTCTTGACGGATTTATTAACTTGAGTAACCATTGTGACTGTGATGACATGGTGATCACTAATCCCTGTCTCCCTGTTTGTAACTACGAGGTTTAAGGTATCTTCAGTATGTGTGGCTTTTTGCACTAGTTTTTCAAGACAGTTTTCAGACAAAGCATTCAGAAGTTTTCGTAAGACTCCGCTCGTACCAACTGCAACAAATTCAAGGATGCCCAATCTATACCCAGTAGGCTAACGTCGCCTTCAGCTAATATTGCATGATCAGGGTACTCCTGCGCTACTAAGCGTATAGCAGATTTTCTTTGAATGATTCTACAGCTGTTACAACGGAATCGGATGGGCACTAATAACATCCGATAGCTAATTTGTGTCCACCTAGGTCGGTTACTCGCGTCCAGAACACTTCGGAATCAGACTCAAATTCGACATCGATGGAAATAATATTTTCGTCGACTGCGATGAACAGTTTCCCTCCTATGGTGTCTAGCCTGTCCTTTCGATATACGTCGCACGCCTCGCTATATTTCTCGGAACTTTCTACTTCGAGTTTCATCCACCTCTTGGTCCAAAGTACAATTTAAGCGCATTAGCTTTCCTGGAGGGCGTTAAATTCAGGCGCATTACTCGTCTTGCGAATTCTTTCGCAATTTACTATTGATACCTTGAGAGTCGAAGTGAGTCGTGTGAAGTTAGCACCCCTTTTTCGAGAAATATACATTTTTTTCAGAGTTCTTGATAGATATGGCATAGTTCTAGAGTTCTTTGTACAAAATTTCAATAGTTCTGCAGAATTTAGCGAAGAAAACAAAAATATTCGAAAAAATTTTCGTATCGAAAACGTTCTTTGGCAATTTCCGCAAAATGTAAATAAGTACAAGAGTTCTGAGCACAGTTCTGAACAGAGCTCCAAGAGTTCTTTCGAAAATCCAAGTAACGTTTTTTTGTGCAGCTGATAGTTTACGAGTAATTGCATTTTAATGAGAAAATCTTTTCACTTGCTGTGAAGTTGGCACCCTTTTTTTCAGAAAGATATATTTTTTTCAGAGTTCTTGATAGATATGGCATAGTTCTAGAGTTCTTTGTACAAAATTTCAATAGTTCTGCAGAATTTAGCGACGAAAACAACAATACTCGAAAAAATTTTCGTATCGAAAACAATCTTTGGCAATTTCCGCAAAATGTAAATAAGTACAAGAGTTCAGAACACAGTTCTGAACAGAGCTCCAAGAGTTCTTTCGAAAATCCAAGTAACATTTTTTTGTGCAGCTAATAGTTTACGAGATAATTGCATTTTAATGAGGAAATCTTTTCACTTACTGTGAAGTTGGCACCATTTTTTTCACAAATGTATACTTTTTTCAGATTTCTTGATAGATATGCCATAGTTATAGAGTTCTTTGTTCAAAATTTCAATAGTTCTGCAAAATTTAGCGACGAAAACAATATTCGAAAAAATTTTCGAATCGAAGACATTCTTCTTCAATTTTCGCAAATTGTAAATAAGTACAACAGTTCTGAGCACAGCTCTGAACAGAACTCCAAGAGTTCTATCGAAAACCCTATTAACATTTTTTTGTGCAGCTAATAGTTTCCGAGATAATTGCAATTTAAGGAGAAAATCTTTTCACTTACTGTGAAGTTGGCACCCTTTTTTTCAGAAATGTATACTTTTTTCAGATTTCTTGATAGATATGCCTTAGTTCTAGAGTTCTTTGTACAAAATTTCAATAGTTCTGCAAAATTTAGCGACGTAAACAATATTCGAAAAAATTTTCGTATCGAAAACATTCTTCGTCTATTTTCGCAAATTGTAAATAAGTACAACAGTTCCGAGCACAGTTCTGAACAGAACTCCAAGAGTTCTATCGAAAACCCAATTAACATTTTTTTGTGCAGCTAATAGTTTACGAAATAATTGCAATTTAAGGTGAAAATCTTTTCATTTACTGTGAAGTTGGCACCCTTTTCTTCAGAAATGTATATTTCTTTCACAGTTCTTGACACTTATGCCATAGTTCTAGAGTTCTTTGTACAAAATTTCAATAGTTCTGCAGAATTTAGGGAAGAAAACAACAATACTCGAAAAAAATTTTCTATCGAAATCATTTTTTGTCAATTTTCGCAAAAATTAAACTGGTACAACAGTTCTGAGGACAGTTCTGAACAGAACCCCAAGAGCTCTATCGAAAATCCTAGTAACATTTTTCTATGGCGATAATAGTTTGTGATAAATTGATTTAATGTGGGACACACGTTTCTACAGAAAATATAAATATATTCGTACAACAGTTCTGATGACAGTTCTGGACACCACGTGAAGAGTTCTATCGAAATTCCTAGTAGAATTTTTAGTGCAGGTAATAGTTTAAGAGGTAATCGCAACTTAATTAAGAACCCCATAAGAGCTCCTACTGTGAAGCTGGCACCCTTTTTTTTCATAAATATATATATTTTTCAGAGTTCTTGATAGATAAGTCATAGTTATAGAGTTCTCGGTACAAAATTTCAATAGTTATGCAGAAGTTAGCGAAGAAAACAACATTGTATAACAAAGCTGATTCAGGAACCCTTTCCTTTTGATACAATTCTTCCTGTTGCCACAATAAATCACTTGTGCATAGATTCCAACTGTACTGATCATTACAAAAATACAACCATTGACCAGCGGCGTACATTTCTTGCAGCGTTGTACAAAGCATTCGGCTTATCCGCTGTGAAAATACCACACTTAACGCTATTTTAAAATTTACGGTGGATGGCTTCCGTTTATCTACAATGTCAGCATCTATCGAATTATCTTCATGCAAACGTGATGCCTGGATCACTCACTTCCCCTTTTAGGTACGGAGGAAACTAGAGTTCAGTCTTGTGGAAGTCAAAAAAGGAAATGTGGGCAGCCCTTCTTTTACTGATAGCAAACTCTAGAGAAATCTCCACACTTGTTTTTCTTCATCATGCCAACAAAAGAAAAACTCTCCCTTCATAGCTCTATTATCATTCCAGTACTAGTAAACCAGTTGTCCGCTTTCACATTTCGACCGGACTGATATATAGGTTTACACAGTCACAGAACAACATCAAATTGTTTATTGCTCAGTTGGTAAATCCTTCTGGTTGCAACACAGCGTATATTTCCAAATTGTACAGGTAAAATACTTAAGGATCCACACTTAAGAATCCATACTCGTTTGTTTTGATTGATACATATTGGCGAAAACTGTACCTTCCACAGAATACTTCCAGCTTCTTGCCTACTGTAACATATTCTCCAAGGGTGTTATAATGTTGAGGGGATACAGTATTAAAGTTAATAAGAAGTTCGAAATTTGTAAATAAGAACCTCGTTTATTTGGTCCTCAATAATCCGGATTTCCGGTTTATCCTGATTCATATTTTGTGTCCCTTGGTATTTTTCTCTTTTTTTTCTTATAACACGAAGATGTGTAGTCGGTGAGGTACATAGGCTGCTTATCACCAGGCCGGTAATTTAGTCTAGTACTGAGTGATAAGGAACTTGGAGTGTGTGAATGACATTGTTTCTCAAGTATTGTACATTAATATAACGGTGTATTGATGCCCATCAAGTAAGTTGCATAGTAACCACGCCAACAGCACTCCACCACAGCTCATTGTACCTCTGGTGCGATTCTCGACAGGTGTGACACCATCTGGTTAGTGGCGCGTGTGAATGTATCTGCTCTCTCAGCCATCTGTTTGTTTTGCACTGACGAGCCTTCTCTCCTTGAATCATCTAAGCGTGCACATCCCACGCTTCCACCTACAGTTACTACAGTCAGTCTTAAGAAGGTGTACTGGCATTTGTATAGTGCTGAACATTTAGACTTTTTGTATTTAGTAGAATATACATCCGGTTTTCGATTTTCGGTTTTCCAAAATAAAAGTGAGAATTTACGATCGTACTCATAGCTGTACTTCCAGCAGTACTTCATCTCCTGCGTTCCCAATTTCGTAGAAGTTGTCCTACGAAAATTGCAGAAGAAGCACTCCTGGACGAAAGGATATTGTGACGATATTCTTTGGTCACAGCCTGGGGTTAGAGACCCGGTCCGGCACACAGTTTTTATCTGCCAGTAAGTTTCACATCGGCGCACACCCACTGCAGAGTGAACACACAATCTATTTCATAATCTACTGGCACCATAAAAATGTTATGAGGGTTTTTAAAAGAACTCTTTCGGTGCTATCCAGAACTGGCAGCAAAAGGGTTGTGCCAATTTATTATAATGTAGACCAAGTGGGTCTCTCGAAAATGCTATTATCTCATTAACTGTTATCCCCACAAAAAATGTTATTACAGTTGTCGGTAGAACTCTTAGGGTCGTATTAAGAAATGCCGTCAGATCTTTTGTACGAATTTATTACTTTTACCTGACAAAAGTGTCCCACATTAATTATCTCATATAATGTCATCGTCACAAATAATGTTATTATAGTTTTTGGTAGAACTCTGTGGGTGATATTCAGAACTGTCATCAGAACTATTCTACGAATTTAGCTATATTAGATAAAGTGAGTATCAGATTAAAACAATTATTGTATAAACTATTATCGCCACAAAAATGTTCTTATCATTTTCATTGCAACTCTTCCGGTGCTATCCAGAACTGCCAACAGAACTGTTATACAAATTTATTATTTCCAAACTGACAAATAATTTTTTACCATACTAAAATTTTGCCGTGTTATTGTTTTCTTCCCCAAATTCTGTAGAACTATTCGTGTTTTGAGCAGGGAAATCTAGAACTATTGCATATATATCAAGAACTGTGAAAAAAATTTATATTTATCGTAAAAGGGGTTCAAACTTCACGGGAAATACTCATAAGCATTCCTTAATAATGGCAGTTACTACGTAAACAATTACCTGCACAGAATATGTTACTAGGTTTTTCGATAGAACTCTTACAATGCTATCCAGAGCTGGCATGAGAGCATACGAACAGACATAATTTTTTTTTTTTTGAGTAAGAGTGCCCCACAATTAATCAATTACCATACAAACTATTACAACCACAAAAATGTTATTATGATTATAGATAGAAGTCTTGACGTGTTAACCAGAACTGTTCATCAAAACTGTTGAACGAATTTACTTTTTCTGTGGAGAAAGTGGGTCTAACATCAAAACAGTTACCGTAGAAACTATCATCGCCACAAAAAGATGTTATCAGGATTTTCGATAGAGCTCTGGGTGTTCTGTTCAGAACTGTTGTACGAATTTACTTTTTGCGAAAATTGACAAAGAATGTATTCGATACGAAAAATTTTTCGAGTATTGTTGTTTTTTTTCCGCTAAATTATGCAGGACTATTCAAATTTTGTACAAATAACTCTAGAACTATGACATTTCTATCAAGAACTCTGAAAATATATATATATTTCTGAAGAAAAGGATTCCAACTTCACAGTAAGTGAAGAGGTTCCCTAATTAAATTGCAATTATATCGTAACGTGGTAGCTGCACAAAAAATTGTAATTAGGATATTCTATAGAACTATTGGGGTTCTGTTCAGAACTGCCCTCAGAACTGTTGTCCGAATTTACTTTTTGCGAAAATTAATAACGAATGTTTGCTATACGAAATTTTTTTCGAGTATTGTTGTTTTCTTCGTTAAATTCTGCAGAACTACTGAAATTTTGTACAAAGAACTCTAGAACTATGCCATATCTATCAAGAACTCTGAAAATAATATACATTTCTGAAAAAAAGGGTGCCAACTTCACAGTAAGTGTATAGATTTTCTCCTTAAATTGCAATTATCTCGTAAACTATTAGCTGCACAAAAAAATGTTACTTGGGTTTTCGATAGAACTCTTGGAGTTCTGTTCAGAACTGTGCTCAGAACTGTTGTACTTATTTACAATTTGCGAAAATTGATGAAGAATGTTTTCGATACGAAAATTTTTTCGAATATTGTTTTCGTCGCTAAATTCTGCAGAACTATTGAAATTTTGTACAAAGAACTCTAGAACTATGGCATATCTATCAAGAAATCTGAAAAAAGTATACATTTCTGAAAAAAAGGGTGCCAGCTTCACAGTAGGAGCTCTTATGGAATTCTTAATTAAGTTGCAATTACCTCTTAAACTATTACCTGCACAAAAAAATTTCACTAGGATTTTCGATAGAACTCTTCACGTGGTGTCCAGAACTGTCATCAGAACTGTTGTACGAATATATTTATATTTTCCGTAACGAAAGTGTGTCCCATATTAAATCAATTTATCTCAAACCATTATCGCCATAGAAAAATGTTGTTGGGATTTTCGATAGAGCTCTTGGGGTTCTCTTCAGAACTGTCCTCAGAACTGTTGTACAAGTTTAATTTTTAGGAAAATTGACAAAAAATGTTTTCGATACGAAAATTTTTTCGAATTTTGTTGTTTTCTTCGCTAAATTCTGCAGAACTATTGAAATTTTGTACAAAGAACTCTAGAACTATTCCATATCTATCAAGAACTCTGAAAAAAATATATATTTCTAAAAAAAAGGGTGCCAACTTCACAGTAAGTGAAAAGATTTTCTCATTAAAATGCAATTATCTCGTAAACTATTAGCTGCACAAAAAAATGTTACTTGGCTTTTCGATAGAACTCTTGGAGTTCTGTTCAGAACTGTGCTCAGAACTGTTGTACTTATTTACGATTTGCGAAAATTGACGAAGAATGTTTTCGATGCGAAAATTTTTTCGAATATTGTTTTCGTCGCAAAATTCTGTAGAACTATTGAAATTTTGTACAAAGAACTCTAGAACTATGGCATATCTATCAAGAAATCTTAAAAAAATATACATTTGTGAAAAAAAGGGTGCCAACTTCACAGTAAGTGAAAAGATTTTCTCCTTAAATTGCAATTATCTCGTAAACTATTAGCTGCGCAAAAAAATGTTACTTGGGTTTTCGATAGAACTCTTGGAGTTCTGTTCAGAGCTGTGCTCAGAACTGTTCTACTTATTTACAATTTGCGAAAATTGACGAAGAATGTTTTCGATACGAAAATTTTTTCGAATATTGTTTTCGTCGCTAAATTCTGCAGAACTATTGAAATTTTGTACAAAGAACTCTAGAACTATGGCATATCTATCAAGAAATCTGAAAAAAGTATACATTTCTGAAAAAAAGGGTGCCAGCTTCACAGTAGGAGCTCTTATGGAATTCTTAATTAAGTTGCAATTACCTCTTAAACTATTACCTGCACAAAAAAATTTCACTAGGATTTTCGATAGAACTCTTCACGTGGTGTCCAGAACTGTCATCAGAACTGTTGTACGAATATATTTATATTTTCCGTAAAGAAAGTGTGTCCCATATTAAATCAATTTATCTCAAACCATTATCGCCATAGAAAAATGTTGTTGGGATTTTCGATAGAGCTCTTGGGGTTCTGTTCAGAACTGTCCTCAGAACTGTTGTACAAGTTTAATTTTTACGAAAATTGACAAAAAATGTTTTCGATACGAAATTTTTTTCGAATTTTGTTGTTTTCTTCGCTAAATTCTGCAGAACTATTGAAATTTTGTACAAAGAACTCTAGAACTATTCCATATCTATCAAGAACTCTGAAAAAAATATACATTTGTGAAAAAAAGGGTGCCAACTTCACAGTAAGTGAAAAGATTTTCTCATTAAAATGCAATTATCTCGTAAACTATTAGCTGCACAAAAAAATGTTACTGGGATTTTCGAAAGAACTCTTGGAGCTCTATTCAGAACTGTGCTCAGAACTCTTGTACTTATTTACATTTTGCGGAAATTGCCAAAGAACGTTTTCGATACGAAAATTTTTTCGAATATTGTTGTTTTCTTCGCTAAATTCTGCAGAACTATTGAAATTTTGTACAAAGAACTCTAGAACTATGCCATATCTATCAAGAACTCTGAAAAAAATGTATATTTCTCGAAAAAGGGGTGCTAACTTCACACGACTGTCGAAGTGCCTCTACATTGTACGTATACACCTGTATCATTGACAATGACTTGCACTAGAATTTTGAAACATATACTGAGTTTCAACGTAATGACATACCTCGAAGAAAACGACCTATTGATATACACTGAAGCGAAAGAGAAATTGGTATAGGCATGCGTATTCAAATACAGAGGTGCAAACAAGCAGAATACGGCGCTGCGGTCGGCAACGCCTATATAAAACAGTAAGTGTCTGGAGCAGTTGTTACATCGGTTATTGCTGCTACAAAGGCAGGTTGTCAACACTTAAGTGAGTTTGAACGTGGTGTTCCGGTCGGCGCACGAGCGATGGGACGCAGAATCTCCGAGATAGCGATGAAGTGGGAATTTTCCCATATGATCATTGTACGAGTGTACCATGAATATCAGGTATCCGGTAAAACATCAAATCTCCGACATCGCTGCGGCCGGAAAAGCATCCTACAAGCACGGGACCAAAGACGACTGAAGAGAATCGTTCAACGTGACATAAGTGCAACCCATCCACAAATTGCAGCAGATTTCACCGCTGGGCCATTAACAAGTGTCAGCGTGCGAACCATTCAATGAAACATCATCGATATGGGCTTTATGAGCCGAAGGCCCATTCGTGTACCCTTGATGACTGCACGACACAAAACTTTACGCACCGCCTGGACCCATAAACACTGACATTTGACTGTTGATGGCTGAAAACATGTTGCCTGATCGGACGAGTCTCGTTTCATATTGTATCGAGCGGATGGAGGTGTGCGAGTATGGACACAACCTCATGAATCCATGGACCCTGCATGTCAGTAGGGGACTGTTCAAGCTGGTGGAGGCTCTGTAAAGGTGTGGGGTGTGTGCAGTTGAAGTGATATGGGATCCATGGTACGTTTTGATACGACTCTGACAGGTGACACGTACGTAAGCATCCTGTCTGATCACGTGCATCCATTCATGTCCATTGTGCATTCCGACGGACTTGGGAAGCTCCAACAGGACAATGCGATACCCCACACGTCCATAATTGCTACAGAGTGGCTCCAGGAGCACATCTTCTGAGTTTAAACACTTCCGCTGACCACCAAACTCCCCAGACAAGAACATTATTGAGCATATCTGGGATGCCTTGCAACGTGTTGTTCAGAAGAGATCTCCACCCCCTCGTACTCTTGCGGATTCATGGACAGCTCTGCAGGATTCATGGTGTCGATTCCCTCCAGCACTACTTCAGACATAATTCGAATTCATGCCACGTCGTGTCACGGGACTACTGCGTGTTCGCAGGGGCCCTACTCGATATTATGCAGGTGTACCAGCGTACCAGCGTACAGCAAAGGACCTGGAAGAGCAGTTGAATGGAATGGACAGTATCTTGAAAGGAGGATGTAAGATGAACATCAACAAAAGCAAAACGAGAATAATGGAATGTAGTCGAGTTAACTCGGGTGATGCTGAGGGAATTAGATTAGGAAATGAGACACTTAAAGTAGTAAATGAGTTTTACTATTTGGGGAGCAAAATAACTAATGATGGTCGAAGTAGAGCGGATATAAAATCTAGACTGGAAATGGCAAGGAAAGCTTTTCTGAAGAAGAGAAATTTGTTAACATCGAGTATAGATTTAAGTGTCAGTACGTCATTTCTGAAAGTATTTGTATGGAGTGTAACCATATATGGAAGTGAAACATGGACGATAAATAGTTTGGACAAGAAGAGAATAGAAACTTTCAAAATGTGGTGCTACAGAAGAACGCTGAAGATTAAATGGGCAGATCACATAACTAATGAGGAGGTACTGAACAGAATTGGGGAGAAGAGAAATTTGTGGCACAACTTGACTAGAAGAAGGCATCGGTTGGTAGGAGATGTTCTGAGGCATCAAGGGATCACCAATTTAGTATTGGAGGGCAGCGTGGAGGGTAAAAATTGCAGAGGGAGATCAAGAGATGAATACACTAAGCAGATTCAGAAGGATGTAGGTTGCTGTAGGTACTGGGACATGAAGCAGTTTGCACCGGATAGAGTAGCATGGAGTAGAGGTGGGTCGAACTCGTTCATTCCCGTGAACTACTTCATTCTTTTCACTCTTTGCCGTGAAGCGTTCAAATGAAGTAGTTCGTTCACGAAGTACGGAAGCCTGGCGAAGTTGCCCAGTTCGCCGCTCAGCCGCGGCTACGCTCGCATCGCCTCGCTCGTACAAAAAGCTTCGTAATACTTCATAATTTTACCAACAGATGGCCGAACTATGCAGTAACGTGCACGCAACGTTTTACGCTCTTACAGCGTCTGAGCTAACTTAAATAGAGCATGGTCGAAGGGGACAAAGGAAAGATAAACAAAGAAGCCTGTCACATATAAAGAAGGTATTACATTTAATCTTGCTCGACATTTTCTCATGAAGCGCCCAAAAAAGTCTTTATCTGCCAAGTGAAACATTATTTGTTGTATTCATGGACTGAAAACTAGGGCTACAAACGAAATGCATTCCAGTTTTATGTTCCTTTTAAAATTTAATCCAAAATAGAATGTGTATGTTTACCACTGTCACAAAGTCGATATATCTACGTTAGGTAATTATTCAGAAGTTTTCCTGTAGATTTTATTTTTGTTGAGAATAATAACCCTCCAGATTCAAAACAGTTTAAACTGTCACCTGCAGTCATTGGTACGATTTCAGGTAAAATCCCTCTTTCAGTGTTATTAACAAACCTTTTATTTTCATGTTGGCTGTGCGTGCTCACACAGCCAGCCTCTTCGTTTGCATCTGTAATATTCATTGGTCCGCAAGATGTCAGCACTGCAGGAAGCAGCTGACGCTGCCTTCCCCTCGCCCCTCACCAGCACAACCCATCACAAGCCTATCATTTCCCACAAACGCCGCGCGATTCGTCGACAGGCAGTAGAGGGGGAACTGAAGTGAAGGGAGAATGAGTGACGCAGCGCCGATGTAGTGAGAGAGGGGAAGAGAGTGAGTGAACTAGAAAGAAGTGTGGAGTGTGCCATCTGTGAAGAGTTTGAAGTACCAGTTCATTGAAATTGAGTGGTTAGTTCACACTTCACTGGAGTGAAGCGTTCATTTGAACGACTCATTCACGAGCTCCCCATCACTACAATGGAGGAGACAAAATGCTGTCCAATGAAGATGCTTCAAAAGAGAAAAACGCGTCTGGTCTAAATAAGACGCTTATTACAGTTGCAGAAGAGGAATATATTTCAATACCATTGGTAAAATTGCAACTGTGGAACAAAAACAAGAAAGAGAACATGAGTATTATTGTGTATGTGCCTTACCGTTCATTGTTGTCAATCGCTGCGATAGTCTTCTGCATCGCTGTAGTCAGTGTCGCAGTCCGAATCATCAGGTCTTAGAGTTATGACGATGGGTTCAAGCAGATTGTCAATTACAATTTCCCTGTCCATGTCCTCCTCCTGTAGCCTTTGTGCATGCCGAACACATTCAGCCCATGCTGAAGGAGTAATTCTGTCAAGTGCTTCGTGCAGAAGCCTTTCTGTATCAGCAATTTTAAATGTCACGTTTCGTTCTGCGACATACCCTTTCACTTGTGCCCAAATTAACTCTATCGGATTGTATTGGCAATGGTACGGTGGCAAACGCAAAACTGTGTGTCCATGTTCCTGTGCAATACAATCGATTTCATAAACTTTTGTGCGAGGCTTATGAAGCACTACAAGATTCAACATTTCAGCACGAGTTTGGTTGGCAGTATGTGGAATATTTTTACTTGCAAGCCATAACATGATATCGGCTTTTTTTGTACTTGTTGTGGGTGTCTTGTCAACAACAACAGAGTGATAACTCGCATTGTCCATTACAATCACCGAGTTTGCAGGCAAGTAAGGGAGAAACTGATTCCTAAACCACAATTTAAATGTCTCAGAGTTCATTTCGGAATGATAATCCCCTGAATTTCTCTTTTTTGCCCGGAACACTAATTTGCTTTCTGGAATGAATCCAGAAGCAGAACCAGCGTGAAACACAATTATTCGTCCACCTTTACCAACTGGTACTTTAAACCCACCCGAACCATCACTCATTTTCCAACACGCTTTCCTTGTGTGATTTTGGTTCACCCATGTTTCGTCCAAAAAAACAATGTTCTTATTCCAGGATTTTCTTACTTCAATAATACGTCTTAAAAACTGTGCCCTTGAAGCAGCGATATCACTACGTTCCATTAGAAACTTTCTTCCGTCATTTGTATGTACATATTTGAATCCAATGTTTTTAAGTATTCTATTCATTGAAGTCATGCTAGCTTTAAAATTTATGGTTTCACGCATTTTCACAGTGATTTTTTTTACAGTAGGAAATTCGCCTGTGTTGTACATGTTGAGCACTTCTCGTCTTAGAACATCTTTGTCGAAATTATCTAAATTAGTTACAGTCCTCTCACGAGTGCGATATTTCCCTGGCGATCTGAAAAGTGGGCTTCCACAGGTCTCCGTAGTAGAGGTGGGTCGAACTCGTTCATTCCCGTGAACTACTTCATTCTTTTCACTCTTTGCCGTGAAGCGTTCAAATGAAGTAGTTCGTTCACGAAGTACGGAAGCCTGGCGAAGTTGCCCAGTTCGCCGCTCAGCCGCGGCTACGCTCGCATCGCCTCGCTCGTACAAAAAGCTTCGTAATACTTCATAATTTTACCAACAGATGGCCGAACTATGCAGTAACGTGCACGCAACGTTTTACGCTCTTACAGCGTCTGAGCTAACTTAAATAGAGCATGGTCGAAGGGGACAAAGGAAAGATAAACAAAGAAGCCTGTCACATATAAAGAAGGTATTACATTTAATCTTGCTCGACATTTTCTCATGAAGCGCCCAAAAAAGTCTTTATCTGCCAAGTGAAACATTATTTGTTGTATTCATGGACTGAAAACTAGGGCTACAAACGAAATGCATTCCAGTTTTATGTTCCTTTTAAAATTTAATCCAAAATAGAATGTGTATGTTTACCACTGTCACAAAGTCGATATATCTACGTTAGGTAATTATTCAGAAGTTTTCCTGTAGATTTTATTTTTGTTGAGAATAATAACCCTCCAGATTCAAAACAGTTTAAACTGTCACCTGCAGTCATTGGTACGATTTCAGGTAAAATCCCTCTTTCAGTGTTATTAACAAACCTTTTATTTTCATGTTGGCTGTGCGTGCTCACACAGCCAGCCTCTTCGTTTGCATCTGTAATATTCATTGGTCCGCAAGATGTCAGCACTGCAGGAAGCAGCTGACGCTGCCTTCCCCTCGCCCCTCACCAGCACAACCCATCACAAGCCTATCATTTCCCACAAACGCCGCGCGATTCGTCGACAGGCAGTAGAGGGGGAACTGAAGTGAAGGGAGAATGAGTGACGCAGCGCCGATGTAGTGAGAGAGGGGAAGAGAGTGAGTGAACTAGAAAGAAGTGTGGAGTGTGCCATCTGTGAAGAGTTTGAAGTACCAGTTCATTGAAATTGAGTGGTTAGTTCACACTTCACTGGAGTGAAGCGTTCATTTGAACGACTCATTCACGAGCTCCCCATCACTACTCCGTAGATAACTTTCCTTCATTGGCAATCCGCTGAACGGTTCTCAAGCTAACGCCTGTCGCTTCTGCAGTGCGTTCCTGAGATCTGGCGACATCCGTGATAGGTCCACCGTTTTCTGCTTCGCGCTTGAAAAAAGCGTGAATCCGGTAAATTATGTCCCTCGCCTGTTTATGGAGAGTTTGTCGCTTACCACCATTATCAGCCATGACAACTTGCAACAAATGCGATAAAAATTCACCAAAGAATAACTACAATCACATTTAACACTCGCACTCGCCAAGACATTCCCAGCAGACCGTTCAGAAAACTACTGAACACTCATTGGCTGTCAGCGGATGCGTGACGTCAGGTGCGTAGAACGAGCCTTAAATCGACCGCAGTCGTTCATGGTTCCAACTATACAGAGTGTTCACTTTAATTGGAGACATTGAAATATCCGCAAATCTACACATCGGATCAAACAAATTTATAACTAAATTTTTTTTGTCTCAGAGGGTGACATCCAATGATACCAAATTCGACGAATTTGTAGTCAAATTTGTTACAATTGGATGTCCCCTTCCGGGAGGAACTAATTGTCATTAGGATTTCTTTTGGCTCTGTGTGTCGTTTTCAAGAGATTTCAATGTCCCCATAAAATGAACACCCTTTATAACATAAACAGTGTTTATAAATTGGGAAATATTCTATCTTTAGCAACTGTAACAAAACTTTCTTTATACCAGAGTCGTTTCGCTTTTTTCTAAAACGTTCTGATTAAAACGAAGTTGGCGAAGTACACAAAACTGAATTTTGGACGTAATAAAACATAAAACTAAAATATATTGCCAGTGAGGCACAGTGCGCAAACATTTTGTTTTTGTCACAACGGACAGCAAATACTTGCCAAAACATAGATCAGTCGACGAAACCATTGAATATGATGTTGCCAAAGCAGCGAAGCAAAGAATTCCGCCAGACAATCAAATAGCTCGGCAACGTACGAGCCGAAATTCTGCTCTAAATAATACTTTTAATACTGCCACAAAAGAATATATCTCAATATGAACAGTAAAACAGCGACTGCGGAAGAGGCGATATACACTCCTGAAAATGGAAAAAAGAACACATTGACACCGGTGTGTCAGACCCACCATACTTGCTCCGGACACTGCGAGAGGGCTGTACAAGCAATGATCACACGCACGGCACAGCGGACACACCAGGAACCGCGGTGTTGGCCGTCGAATGGCGCTAGCTGCGCAGCATTTGTGCACCGCCGCCGTCAGTGTCAGCCAGTTTGCCGTGGCATACGGAGCTCCATCGCAGTCTTTAACACTGGTAGCATGCCGCGACAGCGTGGACGTGAACCGTATGTGCAGTTGACGGACTTTGAGCGAGGGCGTATAGTGGGCATGCGGGAGGCCGGGTGGACGTACCGCCGAATTGCTCAACACGTGGGGCGTGAGGTCTCCACAGTACATCGATGTTGTCGCCAGTGGTCGGCGGAAGGTGCACGTGCCCGTCGACCTGGGACCGGACCGCAGCGACGCACGGATGCACGCCAAGACCGTAGGATCCTACGCAGTGCCGTAGGGGACCGCACCGCCACTTCCCAGCAAATCAGGGACACTGTTGCTCCTGGGGTATTGGCGAGGACCATTCGCAACCGTCTCCATGAAGCTGGGCTACGGTCCCGCACACTGTTAGGCCGTCTTCCGCTCACGCCCCAACATCGTGCAGCCCGCCTCCAGTGGTGTCGCGACAGGCGTGAATGGAGGGACGAATGGAGACGTGTCGTCTTCAGCGATGAGAGTCGCTTCTGCCTTGGTGCCAATGATGGTCGTATGCGTGTTTGGCGCCGTGCAGGTGAGCGCCACAATCAGGACTGCATACGACCGAGGCACACAGGGCCAACACCCGGCACCATGGTGTGGGGAGCGATCTCCTACACTGGCCGTACACCACTGGTGAACGTCGAGGGGACACTGAATAGTGCACGGTACATCCAAACCGTCATCGAACCCATCGTTCTACCATTCCTAGACCGGCAAGGGAACTTGCTGTTCCAACAGGACAATGCACGTCCGCATGTATCCCGTGCCACCCAACTTGCTCTAGAAGGTGTAAGTCAACTACCCTGGCCAGCAAGATCTCCGGATCTGTCCCCCATTGAGCATGTTTGGGACTGGATGAAGCGTCGTCTCACGCGGTTTGCACGTCCAGCACGAACGCTGGTCCAACTGAGGCGCCAGGTGGAAATGGCATGGCAAGCCGTTCCACAGGACTACATCCAGCATCTCTACGATCGTCTCCATGGGAGAGTAGCAGCCTGCATTGCTGCGAAAGGTGGATATACACTGTACTAGTGCCGACATTGTGCATGCTCTCTTGCCTGTGTCTATGTGCCTGTGGTTCTGTCAGTGTGATCATGTGATGTATCTGACCCCAGGAATGTGTCAATAAAGTTTCCCCTTCCTGGGACAATGAATTCACGGTGTTCTTATTTCAATTTCCAGGAGTGTACAAACAAAACGGATAACATGAATATTGTATGTGTGCCTTTTCGTTGTTTTTAATTGCTGTGAAAAGAAATATTGGAGGAGAAAATTACAAAAACTGAAAACTTATTATGATTATAATGAAGCACAGGAAATTTCAAAACATTACATTCAAACGAATAAAATTCATTAAGTAAGACACTTCGCTATTGTTTTTAAATAAATAAAATATCTAGTATGCAACAAGCCTTGAACTCAGAATCTTCCGATTAGCAGCCCAACACCTTAACCATTACGCCAACGCAGCTACTCATTTCTCGGCTTTCCTGGAGCACTCTAAACGTCTGCAAAATACCGACAAACACTGTTGGGATGACTATGAATTACTCACGTTGCGTCGAAGTATAATAGGAAATAAACAATTACCACTGTTTTTTATTGCGAAAAAGCGGTTCGTGAGACTGATACAAACACCTTTCCTTGCTATCGCCTGAATTAGGAGGCTTATTGTTTGTTTGGTTTAATTAATTAATAGAATATGAAGCAATTGGTGTAAAGAATGCTTTTTCCAAACTTTCTATAAAAGAAAGTCTGCTATTAAGACATTGCTTTTGTTCAATTACTTCATTTATGACTGAACGTTTCTAAAATTGAAGACACTCGTCCGTGCTCTGCACTGCAGTCGAGACCTGGCAACGTCGTTCTCTGTTCATTGGCTGACTGTGATTTGTGACGTCAAATGCGCAGAACGAACCTAAACTCGGCCGCCAAGATATATGACGCGCACCTTAATAGTAAACTGCATGAGCGTCTATAGAAAGGTCCCAGAACTGCTCTCATTAATAAACGGTCACAATGCCCACATAGTACTAGGGACAGAAAGTTGGCTGAAACCGGATGTAAACAGTAATGAAATTTAAAACTCAGGTTGGAATGTATACCGCAGAGACAGACTGGACAGTGAAGGGGGAGGCGTGTTATAGCGATAAGAAGTGCAATAGTATCGAAGGAAATTGACGGAGATCCGAAATGTGAAATAATTTGGGTGAAGGTCACGGTTAAAGCAGGCTCAGACATGGTAATTGGATATATCTATAGGCCCCCTGGCTCAGCAGCTGTTGTGGCTGAGCACCTGAAGGAAAATTTGGAAAATATTTCGAGTAGATTTCCCGACCATGTTATAGTTTTGGGTGGAGATTTTAATTTACCAGATATAGACAGGGGGACTCAAACGTTCATAACGGGTGGCAGGGACAAAGGATCCAGTGAAATTTTTTTAAGTGCTTTATCTGAAAACTACCTTGAGCAGTTAAACAGAGAACCGACTCGTGGCGATAACGTATTAGACCTTCTGGTGACAAACAGACCGGAACTATTTGAAACAGAACAGGGAATCAGCGATCATAAAGCGGTTACTGCATCGATGATTTCAGCCGTAAATAGAAATTTTAAAAAAGGTAGGAATATTTTTCTGTTTAGCAGAAGTGACAAAAAGCAGATTTCAGAGTACCTGACGGCTCAACACAAAAGTTTTGTCTCAAGTACAGATAGTGTTGAGGATCAGTGGGCAAAGTTCAAAACCATCGTACAATATGCTTTAGATAAGTATGTGCCAAGCAAGATCGTAAGAGATGGAAAAGAGCCACTGTGATACAACAGAGTTAGAAAACTGCTGCGGGAGCAAAGGGAACTTCACAGCAAACATAAACATAGCAAAAGCGTTGCAGACAAACAAAAATTACGCGAAGCGAAATGTAGTGTGGGGAGGGCTATGCGAGAGGCGTTCAATGAGGTCGAAAGTAAAGTTCTATGTACTGACTTGGCAGAAAATCCTAAGAAATTTTGGTCTTATGTCAAAGCGGTAGGTGGATCAAAACAAAATGTCCAGACACTCTGTGACCAAAATGGTACTGAAACAGAGGATGACAGACTAAAGGCCGAAATACTAAATGTCTTTTTCCAAAACTGTTTCACAGAGGAAGACTGCACTGTAGTTCCTTCTCTAGATTGTCGCACAGATGACAAAATGGTAGATATCGAAATAGACGACAGAGGGATAGAGAAACAATTAAAATCGCTCAAAAGAGGAAAGGCCGCTGGACCTGATGGGATACCAGTTCGATTTTACATAGAGTACGCGAAGGAACTTGCCCCCCTTCTTGCAGCGGTGTACCGTAGGTCTCTAGAAGAGCGTAGCGTTCCAAAGGATTGGAAAAGGCCACAGGTCATCCCCGTTTTCAAGAATGGACGTCGAACAGATGTGCAGAACTATAGACCTATATCTCTAACGTCGATCAGTTGTAGAATTTTGGAACACGTATTATGTTCGAGTATAATGACTTTTCTGGATATTAGAAATCTACTCTGTAGGAATCAGCATGGGTTTCGAAAAAGACGATCGTGTGAAACCCAGCTCGCGCTATTCGTCCACGAGACTCAAGAGGGCCATAGACACGGGTTCCCAGGTAGATACCGTGTTTCTTGACTTCCGCAAGGCGTTCAATACAGTTCCCCACAGTCGTTTAATGAACAAAGTAAGAGCATATGGACTATCAGACCAATTGTGTGATTGGATTGAAGAGTTCCTAGATAACAGAACGCAGCATGTCATTCTCAATGGAGAGAAGTCTTCCGAAGTAAGAGTGATTTCAGGTGTGCCGCAGGGGAGTGTCGTAGGACCGTTGCTATTCACAATGTACATAAATGACCTTGTGGATGACATCGGAAGTTCACTGAGGCTTTTTGCGGATGATGCTGTGGTATATCGAGTGGTTGTAACAATGGAAAATTGTACTGAAATGCAGGAGGATCTGCAGCGAATTGACGCATGGTGCAGGGAATGGCAACTGAATCTCAATGTAGACAAGTCTAATGTGCTGCGAATACATAGAAAGAAAGATCCCTTATCATTTAGCTACAATATAGCAGGTCAGCAACTGGAAGCAGTTAATTCCATAAATTATCTGGGAGTACGCATTAGGAGTGATTTAAAATGGAATGATCATATAAAGTTGATCGTCGGTAAAGCAGATACCAGACTGAGATTCACTGGAAGAATCCTAAGGAAATGCAATCCGAAAACAAAGGAAGTAGGTTACAGTACGCTTGTTCGCCCACTGCTTGAATACTGCTCAGCAATGTGGGATCCGTACCAGATAGGGTTGATAAAAGAGATAGAGAAGATCCAACGGAGAGCAGCGCGCTTCGTTACAGGATCATTTAGTAATCGCGAAAGAGTTACGGAGATGATAGATAAACTCCAGTGGAAGACTCTGCAGGAGAGACGCTCAGTAGCTCGGTACGGGCTTTTGTTGAAATTTCGGGAACATACCTTCACCGAGGAGTCAAGCAGTGTATTGCTTCCTCCTACGTATATCTCGCGAAGAGACCATGAGTATAAAATCAGAGAGATTAGAGCCCACACAGAGGCATACCGACAATCTTTCTTTCCACGAACAATACGAGACTGGAACAGAAGGGAGAACCGATAGAGGTACTCAAGGTACCCTCCGCCACACACCGTCAGGTGGCTTGCGAAGTATGGATATGGATGTAGATGTAGATATGTTACAAAAATGACCCATGGGATTCATGTCAGGAGATGTAGGTGGCTCAATCATTCTCTCCAATTGTCCAGAATTTTCTTTAAACCAATCGCCAACAGTTGTGGTTCGGTGATACAGCGCGTTGTCACCCATAAAATTTCCATTGTTGTTTGGGAACATGACATCCATGAATGGCTGCAAATGGTCTCCAAGTAGCCGAACATAACCATTTCCAGTCAATGATCAGTACATTCTATATAAATACAGCTCACACCATTGTGGAGCCACCATCGGCTAGCGTGGTGTGATGCCGAACGCTGTCAGTCGAGCAGCGGTCATGTACCAAATAGTTCTATCTTGTGACTTCGGTTTTACATATCTCATGGAAAAGAATGACGAGGAGAGCAGTAGTTTCTTAATTTTTGTGACAATGATTTTATATCAGCTGGTCTGCCTCATGTAGCGTTATATCCAAATGGTTTATAAAAATCTACATTTCGATCCGATGATGGCAGCTTTAGTGTGTTGAAAACGGTTATCCAGTAAACAGTATTTAAGCGATCTTTGCTTTTGAATTATTTGTACAACAGAGTGATCGCCTCACTATGTGTTCATTGCAAATGTAAAAGACTGTTGCAATCAGAGCCAGGTGGCCGACCTGCAAAGAAAACATGGCAGTTTAGTTAAATTACGTGCATGTTTCTCATAGAATAATTGCGACCTCTCGCTACGATGTAAAATTGTAGAACAAGTGAATTGTACAGTCATAGCTAAGAATCTGGTAACACACCCGCGAGAACATTATGCAGTTACAGTAAACTTCTCCGAAGAAAACATGGTAACGGCAACGGTAGTGGCAGCATCAAAAATAGTGTGTACTTCGCAACTTTCAGGCAGTGGTGGGCGATTAGATCGTACTAGGGTGACAATCTGTTGCTCGAAGTATCCAAATACTAAGTTGTTCGAATTTCCTTATAATCGTTCCACTGCGATACATTGCTCTAGACCAGGGGTTCCCAAACTTTCCCTCTGACGGAACACTTCAAGAACCCTGGTACTCTGATGGAACACTTTGTTTATTTTGAAGGTTAATAAAAATTTTAAAAATGAGAAAAACTTGTTTTATTCAACTATTATTGCAATTTCATATCTTAACTAATAACACAGAAATCATAATAAAATTAGGAAAAAATTAATTTCATCAAAATATCGAAAAAAACGCCATTTTTCATAGTTTTTCGCGGAGCACTTATTCACTTCCCGTGGAACCCAGTTTCGGAAACCGTGCTCTAGACAACAACATCGTCAGAGATCAGAGAGTGCTGCTGACCCCGTCTGATTAATAGTTTACGTATCTTAAGAACACTAGAAGTCCCATTAAGGCTTTTTTCGGGGCAACCGACCTTGCTTCCACACCTGTTGAACATTAACCGTCTAGCAGAACGCGGTTGTTCCTCTCAGATGTTCTTCGAACTAATTATATACTTGCGAAGATTGTGCGTCAGTATACTGGTTATCAACTGGGAGTATAGCACAGTGTCGAAAGCCTTTCCGTACTCTAGAAAGATGTTATCTACCTACGTACCTGGCTCTATTATTACTAGCACATCGCGTGGGGAAAAGAGAGAGCTGTGTTTCTAACGAACAGTTTTGAGGGTCATGTCCTGATTCTCCTAGTAAACAATATTGCTGAGGCTTTTTTCATCACTTTTTGGCATATCGGCTGTTAACGTTCGTTTCGCGATCTGTCGCGGACTATCCGCCTCCAGCAGTGTACAGTGAACTCGAGAGCGCTCTACTTACTCATGCGCTTGCTCGTTTATACGAAATACAACGCATCAGCCATTCATTCCAGCAAATGGAAAAGGCTGTGAAAGACACTGAAGTTGCTAAGAACGATGCTTCAATGTACATAACTGCGTAGTCAGCTCCTCACTCTGTCGGATAAGTCGTTTGTTTACACTGGAAGCGAGAGGACCATTCTCTTCCGGTCGTTGAAACTGCAACACAACTGTTGAAACGTTAGGCAAAAACGTCAAATTGGCGCGAAATGTACTGTATACTTTGGCATGCAAACGGTCAGCATTTCAGCGCAACTGCGAAAAGAAGATATAAACATTGCCATCTACATTCCTCACGTAAAGGAAGGTTTCGTATGAAAAAACTGCATTCTACATCCACATATACATCTACATGGATACTCTGCACATCACATTTAAGCGTCTGACAGAGGGTTCATCGAACCACCTTCACAATTCTCTATTATTCCAATCTCGTATAGCGCGCGAAAAGAACGGACATCTATATCTTTCCGTACGAGCTCTGATTTCCCTTATTTTATCGTGGTGATCATTTCTCCGTGTGTAGGTCGGTATCAACAAAATATTTTCGCATTCGGAGAAGAAAGTTGGTGATTGGAGTTTCGCGAGAAGATTCCGTCGCAACGAAAAATGCCTTCCTTATAATGATGTCCAGCCCAAATCCTGTATCATTTATGTGACACTCTCTCGCATATTTCGCGATAATAGAAAACGTGCTGCCCTTCTTTGAACTTTTTCGATGTACTCCGTCAGTCCTATCTGGTAAGAACCCCACACCGCGCAACAGTATTCTAAAAGAGGACGGACACGCGTAGTGTACGCGGTCTCCTTAGTAGACCTGTTACAGTTTTTAAATGTCCTGCCAATAAAACACAGTCTTTGGTTCGCCTTCCTTTTAGCACTCATGTGGATGACCTCACACTTTTCGTTATTTAGGGTCGCCAATTTTCGCACCATTCAGATATCTTTTCTAAATCGTTTTGCAATTTGTTTCGATCTTCTGATGACTTTATTAGTCGATAAGCGACAGCGTCATCTGCAGACAACCTAAGACGGCGGCTCAGATTGTCTCCCAAATCGTTTATATAGATAAGGAAAAGCAAAGGGCCTATAACACTACCTTGGGGAACGCCAGAAATCACGTGTTTTACTCGATGACTTTTCGTCAGTTACTACGAACTGTGACCTCTCTGACAGGAAATCACAAATCCAGTCACATAACTGAGACGATATTCCATAAGCACACAATTTCACTACAAGCCGTTTGTGTGGTACAGTGTCAAAAGCCTTCTGGAAATACAGAAATACGGAATCGATCTGAAATCCCAAATCAATAGCACTCAACACTTCATGTGAATAAAGAACTAGTTGTGTTTCACAGGAACGACGTTTTCTAAACCCATGTTGCCTGTGTGTCAATAGACAGTTTTCTTCGAGGTAATTCACAATGTTTGAACACAATATATGTTCCAAAATCCGGCTGCATATCGACGTTAACGATATGGGCCTGTAATTAAGTGGAATACTCCTATTACCTTTCTTGAATATTGGTGTGACCTGTGCAGTTTTCCAGTCTTTGGGCACGGATCTTTCGTCGAACGAACGGTTGTATATGATTGTTAAGTATGGAGCTAATGCGTCAGCATAGTCCGAAAGGAACCTTATTGGTATACAGTTTGGACCAGAAGACTTGCTTTTATTAAGTGATTTAAGTTGCTTCACTACTCCGAGGATATTTAATTCTACGTTACTCATGTTGGCAGCTGTTCTCGATTCGAATTCTGGAATATTTACTTCATCTTCTTTTGTGAAGGCATTTCGAAAGGCTGTGTTTAGCAACTCTGTTTTGACAGCACTGTCTTCGATAATATCTCCATTGCTGTCAAGCAGAGAAGGCATTGATTGTTTCTTGCCACTAACATACTCACCTACGACCAGAATGTCTTTGGATTTTCTGCCAGGTTTCGAGACAAAGTTACGCTATGTAGACTGGTATAAGCATCTCGCATAAGTCCGCATTAAATTTGTAGCTTCTGTAAAAGATCGCCAATCTTGGGTATTCTGCGTCTGTTTAAATTTGGCATTTGATTGTTGTTTGCTCGTGAGAAGATAGAGCTGGATGTATGAAACCTGCTGCCAGTGAAATCTGACCCATACAAACATCTTAGAAATTTGCGCTCAATATTCCTGGAAAATACTTGCTCATTAAGTGATGGCCTACTTGCTTGCCGAGAGTCCTACCGGAAATGCTCCACACATTCGCTGTGTCGCCCAGTCCGAGTGGCGCCGACGCCGCCACGCAGATCACCAGCAGCGTAAACCAAACGTCCTGCTGCCGGAAGAAGAACACCACCAAAGATTGACAAAACTTTCCACGATAAACCGTCTTACTTACCCATATTGCCATAATTATAGGTGTTTTAGCGTTTAAATCTTACTTTTTCTTCTTTTTGGATAACATCGGGGAGAGGCTACAACCCTATCTCACTCCCTTCCCAACCACTGCTACCCTTTCATGCCCCTCGACTCTTATAACTGCCATTTGGTTTCTGTACAAATTGGAAATAGTCTTTGGCTCCCTGTATTTGACCCCTGCCACCTTCAGAATTTGAAACAGAGTATTCCAGTCAACATTGTCAAAAGCTTTCTCCAAGTCTACAAATGGTAGAAATGTAGGTTTGCCTTTTCTTAGATGCTACATACTGGAACACGTGAGGCAATAGTGACCCTACGACTTATCTTAGAAGCTAGATTAAGGAAAGGCAAACCTACGTTTCTAGCTTTTGTAGACTTGGAGAAAGCTTTTGACAATGTTGACTGGAATATTCTCTGTCAAATTCTGAAGGTGGCAGGGGTAAAATACTGACACCGAAAGGCTATTTACAATTTGTACAGAAACCAGATGGCAGTTATAAGAGTCGAGGGACATGAAAGGGAAGCAGTGGTTGGGAATGGAGTGAGACACGGTTGTAGCCTCTCTCCGGCGTTATTCAATCTGTATATTGAGCAAGCAGTAAAGGAAACAAAAGAAAAATTCGGAGTAGGTATTAAAATCCATGGAGAAGAAATAAAAACTTTAAATTTCGTCGATGACATTGTAATTCTGTCAGAGACAGCAAAGGACTTGGAAGAGCATTTGAACAGAATGGACAGTGTCTTGAAGGGAGGATATAAGATGAACATCAACAAAAGCAAAACGAGGATAATGGAATGTAGCCGAATTAAGTCGGGTGATGCTGATTGAATTAGATTAGGAAATGAGACGCTTAAAGTAGTAAAGGAGTTTTGCGAAGTAGAGAGGATGAAAAATGTAGACTGGCAGTGGAAAGGAAAGCGTTTCTGAAGAAGAGAAATTTGTTAACATCGAGTATAGATTTAAGTGTCAGGAAGTCGTTTCTGAAAGTATTTGTATGGAGTGTAGCCATGTATGGAAGTGAAACATGGACGATAAATAGTTTGGACAAGAAGAGAATAGAAGCTTTCGAAATGTGGTGCTGCAGAAGAATGTTGAAGATTAGATGGGTATATCACATAGCTAATGAGGAGGTATTGGCTCTGAGCACTATGCGACTTAACTTCTGAGGTCATCAGTCGCCTAGAACTTAGAACTAATTAAACCTAACTAACCTAAGGACATCACACACATCCATGCCCGAGGCAGGATTCGAACCTGCGACCGTAGCGGTCACGCGGTTCCAGACTGAAGCGCCTAGAAACCGAACGGCCACAACGGCCGGCTGACTTATTCTGTCCTAACACGAAAAATCGCAACGCGCCGTCATTTAAGAATTTTGTTTCTTAATACATAAATTATTTTAAGATCAGATTCCGTCCTTTTAAGCCAGTTAATGACGTGCACTGATAAGCCAAAACATTATGACCACTGCGCATCGAGACGGTGGATGCCGCCTCGTGGCGTTGCAGGCACCTGTCGCGGAAACAAAAGGTGTAAGCTGAGCAGACACGGACGGGGAATCACCCTAGCGAAGACATGGGCTGCAAATGGGGAAATCCATTGAGGTAAGCGACTCTGACAAAGGGCAGATTATTGTTAAAAAGAGCCTGTGAACGAGAATCTCGAAAACGGCGAAGCTGGTCGAATGTTCACGTGCTACTGTCGTGAGCATCTGCGGAAAGAGGTAGAAAGACAGTGAATTTTCCATTAGGCGCTAAATGCTTTGACGTCCACGACTCTTTACATAACGTGTGATTCGTAGGCTTCCTTCCCTGCTCTGCAAAGTAGGATAGATGGTGATCTGTGGCACTTCTGCTGAAAGCGCACAATACTGGTGCACACACAAGTGTTCCGGAGCACTCCGTTCATCGTACATTGTTGATTGGAGCTCCACAGCAGACCACCACTACATGTTCACGTGTTGACCCAGCGACGTCGACAGTTACGACTGCAGTGGGCTCTAGACCATCGGGATTCGACTTTCGACCTATGGAAACGTGCCGGCTCTTCGGGTGAATTACATTACTACACTAGGTTGCTGGTCGTCTACAAAAACGCCGTCATCGAGGTGAACGGCGGCTCCAAACGTGCAGCGCGCCACGGACTCAGGCTGGTGGTAGCAATATTATGGTATGGGAGACATTGTCCTGCGCTTGCATGGGACCTGTGGTAGTAATCGAAGACACTCTGACAGCTGCGAACCACCAGCATCCATTTATGCTTTATGTCTTCCCCGTCGTCTTTCAGCAGTATAACTGTCCTTGTCTCGGAGCCAGAATCGTGTTAAAGTAGTCTGAGCAGCATTATCGTGAACTCACGTTGCCTCAGCGACGAGATTCGCCTGATGTAAATTCTATGGAACCCGTTTGGTCGCTGTCAGATGCCGTCACCGCGTACGCAAATCAGCGGCCCGTTGCTTAGGCGAATTACATGACCTGTACGTAGACATTTAATGCCACTTATCACCACAAACCTACCAAAAAACTGTCGGATCCCTAATGCACAGAATCAGTGACGTATTTCGTTCCAAAGACGGACAAACAAGCTATTGAGTAGGTGGTCATAATGTGTTGCCTTATCAGTGTATCTACACTCATGCTCATAAAGTAAGGATAATTGCAGAATGTGATACCACACAACGTGGCACTACACAAAACGGGCGCTAATAGCATAGTCACACAGGGAACATACACGACACAGATCTGTAAGTCCACGGTATTGGTGACAAGTTGAGAAAAACGTCCCGAAACACATGTGCTACAAAACGCCACTGTTTCCTGCGCATGTACGCCGACATAAATATGGGATATGATGCCCATGCACACGTACACAGGCCGCGCAACTGGTTGGCATTCTTTGGATCAGGTGGTCGAGCAGATGCTGGGGTATAGCCTCCCATTCTTGCACCAGTGCATGTCGGTTCTCCTGAAGTGCCGTAGGGGTTTGAAGACGTGCAGCAATATGTCGACCGAGAGCATCCCAGACGTGCTCGATGGCGTTTAGGTCTGGAGAACAAGCAGGCCACTCCATTCGCCTGATATCTTCTGTTTCAAGGTATTCCTCCATGATGGCAGCTCGATGGGTCCGTTCGTTATCATCGATCAGGAGGAAGGTGGGACCCACTGAAAAGGCGGACATATTGGTACAAAATGACGTCCTGATACACCTGACCTGTTACAGTTCCTCTGTCAAAGACATGCTAGGTGTACGTGCACCAATCATAATCCCACCCCACACCATCAAATCACGATCTCCATACAGGTCACTTTCAAGGACATTAAGAGGTTGGTATCTGGTTTCTGGTTCATGCCAGATGAAAACCCGGCGAGAATCACTGTTCAGACTATACCTGGGCTCGTCCATGATCGTAACCTGGGACCACTGTTCCAATGACCATGTACTGTGTTCTTGACACCAGGCTTTACGGGCTCTCTTGTGACCAGGGATCAGTGAAATGTACCTTGCAGGTCTCCGGGCGAATAAACCATGTCTGTTCAATAGTCTGTAGACTGTGTGTGTCTGGAGACAACTGTTCCAGTGGCTGCAGTAAGATCCCGAGCGAGGCTACCTGCAATACTCCGTGGCCGTCTGCGGGCACTGATGGTGAGATATCGGTCTTCTTGTGGTGTTATACACTGTGGACGTCCCGTATTGCAGCGCTTGGACACGTTTCCTGTCTGCTAGAATCGTTGCCATAATCTTGAGATAACACTTTGTGGCACACGAGGGCCCATGCTACAACCTGCTGCATTTGACCAGCCTCCAGTCGCCCTAGTATTCTAGCCCTCATAACGTCATCAATATGTGTTCTTTGAGCCATTTTCAACACACAGTCACCATTAGCACGTGTGAAAACGTCCGCACACTTACTCGCTGCACCGTACTCTGACATGCGCCAACCCACCTCTGCGTATGTGGACTGCTGCCAGCGCCACCTTGCGACGACCGGAGGTCAAATGCACCGCATGGTCATACCCCGAGGTGATTTAAACCCGCAAACCGCCCACCAGAGAGTTGTTTCACCATGTATCAGCATTATCCTTAATTTATGAGCATGAGTATACTAAAGCAACAATAATAATTACTGTCGTCACTGTACGTACTCGTTACCCTTGTACGTTCTTTCCAGCCAGATCTTCCTTATTTCGCACTATTCTTAGCTGGCGCTACCTTCTTAAATTTCCTTTCACCAGAACTGGATATATCAGAAGAACAGTATTTTGTAGACCTATTAATTCTTTTTATGTCTGCCACTGTCGCTGTTGTTATTATTGTCATTATAATTATTGTTACTATTATTATTAACAGTGGCAGCAGCATCGGTAGTAAAAAGAAAGATTAGGGATTAACGTCCCGTCGACAGGTGATTGGAGACGGACAGCAATAGTCCAAGTACAGTGTTAACTTTATTACTTCATAGACAGTATTATTTGCTCACACTGTCACTATACACAGTCAAATACTTTTAATGCTATTATGTCATATTAAAATTATTATTCCTTAGGTAACTATGATGTGAAAAAGGTACTGTATGTGTGAAATCCTGGTCTGATGCAAGAGAGGGCCTGATGGTCCTAATCAGATCTGGTTGAATAAATAAATAAGTAAAATACAATTTCACAACGCTCGTACATCTACCACTTGGCAGTATTGACAATAGTAAGCAGGATTACACGGTCCGGTCATATTATTGTGAGCACCACCTATGTTGGACATCATCGTGCAATAACTACGCAGAGACGGCAGGTGGCAGCACCAGTAGTGCAGATTATATCAAGCGTGTCAGAGGAGTGGAGTATATACAAAGCGTGTCAGCGGACACGAAAAACAGTGCAGAAGCGATTTACCTGATGTCCAAAAGAGCATGATCATTGGCTTTCGGACCACTGGTAGAACCTTTTCCGAAACGGCTAAGTCTGTAAACTGTGTATAAGGCGCTGTGGTCAGTGTATACCGCGCATGGCAAAATGGTGCTATCCAAAACCGCCGCCGAGGCATCTCTGGTGCACCACGGGCAGTATATGTCAGGGCTGAACGACGGCTGCGATGGTGTATGTGGGCGGGCAGACGTGCAGCTGTTGAGCAACTGACCGCAGACGTGAACCAAGGGGCTACCAGCCGTGTCTCCTCAACGACCGTTCAGCGAATGTTGGCTGCATATGGACATCCGTAACAAGCACCTGGTTCATACACCCGTGTTGACTGCTGTTCATCGGCGACGGAGACTGGAATTTTCATGCCAATACCGCAACTGGACATCCAACGAGTGGCGACAGGTGGCCTTTCCAGAAGAATCACGTTTTATGCTCCACCGAACATCCTGCAAAAATCGTCGGAAGAGTCCAGACCGGAGATGAGAGGAGGAGGGAGCGTTTCTCCTTCGAACGGCTTCGCTTCTACATCTTCCTTTTCATCTACAACTTTACTCTGGAATTCACAATCAAGTGCCTCGCAGAGGCTCCATCGAGCCAAAAATGGTTCAAATGGCTCCGAGCACTATGGGACTTAACATCTGAGGTCATCACTCCCCTAGACTTGGAAATACTTATACGTGACTAACCTAAGGAAATCACACATATCCATGCCCGAGGCAGGATAGAAACCTGAGACCGTAGAAGCAGCGCAGTTCCGGACTGAAGCGCCTATAACCGTTCGGCCACAACGGCCGGCTTCCATCGAACTACTTTCAATCTATTTTTCTACAGTTCCACTTTCGAACAGCACGCGGGAAAGACGAGCAGTTAAATATTTCCGTGCGAGCTCTGATTTCTCTTATTTTATTGTGATGGTAATTTTTTCATATTTAGGTGTGAGCTAACAAACATTTTCACACTCTGAAGACAAAGCTGGTGATTTAAATTTCACGAGAAGGTCCTGCAGCAGCGAAAACCTCCAATGATTGCCACACCAATTCGTGTGTCATATCAATGGCGCTCTCTCCCCTGCTTCGCGAGAATACAAAACGCGCTGTCCTTCTTTGATCGTCCTCCGTCAATCCTATCTGGTAAGGATCGCACACCGCACAGCAGTACTCCAGAAGAGGACTACAAGCATCAGGTCTTTAGTAAACCTGTTGCATTCTCTGAGTGTTCTGCAAACAAACCGCTATCTCTGGTTTGCTTTCCCCACAGCATTATCTATGTGATCGCTCCTGTTTCGGTTGTTTATAATTGTAATCCCCAATTACTTAGCTGAATTCACATCCTTTATATTTTCGTGACTGGTCTTGTAACCGAAATTTAGCAGATTTCTTCTAGTACGTACTCATGTGAATAACTTCACACTTTTCATTATTTACCGCCAATTGCCACTTTTCGCGCCATACAAGTATAGTATCAAAACCTTCTGCAGTTGATTTTGATCATCTGATGTGTTCACAATACGGTAAATAGCAGCATCATCTGTAAACAATCTATGTGGGCGCCTCAGGTTGACTTCTAAATCTTTTATGTGGATCAGGAACAGCAGAGGGCCTGTAACGTTTCCTTGGGGAGCGCCGGGTGTTACTTTTGTTTTACTGGATGACCTTCCGTCAGTTATTACGAACTGAGACCTTGACCTTTATGACAGGAAATCACGAATCTAGTCTCACAACTCCATAAGCATGCAATTTGATTAGAAGTCGCTTTTAAGGATCCGTGTCAAAAGCCTTTTGAAAATCTAAAAATATGGAATACGTTTGACATCCCCTTTCGATAGCACTCATTAATTCCTGAAAATGTGATTCAGAAGGACGATATTTTGTGAATCCGAGTTGGTTATTTATCAATAAATCATTTTCTTCGAGGTAATTCATAATGTTCGAGCACAGGGATGTTCCAGAATCCTATTCCAAGACAAAGTTAGCGATAAGGGTCTGTAATTGAGGGAATCACTCCTGTTTCCTTTCATGACTACTTCCTCAGAGCTCCACGTAAGAGCCCACGTTTCTTCTTCCTGCTGAGCTAGTTGTTTTCTTCCAGGGGACTTAGTGAAACTTTCGTCTTCGTTTTTCGGCCGCAAATTTGACTCAGCTTAGTTCAGAAGACGCCGAGTTATGCCTTGTGCTATTCCACGTGTAGCGTCTATCCACGTGTCGGAATTCACAGCGGCAGGGTTGTGGGGTACAGACATTGCTATTTATTATCCAGAGATATTGATGCTCGTGTCGGTCGGGAATCATACGACTGTCGTGCAATTGTGGAATGCCACGCAGGACATCAACGGCCCGACATTAAGAATCCCGGAAAGGAGAAACATATTGGGGGTCATATAATGAGTTTCCTTTTACAGGAAGGCCATAATTCACACTGACTATGCGATGACGTTGGAGCACCACGGACTGTCAGAACGTCCACTACTGTTGTGGTTTCAGTCGACGCGGCAGCAGAGACGCACACGCCAACTGTGACGCAGCCAACGAACGGAAACACTGGACACAGCAGAAGTGGCAGCGCGTCATCTATCGGAAGAGCACCAGTTCTGCTTACAGCAGCACGGAGGACATATCCGTGTGTGGAGGCTCGAAGGGGAATGGAAGTTGCCAGGACACTTTTTCACCGTCATATGCGCCTACAGCATGACGTGATGGTATGGAATACCACTGCGTACACTACACGATCACCTAATTACGTAATTCAAGCAATACAGACCAGGGACATAATTCTGACTGGGGAGAAATCACTTATGGGGTTCTCCAAGAAAATAAAAAAGGGGTGGAAACTTCAAAATTCTTAGGGATTTATATTGATGAAAATTTAAATTGGAAAAACACATTTTGGAACTCCTAAAACATCTTAGTTCAGCCTCATTTGCGCTTAGAATCATTGCCAATCTTGGGGAGACACAAATCAGTAACTTGAGATATTTTGCATATTTTCATTCAGGTTCGTCTTGTAGACATCTGTTTAAGGAGTTGGCCGTTCTGACTATAGCTTTGCAGTATATTTATTCCCTCATGAAGTTTGTTGTAAATAATCCACTACATTCAAGACGAACAATGAGGTACATAGTTTCAATAACAGAAGGAAAAATGACGTTCATTACTCCTCATTATGGTTGTCTTTAGCACAAAAAGGGGTACACGATGCTGCAGTTAAGATTTTTGATCATTTACCCAGTAATATAAAATGTCTGACAGAGAGGAAAGTAAAACTCGATAACAGACCGAGAAAGTTTCTCCTTGACAACTCCTATATCATAGAAGAATTTCTGTTACTGAATTTGTGTAAAAGGTGGTGAGTAGGAATTACTAACTTACACCCGTATATCTTTTTCCCTTTTTGTAAAAATAATAGAAATGTTCAGAATGTAACTTTTTGTACAAATTAATTTGTGATAAGAATGTATAATGACTCGTTCCACATCATTATAATCCATTGCGCAAAATGATCGATGGAACATGTTACTTGGTAACAAAGTAACTAACTCTGATGCGCATAACCGATCGTTTGGAAAACAGCCATTACAATTCTGAAATGTTAAGGTTGGTGGCACCGTCGAGGTCTCCGTGACGTCATCTTTCAACAATACAACACAAGACCGCTCCTTGCCCGCGCTCTCCTGACCCACCTCAACACGGAGTGCTACCTTGGCCAGCACCCATTGAGAACGTCTGGTTACCGAGAGATTGGAGCGCTACCAGTCGCCATCCCCTACATTTGGTGAACCTTGGAACAGAGTTGGAGCAGCATAGAATAATGTACACGTACCTGTCATCCAAGCGCAGCTCGGCTCGATATCCAGCAGGGTTCTGGCCGCTGTTGCTGCCAGAGGTAGCAGTTGTGTGTACTAAATTTCGCATATTACATGTCCTCATATCTCCTAAAAATTTAGTATTGTAAGCTTCCTGCAATTCTGTACATGAAAAATAAGTAAAATTTCATTGTCTGCCAGCCTTCTTGGTGTTGCACTTTTAATGGCTAATAGTATATTTCGCTTCCTTCGAGACACTCCAAACATAGCTTTTGTTCTTAATTGGTACTCCTCACTCAGTATAGCATATTGGACGCTAGACTCCATGCGTCGATACATAAGAACTTGGCACACAGACGACAGACCGTAGGACGCAACGAAACAGATTCCCGGCCGCGGTGGCCGTGCGGTTCTAGGCGCTCCAGTCCGGAGCCGCGCTGCTGCTACGGTCGCAGGTTCGAATCCTGCCTCGGGCATGGGTGTGTGTGATGTCCTTACCTTAGTTAGGTTTAAGTAGTTCTAAGTTCTAGGGGACTGATGACCACAACAGTTGAGTCCCATAGTGCTCAGAGCCATTTGAACCATTTTGAACGAAACAGATTCGCCCTACAAAATGATGTGAAACATACCTAAAACAACAAAGTCGTCCACAAAGAAGGCAACATGTTAAAGAAAAAACGATTTCAAATAACACCAAACAGACGACACGACACAACCGATTGGGCTCGTGTTGTGCTTGGAAGCTAGAGATGTGACTGGCCGGAAGTTCGCCTCTTACCGGTGCATACCTCTGCCAAATACAATAAAACATGCATACATCAACCAACGTACGATTCTTGTCAGCCGTTTTATGTGGCGCAGGCGCGCAAGAAAGCTAAAACGAGACGTTCTGAACCACCCAACTTAAATCGTAACAGACTCAATAATAAGGAACGCCACAGCCTCTCTGAAAAACATGCCCTTGAAGGAAATTTCCACATATCAAAGGAAATAGCAGAAGCCACACGTATTTTAAATGATAATACCACGGAAAGTGATGTGTGGGTAGGTAAATTAGAATGTAAGTGGTGTTTGTTGCAGGTTTCTAGTGTATAGGTTTATGAGCTATTGTATTTTGAAAAAGTTTGCACACCAACACTTGCACAATACCTCTGGTAGCACGCACTAAAGAACAACAGAAGTGCTTACGGTAGTTGTGTGAATTCTGGCAAGTAATGAGACAATTAACTGCAATTGGTTGTGTTCAAAATGACCACCAGCAGCAGCAGCAGCAATACACACTTCCAGTCTAGTATGTAGTGAATGCTGCACTCCTGTTGACATTTCAGTGGAGATGTCGGAGCAGGCTACAATAATACATCACTGCATATCATTGGGTGTTGTTGATATGTCCTTGTATACAATGTCTGTAAGTGTTCTCCAAAGAAAAAGGTTTACTGGAGTCAAGTCTGGGGAACAGCTTGGCCAAGGTAGAGGTTCTCTGCATCCAATACAACGATTTGGAAACAATTTGTGAGGACATGCTATAGTACTTCGTGCACTATGGGCTGGACAGTCCTCATGTAGCCACTCCCCCCAGGTTCTTCTTAGTCTGCAGAGAAACGTCTTCTATCATCTGTGGAAGTTGGTCTATTAGGAGGATGGGATACTTATGCATGATCAGTGTTCCTTGTATGAAAGATGGGTCTGCGAGCTGAAGCCAATGGGGATTGTAAAGACCAGTAGTGCATTTTTTAGCGGCTTACATGGCCGTGATTGGTAAATGTGGCTCCATCAGTAAACAAGATACATGGTACATCTGGAGTATACTGTCTTAATACCCATGTGCAGAAGTTAACGTGATTCTCATAATTGTTTCCATGCAGCTCCTTATGGAGAGAGATTGATAGGGATGTAAACTATGTCGATGGAAAATGCTTCGTGGGATACTTGCCTTCCTCGCGTGATTTTGCGGGAGCTAACATTAGATCAGCTGCACTGTCATCACTTGTTACAGTGTGTCGGTGTTGAACTACCACTTTCTCATAACAGGTTGAAGAGGTTGATAAATAATTGCCGAGATAGTTGATGTCTATTGGGATATCTTGCAGCAAACACCATATAAGGAAAAATTGCATTCTTCCTACACTGTCACACACCATCAGTGTGTTGGCTTTATCTGCGTTGGTAAACCTCTTCGTCCACTCTTGACCTACTGCTTGGGCTGTTACACTGACTAGCAAGTTGCAATGCGCTCAAGGAGCACACAAGCACACTGCAAGCAAATTTAGCAACATCATACCTAGCAACTACACAAGTTAAATGGCACAAACAAGTGTTGGTGTGGGATCTTTCAAAAATAAGATATCTCATAAACGACTGATATTAGAATCCTGCGACAAACACCACTGATGTGATTTAGCCTGCTTTTAGTTTCATAGTTTCATTGGTGGGGAGGCTTGCGTGCCTCAGCGATACAGATAGCCGTACCGTAGGTGCAACCACAACGGAGGGGTATCTGTTGAGAGGCCAGACAAACGTGTGGTTCCTGAAGAGGGGCAGCAGCCTTTTCAGTAGTTGCAAGGGCAACAGTCTGGATGATTGACTGATCTGGCCTTGTAACAATAACCAAAACGGCATTGCCGTGCCGGTACTGCGAACGGCTGAAAGCAAGGGGAAACTACAGCCGTAAATTTTCCCGAGGGCATGCAGCTTTACTGTATGATTACATGATGATGGCGTCCTCTTGGGTAAAATATTCCGGAGGTAAAATAGTCCCCCATTCGGATCTCCGGGCGGGGACTACTCAAGAGGATGTCGTTATCAGGAGAAAGAAAACTGGCGTTCTACGGATCGGAGCGTGGAATGTCAGATCCCTTAATCGGCCAGGTAGGTTAGAAAATTTAAAAAGGGAAATGGATAGGTTGAAGTTAGGTATAGTGGGAATTAGTGAAGTTCGGTGGCAGGAGGAACAAGACTTCTGGTCAGGTGACTACAGGGTTATAAACACAAAATCAAATAGGGGTAATGCAGGAGTAGGTTTAATAATGAATAGGAAAATAGGAATGCGGGTAAGCTACTACAAACAGCATAGTGAACGCATTATTGTGGCCAAGATAGATACGAAGCCCACACCTACTACAGTAGTACAAGTTTATATGCCGACTAGCTCTGCAGATGACGAAGAAATTGAAGAAATGTATGATGAAGTAAAAGAAATTATTCAGATTGTGAAGGGAGACGAAAATTTAATAGTCATGGGTGACTGGAATTCGAGTGTAGGAAAAGGGAGAGAAGGAAACATAGTAGGTGAATATGGATTGGGGGACAGAAATGAAAGAGGAAGCCGCCTGGTAGAATTTTGCACAGAGCACAACATAATCATAACTAACACTTGGTTTAAGAATCATGAAAGAAGGTTGTATACATGGAAGAACCCTGGAGATACTAAAAGGTATCAGATAGATTATATAATGGTAAGACAGAGATTTAGGAACCAGGTTTTAAATTGTAAGACATTTCCAGGGGCAGATGTGGACTCTGACCACAATCTATTGGTTATGACCTGTAGATTAAAACTGAAGAAACTGCAAAAAGGTAGGAATTTAAGGAGATGGGACCTGGATAAACTAAAAGAACCAGAGGTTGTACAGAGATTCAGGGAGAGCATAAGGGAGCAATTGACAGGAATGGGGGAAATAAATACAGTAGAAGAAGAATGGGTAGCTTTGAGGGATGAAGTAGTGAAGGCAGCAGTGGATCAAGTAGGTAAAAAGACGAGGGCTAGTAGAAATCCTTGGGTAACAGAAGAAATATTGAATTTAATTGATGAAAGGAGAAAATATAAAAATGCAGTAAGTGAAACAGGCAAAAAGGAATACAAACGTCTCAAAAATGAGATTGACAGGAAGTGCAAAATGGCTAAGCAGGGATGGCTAGAGGACAAATGTAAGGATGTAGAGGCCTATCTCACTAGGGGTAAGATAGATACCGCTTACAGGAAAATTAAAGAGACCTTTGGAGATAAGAGAACGACTTGTATGAATATCAAGAGCTCAGATGGAAACCCAGTTCTAAGCAAAGAAGGGAAAGCAGAAAGGTGGAAGGAGTATATAGAGGGTCTATACAAGGGCGATGTACTTGAGGACAATATTATGGAAATGGAAGAGGATGTAGATGAAGATGAAATGGGAGATATGATACTGCGTGAAGAGTTTGACAGAGCACTGAAAGACCTGAGTCGAAACAAGGCCCCCGGGATTGACAATATTCCATTGGAACTACTGACGGCCATGGGAGAGCCAGTCCTGACAAAACTCTACCATCTGGTGAGCAAGATGTATGAGACAGGTGAAATACCCTCAGACTTCAGGAAGAATATAATAATTCCAATCCCAAAGAAAGCAGGTGTTGACAGATGTGAAAATTACCGAACTATCAGCTTAATAAGTCACAGCTGCAAAATACTAACACGAATTCTTTACAGACGAATGGAAAAACTAGTAGAAGCCAACCTCGGGGAAGATCAGTTTGGTTTCCGTAGAAACACTGGAACACGTGAGGCAATACTGACCTTGCGACTTATCTTAGAAGAAAGATTAAGGAAAGGCAAACCTACGTTTCTAGCATTTGTAGACTTAGAGAAAGCTTTTGACAATGTTGACTGGAATACTCTCTTTCAAATTCTAAAGTTGGCAGGGGTAAAATACAGGGAGCGAAAGGCTATTTACAATTTGTACAGAAACCAGATGGCAGTTATAAGAGTCGAGGGACATGAAAGGGAAGCAGTGGTTGGGAAGGGAGTAAGACAGGGTTGTAGCCTCTCCCCGATGTTGTTCAATCTGTATATTGAGCAAGCAGTAAAGGAAACAAAAGAAAAATTCGGAGTAGGTATTAAGATTCATGGAGAAGAAATAAAAACTTTGAGGTTCGCCGATGACATTGTAATTCTGTCAGAGACAGCAAAGGACTTGGAAGAGCAGTTGAATGGAATGGACAGTGTCTTGAAAGGAGGATATAAGATGAACATCAACAAAAGCAAAACAAGGATAATGGAATGTAGTCTAATTAAGTCGGGTGATGCTGAGGGAATTAGATTAGGAAATGAGGCACTTAAAGTAGTAAAGGAGTTTTGCTATTTGGGGAGCAAAATAACTGATGATGGTCGAAGTAGAGAGGATATAAAATGTAGGCTGGCAATGGCAAGGAAAGCGTTTCTGAAGAAGAGAAATTTGTTAACATCCAGTATTGATTTAAGTGTCAGGAAGTCATTTCTGAAAGTATTCGTATGGAGTGTAGCCATGTATGGAAGTGAAACATGGACGATAAATAGTTTGGACAAGAAGAGAATAAAAGCTTTCGAAATGTGGTGCTACAGAAGAATGCTGAAGATTAGATGGGTAGATCACATAACTAATGAGGAAGTATTGAATAGGATTGGGGAGAAGAGAAGTTTGTGGCACAACTTGACCAGAAGAAGGGATCGGTTGGTAGGACATGTTCTGAGGCATCAATGGATCACCAATTTAGTATTGGAGGGCAGCGTGGAGGGTAAAAATCGTAGAGGGAGACCAAGAGATGAATACACTAAGCAGATTCAGAAGGATGTAGGTTGCAGTAGGTACTGGGAGATGAAAAAGCTTGCACAGGATAGAGTAGCATGGAGAGCTGCATCAAACCAGTCTCAGGACTGAAGACCACAACAACAACAACAACAAACAACCACGTAATGCAACATAACACTATTAAATACATTGAAATAATTACACAGAAAAGATCACATAAATGGACAAAATCAGAGCACACACACACACACACACACACACATACACACACACACACACACACACACACACACACACACACACACACAGATTTTGTGTGTGTGTGTTTATGAGAGAGAGAGAGAGAGAGAGAGATAATTAATAAAATGGGCACGTAAATTTTTCTTATGCCTCCATCTCCTTCACGCGACGAAACTGGACATGAGGATAGGGACCTAGAGCAAAAAACCGTAAGTGGTCAGCATGTTAAAGTGGAAGTTATTTTCTTTAAATGTAAGTACAGGTCTATTACAAATGATTGAAGCGATTTCATAAATTCACTGTAGCTCCATTCATTGACATATGGTCACGACACACTACAGATACGTAGAAAAACTCATATAGTTTTGTTCGGCTGAAGCCGCACTTCAGGTTTCTGCCGCCAGAGCACTCGAGAGCGCAGTGAGACAAAATGGTGACAGGAGCCGAGAAAGCGTATGTCGTGCTTGAAATGCACTCACATCAGTCAGTCATAACAGTGCAATGACACTTCAGGACGAATTTCAACAAAGATCCACCAACTGCTAACTCCATTCGGCGATGGTATGCGCAGTTTAAAGCTTCTGGATGCCTCTGTAAGGGGAAATCAACGGGTCGGCCTGCAGTGAGCGAAGAAACGGTTGAACGCGTGCGGGCAAGTTTCACGCGTAGCCCGCGGAAGTCGACGAATGAATTGGCTCATGCCACAACTGGAGACCGACAGCGCCGACTTCATCTTTCAACAGGATGGTGCTCCACCGCACTTCCATCATGATGTTCGGCATTTCTTAAACAGGAGAATGGAACACCGATGGATCGGTCGTGGGGGAGATCATGATCAGCAATTCATGTCATGGCCTCCACGCTCTCCCGACTTAACCCCAGGCGATTTCTTTCTGTGGGGTTATGTGAAAGATTCAGTGTTTAAACCTCCTCTACCAAGAAACGTGCCAGAACTGCGAGCTCGCATCAACGATGCTTTCGAACTCATTGATGGGGACATGCTGCGCCGAGTGTGGGAGGAACTTGATTGTCGGCTTGATGTCTGCCGAATCACTAAAGGGGCACATATCTAACATTTGTGAATGCCTAAAAAAACTTTTTGAGTTTTTGTATGTGTGTGCAAAGCATTGTGAGAATATCTCAAATAATAAAGTTATTGTAGAGCTGTGAAATCGCTTCAATCATTTGTAATAACCCTGTATATTGTTACAGAAACAGCATATCACTGTAGCTGACAGGCTTCGCAACCATTTAATTAAGATTCTCCAAAACTAATGAACTAGCAAATGAGGCAGAAACGCCATATATATACAACTAAATGTTTAAGCGTAAATTTTCGCCATCCACTGTTGCAAAATATTACTGTATGTTGTGTATGACTTCACACACAATGTTGAGGGGAAACAGAATGGAAATTTGTGGTAAGCTCAATGGGACCAAACTACTGAGGTCATCGGTCCCTAAGCTTACATACTGCTTAATATAACTTAAAGTAACTTACCCTAAGGACACTCATGCCTGAGGGAGGGAGGACAGAGGGGGGGGGGGGGGGGTGACGCTCGAGCCATGACAAGGCGCCGCAGACCGCACAGATACCCTGCTCGACAATGTTGAGGAGAAATGGGTTTCACATTGGTGTGGCAATGGCCATTGTAGGAAAGCTGGACAGGAGCAGAAATGATGAGCAAACAAGTAAGACAGTAAACGGAACATTTATTTAATGTGTATTTCTCCAATCATATGAAGACTCTTTATAAGTGCAATATTAACTAGAATGAGTCATGCTGTACTAAGCAAAAACGATGGTGTTTTAGCAATGAGGCTCCAAGTACAAGTGGGGCTGAGTGGTTGCCGCCGGTCATCCGAAGCAGAGGGCGCTCATGGTACAGAGCCGCTGGAGGGGTGGCCCAGTGGGAGCGCACCATTGGCTCCTCCAGATCCCGCGCGACCGCTATCGGCGTCAGACGGAAACTTGCAATTCCGTTGCCAACTGTGAAACGCCCAGCAGAGTGGTATTGATAAGTAACACCACAGTGTTTCTCGATATGCAGTGTAAGTAAACACCTGACTGTCATGGCACTGAGATTCTGAAACATATTTGCCAAGAAAACTATAAAGAATATGAGTTCAGGGAAAACAGTCTGAACCCATTCTTATGAAATCTTAGAGCTAGTCACATATGTGTGAAGCTTCTCCATACATTTCGTACATTTGTGGTAAACATTCTAGTGCAGCGTCGAACGCCTTACGGAAAACTAAGAATGTTGATTCTGCATGTTTCTCACATTCTGTCGTTTCCGAATACCGTGCATGATAAGCACATGCCGTACTTCATGTGACTGATGCCTTATAACGCCTTGCTCAGCACCTCAGAGAGCAGTGTCTTAATTGTGTGCTCGGTACAAAAGTAGGTAGAACTTGCCAGTGAACAAGTACGTTTATGACAATTTGTATGTGATAGCACTGTAATCCTCCCCCATGAGATGAAAGAAAGCTGTTGCATCTGAGCCTTGCGAGGCTCATGTTCTCGCCATCATGTATTTTACACCCTGTTTTTAACGTACATCCACCTCACTACGTTAATATAAATTACTACTGTCACTGAGTTGCTGCTTTGCCTGACCGTGAGCGGCGTTAGCAGCGCGTATCGATATATCGTCTCTCGTAGAATCTTTGCTCGACTGCTATTACTTTCCGGTCGTTGTTTGTCGTAAGGAAGTTCGGGTTGCGAGTTCGGGCCTGCCAGTCAGTTGGAACGAATCTGGAGTGCAGTCCGAACCTGCCAGTCAGGGAGTTGCAATTCGGCACTAATGCAGTCGGGTTGGATCAGCAGTGAGGTCTGCGTCGATATGGCTCGCTCGACCGTTGCTGCCACGCATCACTTGAGCCGGGCCACGGTCTTGGTAGATCGTCGGTCGGTCGTCCTACCGGACGACGCGTTTTGGCTTGCCGATCGTTCATGAGTCGGCTGTGTGTGTCTGTGTGTGTGTGTGTGTGTGTGTGTGTGTGTGTGTGTGTGCGCGCGCGCGCGCGCATCGCCTCCCGATTTGTCTTCGTGCCTGTTTAGTTACTTGGGTATCGTTCAGGTCTTCGTGCAAGTCTTTGTCAGGTTGTATGTGTAGTGGGCGTTATTTCCACTGACAACCATTTTAGATGTCGGCATTCTGTCGTGGAGTCGGTCGGAACGTGCGAGGAGGAGAGTTCACGGCGGCAGTTCGGGTCGTGAGTTGGGCCCTGGCAGTCAGTTGCAACACGTCTGGATCGCAGTCCGGGCCAGCCAGTTGCCGACTTCATCTACATCATCTACATCTATACTCTGCGAGCCACCTTACGGTGTGTGGCGGAGGGTACTTATTGTACCACTGTCTGATCCCCCCTTGCAGCAGTAGTGAGCCCTGCGTGGACATCGCTCGCCCGAACGTTGCCGCCACGCATCACTTAAGCCGGGCCTGACTTTTGGTGGATTGTTGGTCAGTCTGTTGGTCCGAGGACATCTCCGTGAGGCGTAGTCGACTGGGCCGCTAGCGGTCTCTGCACAGTGTCGGAGTCTGTCTGGAGCTGTCCGATTGGTACGAGCATCGTCGCTCGCCGACCTAGGACGTGCAAGTTGAGTGGTTTCGAGCATTACGTCGTTGGTTCCGGCGTTGCTGCAGTGGAGGTTTTCCTGTGAGTAACAATGAGTTAGTGTTCGAGATAGCCGCGTTCAGGTGGAACTGATCAAATTAATTTATCCACAGTCAAGTGCACCAGCGGAATTTTCTGCCTTGTGGCTGTTAGTGTTTTGCTTTCGTACCCTGGCCTCTAACTCACCTGTTGTTGCTGGCCAACATGGTGTGTAGATTTGGCAGCTCGGTTCACATAAGCGTTTGTTTGGGGATAGTGATACTTGTTTTTTTTGGGGGGGGGGGGGGGGGGGCTTGAAATCTCATGTACTCCGTCGTGGCAAGCAAGCGTTTGGTCGGTCGGTCCGTGACTGTCCTTTGGCTGGATTCGCACGAATTAAGTGTAGTTGGACTCGCCACCTGTCTCGCCTAAGTTACCGAGGGCAGACCGATCCACTGGAGGCTCCCGAATGCCGTTCTCTTAATTATTCTTTTGGTAGTGTTAACTTTGTTGTAATTTAACTGTATTTTATATTTTTAATTTGGCAAGGTTAGTTGTGGGCCTTCAGCCCTGGAAACATGTTCTCAGAGTTTCCTTCAAGTCCAAATATTATCGCCTTCTGCTCTTGAAAGGTTATTGTAATTTCCTCTGAAAGATTTTACAAGTTATTGTGGGCCTTCCGCCGTTGGTGTTGCAAAAAGGAAAATTTTAAACTTAATGTATTGTTTTACTGATTGTTGCAATATATATTTCCTTAATTTGCAGAATTTAACTTTGCGGCCTTCAGCCATCTTATTGCGTTTATCTCTTTATGTGCACCTTGTGGACCATCAGCCCTATTAGCATCTTAAAACATTGTGGCCTTCTGCCTTCAGTAATCATCATAGCATATTTGGAATTTTGAAGATTTAATCCGGCGGCCTTCAGCCGCTCCGCATGCTGATCTCATATATGTATACGATTTATCTTATCCGTAAATTTAACTGTGTGTCATGTCTTTTCAAAATTGAACTTATTCTAAAGCATCTGTTTGGAGGCCTTCAGCTGCGAAGCAAATTTCTTTCAAAAGTGTATTTGTGAACTAAATGATAATAAATTACATTTGTGAAATGAATCCAACCGCAACTCCCTTGGCCCTTTCCACAATCCTAATTACCTGTTAGCCCTGCGTGATTTAGCGGGCGTTTCAGCATTAAAAGCCTTTCGAAATACTTCAACGGCATCTCTATTTACGCAACGTGTTTAAAGTTCGGCCACGTTGATGATAACCTTTATCACAGCTCCGGTCTGAATGAATGGCCACGTGATAGCTACCAGCTGGTCTCTCACCGAAGGTTACTCACGCTAGCGGTCGATTTGTTACTTACAGTTCACTTATGATACTGGATTTCGATTACTGTTGCGATGCAGGACGTCACGAAACTGACTCAGGCATTGTGGTCCATCCTTCGAAACTGCTAAATGCATTTGTGTTTATATAATATGCATATGAATATCAAGAGTTCCGATGGCAAGCCAGAACAAAGCAAAGCAATGAAGAGAAGATTGAAGGTAGGAATGTATAGAAGGGCAAAGGCTAATATAAAGGAAAGAACCTTGAAGATATTATGAAAATAAAAGAGGAAGTGGGTGAAGATGAGCAGTCGTAAGTCCCTGCTTTTGTACCCATACACCCGTCATTCATCTACACCTACGGCGCTGTTAAGACACTCCAGATCAGAACTGATGTCTAGTATGCTCCGCGAAACGTCAAGAAAGAATTGTTTCTCTTCCATCTATTCTCTACACCGATTTGGCTTGAAATTTCGCAACACTTTGTGTGTTTGTAAGTTCTTATGGAAATTGCTTATTATTCAATATCTTTGATGGTCCCAAACTCTTTAGCAATCTCTCTTAACGTCAATTTCTTCACTATCGCATGTCACACTCCATCAACAATAGCATCATTGCGAGTGTTTTGTAGGCTCTCAGGACTTTAACCAACCTTCACAATATAAAAGGGATGATTTAAATTGTTTATTATCTAATGTTAAGGTTCGAAATTGGAACGTTGTCGCGACAAATACTGTCTGCAGGGAGCGACCATACAGGTCCACTCTCCACCGCGATAGAAAACAGCTCTTAAGGCTCTCTCTCTCCTACAAAAACCACGAAATAATCTGAATTTCTTGTATGGTATAGACATCTACAGTGTCTGCAAGCATTTGAAAATTTTTTTCTTAATTTTAATTGAAGGGCTTATTTGAATAATGGTACAAGTCCATTTTTGTTCATTGTGAGATACAGAGTCCTAAAGTTAAATAAGCGCTGAAAAATCTGTAGTTGAGATACCAGAAATATTCAAGCATATGGCTTCTTGCTAGAGATGAACCTTTCTTTCTGTTTGTTTGGACCATTAATGTCAGAAGCATTATAGACATAAAAGTGGAGTTAATGGTTTTGTACCACTATTGAATTAAGCCCTTCAATTGAGGCCGGAGCTAAGTTAATGGTTTTAGAAATGAACATTTTCCCGACTGGGAAACGGCTCATCACACCATATCAGGAAACCTATTGAATTCACTGAAATACTTTTTTTTCGTCGATTACCATCCATAACACAGTATCACGCTGGGCTCGGCGCTCATTCGTCACAGGCCTGTAATTTACGGGAATAGCGTGACCTATATCTGACACCACGTATATCCGGAAACCTACCGATCACGTGCCGAAAGTATACCATGCAGAATCCCTGTTGGTATGTTCCAGTGGTGGAACAACGCGTTGTTAAGCAGTTGGCCATAATGTTTTGGCTCGCCGGTATTGATCCATATAATGTCCGAAGCATAAAAAATTCTTATGAATGAAAAGACACACGATACCCACTGGTTGTAATATTGTACAATATTTGTTATTTATTTCACAAACTGGTTTTCGGCTGCTGTGCCATTATCAGGTACGAAGATAACAGTGAGGTATAGAGAAATTTTTGTTGAATCAAAGATACAACTAGTACATCTAAAGAGTATCTCGGTTTCCGTAGATGACAATTGTTAATATTTTAAGTTTAAAACGAGAAGAATTATTTGAGTGAAAATGCGATGTAAGATTACTTAACCTAAATGAAATATGTGAGAATTACCTAATGAACTAAATAAAAATTACAACAGTCGTCCTGAGAAGAAAATAAATTGAACAATAAAGTTTGGTAACATGTTCCAAGAAAGTAGCTGAACAAAATAATGTGTTTAACAGGCCCTAAATTAAAAACAGATAAGATGTACCAGTGAGATTAAGCAGGTAAGTGAAGCAGTTGTGATTATGCGAAGTGAAAATTTTTAACGGTGGAACAGAGGAAGAAATGGGGCATGTGAGTAAAATGGGAAATATATATATCCATTCTTAGTCCATGTCCATTCTTAGTCACATGCTCCATATTTTTCCTTTATTACCCTGCTAAAGATTTTTTCTACTTCACTTACTACTTCACTTACCTGTTTCATCTCACTAGTAAATGTCTTATCTGTTTCCGACTTAGGACCTGTTAAGGATAAGACTGAACTGCCATGAAGAGGACGGCAACAAGTAGGTCTAAACGTCAGCAGATTGTAGCTTTAGTAGTTTATATTGACGTGGTCCGATACCTAAAGTTATTTTATTCAAAAAGATTATTTTGTACAGCTACTGTCTTGGAACATATTATCAAAGTTTATTGTTCAGTTGTTGTAATTTGTTATGCAGCTGATTGGTTAATGTGTCATATAAATAATCCTGAATCGCGTTTCTAGTTAAATAATTTCTCCCGTTTTAATACTAAATCAAACATTAGCAGTTTTCATCTTTGGAAGCCAAGATACTCGGTAAACGCATTAGATGCACCAGTTTAAAACCTTTGACCCTACAAAAATTTTACTGCACCACATAGTTATCTTTGTACCTGGTGACGATGTAATAGCCGAAAACCAGTTTTTGAAATAAGGAGCAAATATTGTAGAATTATACAGCAGCATCGTGTGTGTTTTCATTTGCAATATATGAAATATTCTACCCAGAACCACGGAACAGTCAATGAATGGAATATGAAAAGGTGTTGCTAATCTTAATTAGGAGCGGAGTTTTGTTTTTCTTAGAATTTTCCGCATCAGGAAAAGTTTTGTAGCTGAAAACTGGCAGGCACAATGCGTTGCGCAGAAGAAGTGGCAAAACACACACACACACACACACACACACACACACACACACACACACACACACACACACACACACACACACAAACGCACACAAACACACACACACACCCAGAGAGAGAGAGAGAGAGAGAGAGAGAGAGAGAGAGAGAAAGAGCTGACAGTGGCAGTAGTGTACACCCCACCTGCCGCTGGGGCGTCGCTGGCGGAAGCAGGCCGCTCGCTGCCAAACGTCAACTACACTCCTGGAAATTGAAATAAGAACACCGTGAATTCATTGTCCCAGGAAGGGGAAACTTTATTGACACATTCCTGGGGTCAGATACATCACATGATCACACTGACAGAACCACAGGCACATAGACACAGGCAACAGAGCATGCACAATGTCGGCACTAGTACAGTGTATATCCACCTTTCGCAGCAATGCAGGCTGCTATTCTCCCATGGAGACGATCGTAGAGATGCTGGATGTAGTCCTGTGGAACGGTTTGCCATGCCATTTCCACCTGGCGCATCAGTTGGACCAGCGTTCGTGCTGGACGTGCAGACCGCGTGAGACGACGCTTCATCCAGTCCCAAACATGCTCAATGGGGGACAGATCCGGAGATCTTGCTGGCCAGGGTAGTTGACTTACACCTTCTAGAGCACGTTGAGTGGCACGGGATACATGCGGACGTGCATTGTCCTGTTGGAACAGCAAGTTCCCTTGCCGGTCTAGGAATGGTAGAACGATGGGTTCGATGACGGCTTGGATGTACCGTGCACTATTCAGTGTCCCCTCGACGATCACCAGTGGTGTACGGCCAGTGTAGGAGATCGCTCCCCACACCATGATGCCGGGTGTTGACCCTGTGTGCCTCGGTCGTATGCAGTCCTGATTGTGGCGCTCACCTGCACGGCGCCAAACACGCATACGACCATCATTGGCACCAAGGCAGAAGCGACTCTCATCGCTGAAGACGACACGTCTCCATTCGTCCCTCCATTCACGCCTGTCGCGACACCACTGGAGGCGGGCTGCACGATGTTGGGGCGTAAGCGGAAGACGGCCTAACGGTGTGCGGGACCGTAGCCCAGCTTCATGGAGACGGTTGCGAATGGTCCTCGCCGATACCCCAGGAGCAACAGTGTCCCTAATTTGCTGGGAAGTGGCGGTGCGGTCCCCTACGGCACTGCGTAGGATCCTACGGTCTTGGCGTGCATCCGTGCGTCGCTGCGGTCCGGTCCCAGGTCGACGGGCACGTGCACCTTCCCCCGACCACTGGCGACAACATCGATGTACTGTGGAGACCTCACGCCCCACGTGTTGAGCAATTCGGCGGTACGTCCACCCGGCCTCCCGCATGCCCACTATACGCCCTCGCTCAAAGTCCGTCAACTGCACATACGGTTCACGTCCACGCTGTCGCGGCATGCTACCAGTGTTAAAGACTGCGATGGAGCTCCGTATGCCACGGCAAACTGGCTGACACTGACGGCGGCGGTGCACAAATGCTGCGCAGCTAGCGCCATTCGACGGCCAACACCGCGGTTCCTGGTGTGTCCGCTGTGCCGTGCGTGTGATCATTGCTTGTACAGCCCTCTCGCAGTGTCCGGAGCAAGTATGGTGGGCCTGACACACCAGTGTCAATGTGTTCTTTTTTCCATTTCCAGGAGTGTAATTTGAACAGCAAGTGTCTGATGCAGTCCCTTGCTCAACACGTTCAGTTTGTCTTTCAATTTTTTTTAACGAAACGTGAATTCGACGAATGCGTGGAACACTACCAGTCTTGCAACAATGCGCAGCTCCAAAAGGGGGAGGGGCCGTTCACATGGGTTGTGGTGTCCATCCCGCCCTCCCCCAAACAACATTTTTGTTGAAGCGTTTATATTTTAACTTATATCAGTTTCGAAATTTCACGTCTAACTTTAAGAGAATGAAGTAGGATGAAACGGATATAACTTGCAAACCACAGTGAACTGAGTAAGGGAAAACACGGAAGTTTCTGGCAGTAGAGAAGAGCTACCACACCCGCTTATTCAGAGAAATACACAAACACGACAACAGCTTCAACAAGAAAGAAGAAACCCTCGAGATGAACGGATCCTGGATTCCCGTGCTGCAGCGAACGACCATTGCAGGTAGCAAGGCAAGAACCACAGCGGTGATGACCACGGAAGAGCCCTTGGACGTTTGCACGCCAGGTACACTTAATCAGATACTCTGCGGCCGCGAACTCGACTCCAATCCATCGCCAGCGAATGGTGGGTGAAACTTTGACAGCCGGCCGTTGTGGGCGAGCGGTTCTAGGCGCTACAGTCTGGAACTGCGCGACCGCTACGGTCGCACGTTCGAATCCTGGATGTGTGTGATGTCCTTAGGTTCGTTAGGTTTAAGTAGTTCTAAGTTCCAGGGGACTGATGACTTCAGATGTTAAGTCCCATAGTGCTCAAAGCCATTTGAACCTTTTGAAAGTTTGACAGTGTCAACCAGTCGTGCTGGCGACACCTCAGAAAAATCATCCGAAAAACGTCGGTCGAAGAACCCGAGACAGAAGCCACCTGTAAGAACTTTTACTATTGCTAGCATCATTTCCCGTTAAGAAAAAGACAAATTTGTAAGGTATGTTAAAAAATGACAAAACTCCTCCAGCTGTATTAAGGTGTTGGTTTTATTGGCAACTAGTTTCGATGTTGTTACAACATCATCTTCAGGTCCATACTTGTTGAGAGTAACCGTATGTGTCTAACACTAGTAGTCAGTGGTGAGATAGGCGTGTTCCATGCGGAAGGCTGGTAGTAACTGATCAACACATACGGTTACTATCAATAAGTATGGGCCTGAAGATGATGTTGTAACAACATCGAAACTAAACCAACACCTTAATGCAGCTGGAGGAACTTCGTCATTTTTTAACATATATTATACTAGCTGATTTCCCAAGTCGCCCGTTTCAATTATGGATATACGAAAATTTGTAAGGCTACGGCAATTACAGAATCCCTCCCATCCCTCACAACCTCACCACAGAAGCTTGAGCGTGAATAACGGGAGTGCAAGCGAGTGCATCACAGTGTTGGGAAAGGCGAATGGCAGTGTTGCGTCGCAGAATGTCCGCACGCAACCCAGATGACAGACGCCGCCATTTGAAGGGGGACCCCTCAGTATCGCGTCAGGCCCAAGACACCTCGGCGACGGTGCCGTGCAGTACAGTGGTAAACAGTTCCGATGCTCTGTTTTCAAACACAAAAAAACTTGATTCGTATGACAGACATAGAAGAGTAACGTCATTTACACAGTTTGAAAATTACTTGAACCGACAAACTCTGAGAGGATGAAAGGGACCTCGAAACAAATATCCTCCTACGTATATCTCGCGAAGAGACCATGAAGATAAAATCAGCGCGATTAGAGCCCACACAGAGGCATACCGACAATCTTTTTTTCCACGAACAATACGAGAGTGGACTAGAAGGGAGAACCGATAGAGGGACTCAAGTTACCCTTCGCCACACACCGTCAGGTGGCTTGCGGAGTGTGGATGTAGATGTAGATTTTTCTCTGAAGTCATGTTTTCCACAGAGATGTTTTTTTGAAACCGTTTCTCTGGATGAAAATTAATTAAGCTAGCAGACTTTGGGGGAGGTACACGGGACAATGAAAACACTTTTTCTAATATATTTTCCTGTGAGGACAAAAAAATAATAGAAACAAGTTTTAATTCTTCATCAGCAAGAGCCATCAACATTAACACAACACAATTACTTCAATCAGAGGTTCAAACTTGCCTCCATTGACTTGTGGTGTGTGTGTGTGTGTGTGTTTGTGTATATGTATGTGTCTGGATTTTATGGGCGCTCGATTTCGACGTTATCAGGACCCACACACATGTTAAAAAAAAGAAATGTGGATAAAATGACTAAAATTGTTGTCACACAGCGAGAAGCAAACTTGTAAAATTACACTCATTCATTCACTCCCACCTCATTCACGTTCACCGACAGAATCGGTCTATCTCACAGGCCTTAATACGTGGAGAAGACTGACTTGTAAACAGGGGTTACACAGATGGGACATCCTGTGTCTAACACGGCCAAAGACTGCAGGAGTGTTCTTAATTTCGACTGATGCTGCTACTATCCGGGCATCCAAGTTCGCTTCTGATTCAACAGGAGTTTTGTAAACAAGGTTGCCTATCTCCACCCACACAAAAAGGTCCAGACCCGTCAAATAAGGCGATCTCTCAAGCCGTGGTACAAGACCACCACTGCGAATCCACGTTTCTGGAAACTGTCGGTTCAAGAACCGACGCTCAGGACGAGTGAAATGTGCCGGAGCCCCTTCATGCTGGAACCACAAGCACTGTCTTTTAACGAATGGCACGTCATTTCTGGCAATGCTATGGCGAGGAAATTGTAATAATATTTGTGATTCAATGGCCTAGGTGGGATATAAGGCCCACACATTCACGTATAACCGCAATTGATTGGCGCGAGTAAATGTGGCATGCTGATTAACTTCACTCGAAACATACTAACTGTGGATGTTGAAGACCCTTCAGGCCCGAATGTTGCTTCATCTGTAAACAGCAGAGAGAATGGAAACGTAGGACGCATTTGACGCTGTTGAAGGTGCCACTCCGGAAACTGTGATCTAAGTGGATAATCATCTGGTTCCAGGCTTTTGCAAAAGCTGTAAGTGAAATGGATTAAAAATTTCTCACGAAAGTCGTTTCTTTCATCCGTCTGATTCGTCCCCATGTTAAGCGCAATTGCGCGAATGCTCAGAGCGATTACGCCCTCTACCATAGTAAAACATGCTTATTGCTTGTCAGTTTAAATAACTGTATGTAACTGCACTCATAATTTTTTCTGGTGACAGTATTCTCTCAGACTGTCCGTAGGGCTCTCTGTAGAAGGCTCTTACTATTAACTATGTGTCTCGAAGGAGCATTCTAAGCAAAACAGTCTGGTAAACAGAATCTCTAAAACGGATACCTTCAGAGCAATGAGGGCTTCTTCATCTTAGATACTCTGAAACAAATCTCTTCCACTGCTTCTTTGCTTTCCATTTTTTGAGAGGTGGTAGTATCAGCCAAAACAAGAAAAAAAAGTCCAATATAAATGGGCTACCTTAAGTACTATGAGCACTTCTCCATCTTCGCTACTGTGGAACACACCTCTTCTACTAAGCAACTATCCATAGATCTTAAGGTATGCATTTCAGAGACCATGTTTACCGAACATTTTTTCTTGTTTCGGTCAATACTATCACCTCTGAAACTATGGAAAGCAAAGAGGTTAAAGTAGATAAGATTTGTTTCACAGTATCTAACGAACTGTGCACAGTTTTTAAGGTATGAATTCCTGTCACATGCCTGAAAGGTGACCATTTCTCTAGGACACGTTGTATATGCTGGGTAAACTAGAACTCCGCAGACGAAGTTTCGGAGTTTGTCCAGGGATATTTTCTGAGTATTTTGGTACAAGGGACCTGTGGTTTCCGGTGGCTCGTAACACAGTAATAACAACGGTCTAATACATACATTCAGGACACTCTCTGTTTATCGTCGTTTGACAGCTGGAGCGACACTGGCGCTCCAAGCGTTGAGAAAGCAGGCAGTCAGTCCCATATGTCGTAAGGATAATGTTTGTTTCTATTATTTCTTAGCAAATCAACGAAATAGTAGTTATATTGTTGTGTCCCATGTATTAGTAAATTACCAAGAGGTATGAAGTATAGTGAAATACAAGTGTAAACAGCCGAACCATACAGATTAAATGACGTAAGCTACTACTTATTCATGAGGAAATTCTTTCGAATGTGTGTGTGTACTTACAGCTTACTCCGTAGAAAGGAAGAGAATATAAACATATTTCATGCATGAAAACAATAAATTTCTTTTGTTACGAGGGTAATCCCAGAAGTAAGGTCTCCTATTTTTTTACAAGTACATACACCTGTTATTTCTACAATGGTTTACATCAGTTTACAGCTTGAACATTTAGCTATTTTTCGACATAATCACCATTTCTGTCGATGCATTTTTGTAGACGCTGTGGCAGCTTTTGTATGCCCATATCATACCAGCTCGCCGCCATGCTGTTCAGAAAGTAATGAACCTCTTCTTCCACCTCGTCGTCGGAGCTGAATCACTTCCCGGCCAAATGTTCTTTTAACCTAGGGAACGGGTGATAGTCACTGGGGGTCAAGTCAGGACTATACGGTGGGTGGGTGATTATGTTCCACTGAAACTGTTGCAGGAGAGCAGCGGTTTGCCGAGCGATGTGTGGGCGAGCGTTGTAATGGAGAATGTGTACGCCCTTCCTCAACATTCCTCTTCTCCGGTTCTGAATTGCCCGTTTGAGTTTTTTCAGAGTCTCACAGTACCTGTCAGCGTTAATTGTGGTCCCAGTGGGCAAAAAGTCGACCAACAATATCCCTTTCCGATCCCAAAAAACGGTTGTCATGACTTTATGGGCAGACTGTGTTTGTTTGAATTTCCGCGGCTTTGGCGAAGAAGGATGCCGCCACTGCCGTGATTGTTGCTTGGTGTCAGGTGTAAAGTGGTACGCCCAGGCTTCGTCACCCGCGACAATTTATTCCAGAAAGTTGTCCTGTTCGACCGCAAGGCGGTGAAGAAATGCGCGGGAAGCATAAACTCGTTGCCGCGCGTGGTCCTCAGTCAGCATGCGTGGCACTTATCTTGCGCACACCTTCCGGTAGTTTAATGTTTCCGTTAAAATTCTGGGAGCGGTGCTTCGGGAAACTCAGGAACCAATTTGCAGAGATCATCCAGGGTGATCCGCCGATCTTCACGCATGCTTTGCTCGACCTTCAACACTGTCTCCCCAGAAATTGACGGTCTCCCGCTCCTTTGTTCGTCGTGAATTTCGGTCCGACCAGCTGAAAACTCTCTACACCACTTACGAACATTTTTGACATCCATGCACGACTCACCATACACTTCCGTCAGTTGGCGATGGATTTCAATCGGCGCAGTGCCCTTTGCGTTCAAAAACCGAATAACTGCGGGCAATTCGCACTTGGTGGTAACATCCAATGGGATGTCCCGTCTCAACGGCTGTCAAGCCAAGACTGAGCGCCTCAGCGCGGCGTGCGCATGTATACACACAGCGCATGAAGCACTCTTCATAACAGTGTGACCAACTGCCACACAAAGGGAGTTCTGTACTTATTAAAAAATAGGAGACCTTACATTTGGGATTACCTTCGTATTATCATAGGCACTTTTCTTGACGCTTAAAAGAGCCTAATGATTCCCCTATCTTACACTTCACTCGACTGTCCAATACAGGGATATTTTTCTAAATGAAATTATTTTTGCTCCAAAAGCTAATGTGTTGAAGATTCGTGCCGTTCATGCTGCGATTTAGCAATAATTATCCAGTTGGTTTCTCCTGTGTTGGGAAACAGTTTTATTGCTTTTGATGGTTTGTTATCACATCTGTGTGGTTTCCTCTTAAGCCGCATATGCGGTAGGTTATTTGTATTTTATATAATGTAGGTAATACATCCCGAATAGGTTTCCTACGTTCCAAATTCACTGATTTGGTTGAAAGTGTAGCGAAAAAAAAACTCCGCTTTGTTGGGGATATATACGACTGTCTCGGCAAAAAGTCAGGTCTTTCTTGTTATTGAAGGTAAACGAGCCGGCTGTGGTGGTCGAGCGGTTCTAGGCGCCTCAGTCCGGAACCGCGCGACTGCTACGGTCGCAGGTTCGAATCCTGCCTCGGGCATTGATGTGTGTGATGTCCTTAGGTTAGTTAGGTTTAAGTAGTTCTTGAAGTTCTAGGGGACTGATGACCTCAGACGTTAAGCCCCATAGTGTTCAGAGTCATTTGAATCATTTGAACCATTTAAGGTAAACGACGTTATTCAGTAAATATCTGTAAGTTATAAGAGAAACGTATATAAACTGTCCTGTAATGTGCCGTTTCATACCTCCCATGTGCTTAGGAAACTATAGGACGACGAATTTGGTGTCATTGTATAATTATTATCGATTTTATGTGGCACTACATGCACTCGCTATTGTAAAAACTATGTTACATATCAAGATAAACATTAGTATTCGCGCTCATCCAACATCGTATTCAGGTGTGTCGTTTGCTGGCCGACTGGAGCGCTGCTATCGTCGTGGGTACCAAAAAACGAGACGCAGTGTCGCGACTGACAAGTTAGACTGTGGGAATAATGTAATTATGATTTATGCGGGTTTGTTACCAGAATTATCTTGGTTTCTGTAACAGTGAACCGTTGTGGACTGGCAAGACAGCCAATCCACAATGACGGGTAGCCGAAAGGCACGCGTTTAAGCTCACGCAGGATGGCGTGAGGTCTGGAACAGGTCAGGGATACTTAACTTTAATCCATAATTGGTGAACATCGGTCTGACGGTACATGCATCACAAGATAAATAGCAAATGATAATGGCGCCTTGCTAGGTCGTAGCGAATGACGTAGCTGAAGGCTATGCTAACTATCGTCTCGGCAAATGAGAGCGTAATTTGTCAGTGAACCATCGCTAGCAAAGTCGGCTGTACAACTGGGGCGAGTGCTAGGAAGTCTCTCTAGACCTGCCGTGTGGCGGCGCTCGGACTGCAATCACTGATAGTGGTGACACGCGGGTCCGACGTATACTGGCGGACCGCGGCCGATTTAAAGGCTACCACCTAGCAAGTGTGGTGTCTGGCGGTGACACCACATGAACAACCTGTAACTACGAAAGCTCCGAAACGTAGTAACGTAAAGGATGCTGTTATTCCTGGGCACCTGTGAACAGATGCAAAACTACTGTCACATGGTTGCCGTCGTTGCGGTAACAACTGAGCACATCGTCATCGTGCCACTTTTCCACTGGATTCAGTGAGCCCATAGGCGAGATGCCTATCGGACGATTCTTCATCAGTGAACCTGTCCACATACAGTAGATGTGTATCACTGTTGACGTACAACTAACACTGACGAATAAAAAACCAACTCAAGACAGGGGACAGGGACCGAGCGAGGTGGCGCAGTGGTTAGACACTGGACTCGCATTCGGGAGGACGACGGTTCAATCCCGCGTCCGGCCATCCTGATTTAGGTTTTCCGTGATTTCCCTAAATCACTCCAGGCAAATGCCGGGATGGTTCCTCTGAAAGGGCACGGCCGACTTCCTTCCCCATCCTTCCCTAATTCGATGAGATCGATGACCACGCTGTCTGGTCTCCTTCCGTAAACAACCAACCAACCAACCAACAGGGGACAGGGCCGAGCAGTAGTGAGTGCAAGCTTGAGGACCAAGAGTAAAGCAGGTCTCACTGTTGTCAACAGCGAATACCGTGAGTGAATGCAACAAGTTCGTTTCCAATCAAGACACACAGGGCGTACCGTCGGCATTTGCACTGTTGTGCAGATATTTTCAATGCGATACCGACACAAGGAGTGAGAAAGAAATCAATCGGAATATAATTACTCTCTAACGACCTACACCGGAGGCGACGAGTTCGGTATACCAAAGTATTCGGAAAGTATCCCTGAACTACCTCCGAAGTTCTGCCAGTGGAGTTCTGGTTCATCCTACATATATCTGCCGAAACACAAGAGAAAAATGCGCCTGACGACTCTTTGGAGGGATTCCCTATACCTGTCTCCTAAGAGTTCACCCGCCCGGATTGCAGTGCGCGTTAAATTGGTACTTCTGGGAAGCGCGTTTGTCCCCGATTGAATCCGCCAAGCGGATTAACCCTAGGGTCGGTGTGTCGGCCAGCCTGGATGTGATTTTTAGGCGGCTTCCCGCATCCTACGAGGTGAATACTGGGCTGTTACCAAAGTCTCGTCTCAGTTACGCGATTCGAATATGAGCGGACGCCCAAAAGAGAAAACAAAAGACGGAATAACATTGCCGTGGGCGGAGCTCGTGTCGTACGCATTTTTGCTGCTACAGCACAACTCATTGCCAGTTCAGTGCCGCCTGTGTTGTCGAGCTAGCTTGTTTTGTTCATCTGCAGTGATTGTTTTTGCTAGCACTGTTTTGTTCTTGTTTCGTTCTACTCGGTACAAATGCTGCTGAAACTGTTTTAATGTTGAAAACGGCTTAGCAAGAAGACGCTATGGAAAAAACTCAAGTGTACGAGTGGTTTGCACGACTTAATGGCAACATGTCGATTGATGGCAAACCTCGTTCTGGACGTCCATCAAGTGCTCGAATCGAAGAAAATATTGAAAAAATTCGAGAGCCTGTGCTCACAAACCGTCGACAGACAATTGATCAACTGTCAATGATTAGTGGCTTATCTCGGGGCTCGGTTCAGCGAATTTGTGGCAGACATGAGACTATTTCTTCTACCATGACAACGCACCTGCACAAACAGCTGTCTCTGTTAGACAGTTTTTGGTTAAAAATGATATAGTTCCGCTGCTCCACGCACCTTACTCGCCTGATCTGGCTCCGTGCGTTTTTTTCTTATATCCAAGCATGAAAAGGGGCTTGAAAGGACACCGATTTGACAACATTGAGGAAGTTAGAAAAAAAAAAACGAAGGAGGAGCTTTCAGCTATTTCTAAAAATGACTACAAAAAATGTTTCGAACAGTGGAAGCACTGGTCGAACAAATGTATTAGCTGTAATGGAGAGTATTTTGAAGGGGATAAGGTTGATTTCTAAACAATTTGAAAATATGTAGCTTTAAAAAAATAATTCCGGATTGTTTGGGTAACCCCTCGTACATCTAGAAAATTTTCGCTCACTTTCACATGAATAACAGTACACGTAGACACTTGGGATACACATATTCCATAACTTAGTGGCGACGGGAAGGGCATCTGGTGACCCCTTAAATTAACCACACCAAATATCTTACCAATGGGGTGGCCGAGCGGTTCTAGGCGCTACAGTATGGCACCGCGCGACCGCTACGGTCGCAGGTTCGAATCCTGCCGCGGGCATGGATGTGTGTGATGTCCTTTGGTTAGTTAGGTTTAAGTAGTTGTAAGTTCTAGGGTACTGATGACCTCAGACGTTAAAGTCCTATAGCGCTCAGAGCCATTTGAACCATTTTGTTACAAATCTGTTACAAGAACGAATCTCCACCGATGCGTGGCAAAGACACCCGAAAAAGAAGAAGTGTCCCTCCTAATAGTCGTCAGGGGAATTTCCTCTCGTGTTTCGGCAGATATTTGCAGCTTCGTTTTTCCGATGTGTAGCTGAAGTCAGACCAAACAGATAGTGCTCATCATGTCTTTCCTGCGACGCCCGTGGTCGAAGGAAATCGTCAGTTTGTTTGCCATTACAAACAAAAGTATTTTTTAAAATGGATTTTGATGTTCATCCTATACAGCGATCCCACATTAATCTAGTGCAATATTTTTTTTTGTCGATATGTGTTAACAGGAACAGTGAAACTCAAAGAATAACCATTACTCCAGTAGCCACAGCACCGCCATGACCGGCACTGATTGCTGCCACTGTGCAAAAGTTCTGCTCAATCGCTGCTCGAGTAACAGTTATTCTTCGTGTTTTACTACTCCTGTTAATACATATAGGTAAACGGAATATTCCACTAGACTAATCAGGGACCGCTCTATGGAATGAATAACAAAATACCCACTATAAAAACACTTTTGTTTGTAACGGGAAACAAACTGACGATTTCCTTCGACCATGGGCGTCGCATGAAAGACATGATGAGCACTATTTGTTTGGTGTGACTTCAGCTACACATCGGAAAAACGAAGCTGTAAATATCTGCCGAAACACGAGAGAAAATTCCCCTGACGACTCTTAGGTGGAACATCTTCTATGCGTGTCTTTTTTATCATTACTTTTTTTTAACTGCGAATAGGCCATGTAAGGACCACGTCCCAATTTCCATTTTTCCGTTCTTTGTTCTTTTCGTCCAGTATGCTTTCATCTGATCACTATGTTTCTTCTTCCTGTCTTCAGACCACTCTGAACCAGTCATTTTAGCTACCCTGCCTTGGAATCCTTCCATTTTCAGTACTTTTTTCCGAAAGGCTTCTCTATTGTTTACATCTTCTGTTTTTATATTGTTTCTTTCTAATTCCCTTTTTACTTCGTTGACCCAACTTGTGGAAGTCTTACGCCACAAATATTTGAGAGTCTTATTAGTTAATCTACTGTCTTGCATTCGAAATAAATGTCCGAAAAACATGAATCTTCTTTTCCTCATTACGTTTGAAATATTTTCTATCTTATGGCATATTTCAGCATTACTTTGTAATTTCCAACCTTCTGCTGTGTTTTCTGCTCCTAATATTTTACTTATATTCGCATTTCTAGTACTTCTAATTCATCTAAATTATAGTTTAATGCCAGGCATTCGCTTGCATATAGGCATTCTGGTTTTACTGCAGTATTGTAATGCCTTATTTTTGCATTTTTGGATAGGCACTTTTTATTGTAAAAGTCTTTGATAATACCATATGCTCTCCCCATTTTATGCAATCTTTCCCCCATCGCAGATTTGTCCAAGCATTTTCTTGTATTATCTCCCCTACGTATTAGAATTTTTTTATCCTCTCTGTTTGTTCAATACTTGGTTTCAGGAATTTTGGAGCATCGTTAACGTTTGTTACGAATTTTTTTTCTTCTGGAGAAATTCTTAAGCCAGTTCTGCTGGCTATTTCTTCCAGGAGATTTATTTGTGTTATAACAGATGCCACATTTTCGGAAAGTATAGCAAAATCATCTGCAAGTGCAAGGCCATTTTTTTTTATATTTTTGCGTCCTCTTCCTAACTTTATCATTATTACTCTTATTATTATTATTGCTATTATTGTCATTATTATTATTGTCAGGGTAAGGCAAAACTCGGTAATCAATTAAAAACTCCAAAAAATGTTACAAACATGACCTGTTACATAAATAGAGAGAAGTGGTCCAAAGGAAGCAATACGATAAATAAATAAATAAATAAATAAAAAGTATATCAACTACCAGTGATAATGTACCAAATGGCAATCGGTACGTCTAGGAAGTTGCAAAGAGTGTTCAGCTGGCTATATTTCAGTGCTGCAACTCTCAATGAAATCTTGTTCAGGACGTGGAGAAATTCCTTTCTGAACAACACGTTTATTTTCTGGTTTCGGCACTGTACTAAAATACCGTCAATTATAAATCTAAGGATGACGTAAAAGTGTTTTGTAGAAGTCGGTACCAATGAACGACAGACCCAGTTCTATAGACAGTTCAAAGTTCTAGGGCTCGTCGACATCCAATTACTAGGGACGGAGCACGGGAATGTATGGGACGGGGAATCGCTGGGGGCTTTGAAACAATTCCGAGACCCGGCTCAAGTAGTCCGCGAAAACTGCAGAAAACCCCAGAAAAGCTGCCTCTTTGGCTCCTGCCCTTCTTGAAAGCCAGTATAGAGACCTGATTGCGGCGGTCCGTGTCATGGATTTGGTTTGAAGTCACGTAGGCATAACACAGAAAGTCATCAAACGGCATTCTCATATGAGAAAAGTTTATTTCTACTGTCTGTGTTGCATGACATAAATAAATGACGACTAGTTTCAATGATGCATAACGATCATCTTCAGATCCAAAAAAGAAAAAGAAGTACCCGTAAGTACAAAGGACTAACGAAAGGAGGAAACAATCCGAAACTGTAGACTCTGAAAGTTGCTGAGTTTTCGCAGTTAATGATCGCTCAAAATCTTTTAGAAAAAAGTTATCGGCCTGGAGTTACACAATAAAGAAATGCTAACATACTAGCATCAACCGCTGGATAACCATTCTCATCGGACAAATTCTTGTAGATAAAAGTTATCGGCCTGAAGTTGCATAATAAAGCAATTCCAACACAATAGCTTCAAATCCCTGTTAACCGTTTCTACTGATGCACGACGTGTTATTACAATCAATTCTTACTATAGAGGAAAATTAGTAAAATTTGTTGGGTAAAGAGGTAGAAGGTGAGGTGGAAGGAAGAGGTATGGAAAGGAGGGAGTTTACGTAGGGCGAGGAACTGGAAGAAGAGAGAAGTCGGGAGAGTGTAGTATTAAACGGCAAAAAAAAAAAAAAAAAAAAAAAAAGTTATTTCATGGAAGGGGGCGGGGTGTCAGATGTCAGGGAGAGAGCAGCACTCTATCTCTCCTAGGAAAATTGACCTTCAGAAACCAGAGTTGAATCCTGCCCCGTCACACAAGTAGACGTTATCAGTCTGAAGAAAGACGGAACGTGTAAACTGGACTAGTAGCAAGTGCCCCCAGAATCATTTATCGTGAAATCTCGAAATTACTTCCGCATTCACCGCGAAACTAAAATGAGTCCCCCCCCCCTCTCCTACTCACCTAATTTACATCTATACTCTGCAAACGACGGTAAAGTGCATGGCAGAGGGTACGTCCGATTGTAGCAGTTATTGGGGTTTCTTCCCTTTTCATTCACTTTGGAGCGCGGGAAGAATAATTGTTTAAATGCCTCTGTGCCTGCTGTAATTATTCTAATCCTATCCTCATGATTGCCGGCCGTTGTGGCCGTGCGGTTCTAGGCGCTTCAGTCCCGAACCGCGCTGCTGCTACGGTCGCAGGTTCGAATCCTGCCTCGAGCATGGATGTGTGTGATGTCCTTCGGTTAGTTAGGTTTAAGTAGTTCTAAGTCTAGGGGACTGATGACCTCAGATGTTAAGTCCTATAGTGCTTAGAGCCATTTTTTTATCCTCATGATTGCTGCGGGAGCGATATGTAAGGAGTTGTGAAATATTCCCAGAGTCATCATTTAAAGCCGTTTCTTGAAACTGTATAAGTAGGCTTCCTCAGGATAGTTTACGTCTATTTTCAAGAGTCTGCCAGTTCAGTTCAATTAGCATCTCTGCGACACTCTCCCACGGGTCGGACAAACATGTGACGGACAATTCCTGCTGCCCTTCTCTGTATACGTTACTATCACCTGTTGGTCCGATTCGGTGCCAGGGCAAACACTTGAGCAATTCTCTTGGATGGGCCACACGAGCTATTTGCAGGATAACAGGTTCCATCTGTGACTCAGTGTTACTATTCTCATAGGATACTATGTTTCTTCGTTTTGTGAAGTGAGCAGTTTTACATTTCTGTACATTTAAAGCAAGTTGCCAATCTTTGCACAACTTTGAAGATCTGACTCAATATTTATGTAGCTTCTTTCAGACAGCACTTCATTATAGATACCTGCATCTGCAAAAAGTCTGATTTTACTATTAATATTGTCTGCAAGGTCAGTAGTATACAACACGATCACGAAGAGTCCCAACACACTTCTCTGGGACACATCCAAAGTTAGTTCTACGTCCCAAAGGAATACTACAAAGCTATTTCATTGAAGTGTGTGAAATGGTGCACTCTTGCATTACTGAGCGGTTTGCTTCAACTGGACTAACACAGGTCATTGCAGTTGAACAAGAGTGCTTGCTTTTAGTAAAGACAGGTGAAACAAATTTGGAAAAATCAACTGTTTTTCAAAAATGACCTAAACATTGAGAGACTGCGCTTACACTTGAATATGTTAGCCGATATCGCTAATAAAAAACAACTGGTCTTAAAAAACATGCGTGATGTAAGAAAGTACATTTCACAAGAGCCTGAAGTTGGAGGAATGTTATGTGAAGTAGTGACGTGCATTGAGCTTCTCCAAGTAGTTCAAATCCCGACAGCAACAGCAGAACGGTCATTCAGTGCCCTTAGACGCCTGAGGTCATATCTCCGATCAACAATGGGACAGAAGCGATTGAACAACTTGGCTGTTCTTCATGATCATCGAGATGTTTTGGATGAATTGGATATCCGGCCAGTCATCAACGACTTCATATTCAGTAATCCAGTCACACGGTCAACATTTGCACTTTTCTAATGACAGTCTAGCCCTAATAAAGGCATTTAGAGCAATATTTAAAAAAATTATAAAATAGAGAATTAAATACATACATACATTTTCAGTTTCGAAATATTAGTACACTACTGGCCATTAAAATTGCTACACCAAGAAGAAATGCAGATGATAAAAGGGTATTCATTGGACAAATATATTATACTAGAACTGACATGTGATTACATTTTCACGCAAATTGGGTGCATAGATCCTGAGAAATCAGTACCCAGAACAACCACCTATGGCCGTAATAACGGCCTTGATACGCCTGGGCATTGAGTCAAACAGAGCTTGGATGGCGTGTAAAGGAACAGCTGCCCATGCAGCTTCAACACGATACCACAGTTCATCACGAGTAGTGACTGGTGTATTGTGACGAGCCAGTTGCTCGGCCACCATTGACCAGACGTTTTCAATTGGTGAGAGATCTGGAGAATGCGCTGGCCAGGGCAGCAGTCGAACATTTTCCGTATCCAGAAAGGCCCGTACAGGACCTGCAACATGCGGTCATGCATTATCCTGCTGAAATGTAGGGTTTCGCAGGGATCGAATGAAGGGTAGATCCACAGGTCGTAACACATCTGAAATGTAGCGTCCACTGTTCAAAGTGCCGTCAATGCGAACAAGAGGTGACCGAGACGTGTAACCAATGGCACCCCATACCATCACGCCGGGTGATACGCCAGTATGGAGATGACGAATACACGCTTCCAAAGTGCGCTCGCCGCGATGTCGCCAGACACGGATGCCACCACCATGATGCTGTAAACAGCACGGCGTTCCATACTACCTTCCTGACCCCACCGATTCCATATTCTGCTAACAGTCATTGGATCTTGACCAACGCGAGCAGCAGTGTGGGTATGCATTTTTCCACCTTACACGATGCATCACAACAACGTTTCACTAGGCAACGCTGCTCAACTTCTGTTTGTGTATGAGAAATCGGTTGGAAACTTTCCTCATGTCAGCACGTTGTAGGTGTCGCCACCGGCGCCAACCTTGTGTGAATGCTCTGAAAAGCTACTCATTTGCGTATCACAGCATCTTCTTCCTGTCGGTTAAATTTCGCGTCTGTAGCACGTCATCTTCGTGGTGTAGCAATTTTAATGACCAGTAGTGTACTAGTTTAGTACGGTATTTATTAGTTATTTTCAAATACTTAAACATTTTTATGGTGTAAGACCCAATTAAAACGCACTATGTACACATGTTTTGACCGAAAGTATTAAGCACACTGCATTAACTTTATTAACTGTATAAAAGCATTAACTTTCAGATATTGTTTTTATCTAATGAACCCTGAGCCTTATTAATCAAAGTGCTATTACTGTGTGACAGCAATATTTTATGTTTTCTTCTTTTAATGGGAGTTTAGTATTTTTTTAAATATAATTTCAGTCTTTTCAGAGCTATATATTCACTGCTCTGTGATAGTCCATAAGCATGATTATTACTGTAAATTATATTAGCTTTTTACAAAAATACCGTGCGTGTTTATGTTTTGTTTCTTTTTTCAAAGCCAAAAAATGTGTCAGGCTTGTCGAGTTTCCCGGAGTGTCGAGTTATCGAGAGTCTAGTTATCGGGGTTCTAATGTTGATCATATGACACTAAAATGCTTAAAAAACTTTAAAACTCACTATTTTTCATCTAAAATTTAGAAAATTTCCCAGGGCAAGACCCCCAGTATGGGCCCCCCAATATTTTTTGTAAGTCGGCGTCCCTACTTTTAAATGGGAACTACAAACGTTTCATGAGAAGGAAAACACCTCTACTGTGTCATACACGGCATTAATGACAGTATGTGTGTCATATGATAGGAATCTCTTACCGTTGCACCTAAGTTGTAGCTTGGTAAGTGAGTGAGATATGCCTCTTTGCCCGATTTAGGTGTTCGTATGAGTGTGAATGTAATCACTTCCAAGGAAATGACGAAAACATAATAGTTTGTCACATAAGCTGCAATAAATAAACGCAACAGTTTCACAATCACACAGTTTCTCTGTGCTCTGTGGAAACAGGATTTTAACGTTTTTTAAGTTGCGTTCCATTTTGGAAGTTTTGAGTCTTGAATTCCTTTGTTGTGACGTACTTCAGACCAGTTTACTTGTTGTTTTCATTTTTGTGAGACGTGTGTGTAGGATCTCACCTGGTCTCACAATTCATCTCGTTTACTTACGACGGCAACATACTCATGCCACATGACACATATTCTATAACCAATGTAGCCGCGCGGGATTAGCCGAGCGGTCTGGGGCGCTGCAGTCATGGTCTGTGTGGCTGGTCCCGGCGGAGGCCGGCGGAGGTTCGAGTCCTCTCTCGGGCATGGGTGTGTCTGTTTGTCCTTAGGATAATTTAGGTTAAGTAGTGTGTAAGCTTGGGGGCTGATGACCTTAGAAGTTAAGTCCCATAAGATTTCACGCACATTTGAACATTTTTTTATAACCAATGTATAGTGTGGCACCTGCCAAGAGTACAGAAAGAGAACAGACATTTCAATGACCGGACAGACAGTTCACAATGTTGTGGAAAAAAAAATGAAATTATGTGCTACGAGGGAGTTGTGAACACGGCTCGCCCGCGTAACAGTCTATCGCCGTGACTACTTTTTTTAAATTTCATTTTGTTCGTAATTGTTTGTTGCATTTTATGGCAAATAACAGTACCATAAGCTGTTCACTTTCGCTCAATAGCCGGCCGCGGTGGTCTAGCGGTTAAGGCGCTCAGTCCGGAACCGCACGACTGCTACGGTCGCAGGTTCGAATCCTGCCTCGGGCATGGATGTGTGTGATGTCCTTGGGTTAGTTAGGTTTAAGTAGTTCTAAGTTCTAGGGGACTGATGACCACAGATGTTAAGTCCCATAGTGCTCAGAACCATTTGAACCATTTTTTTCGCTCAATATTGCACTTGTTAATCTTGTACCGTTCACTTTTCCTATTTTGCTTTATTTCACAGTTCCGTACAATTTCTTCCTGGTTTTATGCTTGATCTATATTCAGTTTTCGACAGGCTATTTACTGGGCCACTTTACCACTAAATCTGAGAGGGGTGCGATGTGGAGTTTCGCTTGTGAGGATCATGAGGGCCTAAAGCACATCACCGTCGATTGTGAGATTGTAGCATTTATTCATGCTTCTGAAATCTGTTGGTCTTACGGTGTGGCAGGTCTACCTCTGCTGTAGGCCCACATTGCATATATGAAAATTCACGAAAAGCCAACAGAAAAGTAAAGCTGTGAGGACGGCTTGGCAGTCGTGCTTCGGTAGCTCAGTCTGTAGAGAACTTGCCCACGAAAGGCAAAGATTCCGAGTTCGAGTCCCCGTCCGGCACACAGCTTTAATCTGCCAGGAAGTTTCATATCAGCGCACACTCCGATGCAGAGTGAAAATCTTATTCTGGGAACAGAAAAGTAAATTTCCTGGAAACACTGGCCGCCAGGGAAGTAGGACCTCCGAGAACAGATCCTTTGGTTGGGGAGTGACGAAATCAAATAAACTTGACTACAAGCGAACATTTAACAAGGAAATTGTACAGTTAGCACAAGCTGCTGTGCAGCATAAGAATGTCTGATTTTCAGCTTGTCTTAGGGATCTTGTACATTCGTCCGAAAAAATGGAAAAGAAAGATAACTCCCACTTACACAAAAATGCGAAATGGAGAGTTGCGAAAGCTTACACATTATTTGTTAATTGCCCTAAATTGTACTTAATTACGTACAAAACAACATTCCACAAAAGAGTTCCTTCTTTTGTCAGATAACTTAAGCATCTTATTATTGTTATTATTATTATTAATGTTGTTATTATTATCGCCGGTGGCTGTAGTTGTATAAAAATATGGCATTTCAGACATTGATCGCTATTTTTTATTTTCAATGACCGGTTTCAGGCTAGCTGCCCATCTTCAGATCTGTTAGACAAAGTTAAAAATATAATTAACTAGAGAGATGCATTTACTGATAAAAATATCGTAGTTTACAAAAAGAAGAAATTTTGGAATGTATTAAATGCCAACATACCATATATTGCAGTTACAGAGTAACTTCTCAGTACAGAACTATCGGTTCACTGTCATAACTAAAGTAAATTTTAATCTGTTAAAAGCTTATATCGCAGTTTTGGCGAAACCTGATTGGAAACAGTAAAAAGTGCCCTCTACCTATAATAATTGTGCATATGCAATTTTTTCACCGTACATATTAATGGCGAATATACTTTTTAATACAACAATTTTTATGAGTGGGCCATGAACCGAAATAATTTACACAAATGTAAACATTCTTTAGAAAGAAACTTAAAAATATAATTAAAATGTAGATTTCTTTCGAAAATGTGCGTTTCCTCTTCTTTGTTTTGATTGGTGGTGGAGAGGATTTCCCTACGTCAGAACGTATACAACGCCACTACGAGTCATCTTCCGCCGCGCCCAATTCACCTCGCCGCCAGTACGCTGAGGGCCGTTCCGCTGCAGCTTGTTCTTACTGGAGCGTGCTGTTGCATTCAAGAGTAAGCCTAAAACAGGTCTTTAAAAATCTCATAATAACTCCTGTGCATAAAATCACTTTGCTCATTAAGTAGTAGATCCTGGTTTTTTCTTTGATTAGCGTATATTTCAATCTCTTCGAGCACGTTGAGATAGAGAGTTTTTGGAGCTCCTTCTCACTAGCTATAATTTTAAATACATGAATTACGTTACTAAGTTTTGACGTGCCGCATGTACCTCAGACGATCAACACTTGACGGTACGGAACGTCAAAACATTCCACAATGCGTCGGAAATAGCGGCGTTCACACAGTCCGCCAAGAAAACAGAACGAAACGAGAAAGTCTCTCGGGAAGAAAGTTTTGATGTCATCGTTGTTGAGGGAAATGTTTTGTCGTCTGCTACTATAGGGAGGCAACCTATTTCCGCCGCGGCCACTCCTGTTAACGACAGTAGATTTTATGCTTTCGCACTTTGCTGCTCTATATTTCACTTTGTTGAACCTTGTCCCGGCCCTTTTGTGACATTAATAGGCTTTGATTATTTTGACCGTTTTTTAATCTGTGCCTTATTATCTCTGTACATTTCAGTAATAGTCTATAACAGATTGTCATCCAGATCTATACGTTTGACAGCATCGCACAGTTTTGCTGTAGGAAATATGACATAACTAAATCTACAAAGGTAATGTGTAGCTGCTTCCTCGTTGTTATAAGTTTCTCCGTTAGCCCCGTTTTTACCTAGAAGTGGATCTCCGAGGATGGAAGAACAGCTGTGGAGGTTCAAATGGCTCTGAGTACTATGGGACTTAACGTCGGAGGTCATCAATCCCCTAGAACTTAGAACTGCTTAAACCTAACTAACCTAAGGACATCACACACATCCATGCCCGAGGCAGGATTCGAACCTGCGACCGTAGCGGTCGTGCGGTTCCAGACTGAAGCGCCTAGAACCGCTCGGTCACAACGGTCGGCAGATGTGGAGGAATGGGAATCATTGTTAATAATGTGCAGGTGTCTTCGTTAGTTTTGCTGATGATCAAGCCATTCTATCACAAGATGAATACGATCTTGAGTTCATGTTACAACGTTTATATTAGGATACGACACATGGGGACCACAGACGAGCCTAACAAAAACTATAAACCTGTAGTGAATAGTGACACTAGATTTGAAGTTCACATCACTAACGAATCAGTTATGAGACAGGTAGAAAAATTTAAGTGTCTAGAGGAATATTGTAAGTTACAGATATAGTTATTCTTTGAGTATCGGTATGTGTACCGTACACGTAGCGTCCTAGCACAACAGTACTGACGCCAGGGGAACGAACACCCAGTGATCGAGAAGCTCGGTTTGGCGCCAGCCGTTACTGGCAGCCCGGAAGACAAGGAGTACGAGTAGTGGGAATAAATGGCTGGAGGTTAGACCTGGTTGGAAGATGCATGGCCGCGTGCCGTGAGAAGTTCGATAAATCCGTTAACTGTTGCCGTGTTCGTGGACGGGATTGACAATTCATCAATATTAGAAGCGAATCATTAGCGAAGTTCGGCAAAAGCAATGGTTCAAATGGTTCAAATGGCTCTGAGCACTATGGGACTTAACTTCTAAGGTCATCAGTCCCCTAGAACTTAGAACTACTTAAACCTAACTAACCTAAGGACATCACACACATCCATGCCCGAGGCAGGATTCGAACCTGCGACCGTAGCGGTCGCGCGGTTCCAAACTGTAGCGCCTAGAACCGCTCGGCCACCCGGCCGGCCAAAAGCAATGGTTACCTCGGAAAAATAAAAAGCCGAACTAAGAGTGAGCGTCAGTACATGTGCGTAGAAACGTTAGAAACGTGTACCGTGCCACGTACTAGAGATAATAAACCTTTCAGTTCTATGAAGTCAGTGTCTCCTTTCGAATCCTTTTCAGAACTATTAGGACTGAGTGCGAAGATTTTTAATGGCAAGTGTATTGCTTCTGATAGGGCATTACCGGTAGGCGCACGATCCCATTTTTAATCTTCAAGTGCATATTCCTTGGGAGTAAGATTGTCTAAGCCGTGAAACATAAACATTGGTCAGATCGCCGTGGTTATATCAACACACGTGGTTTTAGAGAGAAACTTGGCCGTGATAGATACGAATGAGCGATTAGGCATCTTACAACATATTGACAAAAGTGGATTAGGTGATACAGAGGTAAGGTGCACGATACAACAAAGCTGAAACGTAATACGGTTTGTGCATTCTTTTTGATGGGACAAGAACATTTCAAACAACAATAAGAAAAGAGTGACTAGGCTATGTTACGGATCAGAACCATGGATTTTAAATGCTGACCTCAAAAGAAGACTAATAGCTGTAGAAATTGATTACTTACGATGAAGCGGGAGAAATCAAGAATCGAGAAACAAACTAATGACGAAGTAAGAGCTAGAATGAGGACAAATGAGACAGACAGAATTGAAAAAAAAATCATTAATGTGGAATAGGTATATGTTGACAATGCCAGAAGAAAGAAGAAATGTTTGTAATGGAAACCACTTGGCAGACGTAAACGCCAGAATGTCAAAAATCGAAAAAAAAACAACTAACAACGAAGTAAGAGCTGGAATGAGGGAAAGTGAGACAGTGACAGATAGAATTGAAAGAAAATCATTGATATGGAACGAGCGTATGTTGACAATGCCGGAAGAAAGAAGAAAGTTTTTTGATGGAAACCACCTGGCAGATGTAAATGCGGCAGACCACGACGTTCTTGGAAAGACCGCATTAAAAAAAAAAATGAATCATCGCAGTGTATTCAAGGAGGATGCCCTGAATAGAGAGGTTTGGCAGAAGATAACAGAAATACAGCACAATGTTGTTATTAAATGCTCTTTGTATTAATTAGTCATGTTATAATAGTAATTTGCTTTGTTTACGAGACACATTGCACAGGTTCTGTGACGACTTGGCTCGATGTGTTCCCTCGTAAATATTGTTCGATGTGGTTTGTACGTAATATCTTCGACGTCGGCTGCAACTCGATTCCGAGTATGCACAGCTGCTTCCTGCATAGACATCAGGAAAAAGTGCCACGAGCGGGATTTTGTATATACTGGATCTCAGCTTGCAAAGAAGTGACCACCACACTGTGATCTCTGGACTGTTACACTACTAAATAAATGTCGATATTTTGAATGTTGTTTCGCTTCTCAGTGCTTATCACAAAAAAATTCATCCAGCACCTCAGTTACTAACTTGGCTGAGGCCATTAATAAACTTTATCACTACTAGTTGCTGACATTTTGTTATCACATCACCTCATATCTCACATTCACCGTTCCGTACTAGACTAAGCGAGGTGACGTTCCGCCAAGTTCGAACGCACCACCTTTTGACAGTGACGTTCCGTTCCGGTGATGTCTGAAGTTGGAGTCACGAACGATGGCGGTCGAGTTTAGGCTTGTTCTGCGCATCTACGTCACGCATCATACTCTTGACAGCCAATGAGCTTTCAGCAGCGTTCTGAGCGCTCTGCTGTGAATCCCGTAACTAATGCGAGCATTAAACATGATCGTAGGGAGTTGTTTAGTGAATTTATGTTGTTGCGCGTTGTCATCGCTGATGGTGTTGGTAAGTGATAAATTCGGCATAAGCAAGCGCAGGCTATGCGCTTCCTTCAAGCGGAGGCCACGCGCATGCGCGTACCGCAACTGTCGCTTTGCAATCGTCAACAATGCAATTCCCGCCCGTGCCTCGACATGCGCGAACTGCCGTCATTCGTGGATCGGACTATAGTCTGAACGGACTAATAAGTGCATGTTATGAGGCGAATAAATGACTATAACAGCACGCGCGCGACAGCATGAGTTGCAGGGCACCAGATGTCAGCTACGTCGTGAATGCCAGCAAAGTAATTTCGCAACCAACCCCACCACGAGGCGAGACACGCAATCTCGTTTCTGCCTCGACTGCAGAACCAGTTTGCGCTGCGCCTGGCGATTGCGGTTTGCGCTCGTAAGCACGCAGAGGGAGTCCCCGTCTGTGGTTTCTGTGTTCCCAGAACCGCCAGGTCAGCTCCTGTGGGGCCATCATTCACGCTTCTCGGTAGTGCAGCCTGCACCCGTCCCCTGCTATTGTGGACTGCGGTGTGCGCTCGGGCACACGAAGGCTGACAGCAAATTTTTTAGTGCTTTCTTAGAACTGGGGTCTACTGCCTGTTGAAAACTATCAAGTGACATCATATTTTCCATTACTTGTCTGCATTTATAGTCTAAACACCTAAAGTAGACTTCTGGGCTTAGCCTACATCTACAGCTACATGAATGCTCTGGAGTGCACACTTACGTTCCTTGTAGAGGGTTCATCAAACTACTTTCTCACTATTTGTCTACCGTTCCACTCTCGAACTGCGACTGGGAAAAACGAAGAATGAAATCTCTCTGTGCGAGTTCCGATTTCTCTTATTTTATTACGATGATCATTTCTTCTTATGTAGGTTGGGGTCAATAATATATTTTCGCTTTCGGAGGAGAAAGTCTCAATTTTCTCGAAAAGGTCTCGCCGCAACGAAAAACGCCTTTGCCACAACAACTCGCGTATCATATCCGTGAGACTCTCTCGCCTATTTCACGACAGTACAAAACCAGCTACCTTCCTTGATCTTTTTCCATGCCCTCCATCAATCCTATCTGACAAGGATCCCACACAGCACACCAATAGCCTAGCAGAGGAGGGACAAGCTTAGTAAAGGCAGTCTGTTTAGCGCATTTGTCGCGTCTTCTGACAGTAATACACAGTCTTTGGTTCGCCTTCCCCACAACATTATCTACGTGATGGTTCAAATTTAAGTTTTAGTTGAATTGACAGCTTTTAGATTTGTGTGATTTATCGTCTAACCGATATTTAATGGATTCCTTTTACTACTCATGTGGATACCACATACTTTTCCTTATTCAGGGACAATTGCCACTCTTCGCACCTTCGTTCGCACCATACAGATCTCTTGTCTAAATCATTTTGTAATAGGATTCGATCTACTGATGACTTTACTAGACAGTAAATGATAGCATCATCTGCAAACAACCTGGGACTGGCTGCCCAGATTGTCACCTAAATCGTTTATACAGATCAGTAACAATAGGGTGCCTATAACACTTTCTTGAGGAACGCCAGATATAATTTGTGTTTTACTCGATGATTTTCCGTGCTGTGACCTTACTGACAGGAAATTCACAAATCCAGTCGCACAACTGGAGCGATACTCCATAGGCTCGGAATATGATTAGAAATCGCTTGTGAAGAACGGTGTCAAAAGCCTCCTGGAAATCTATAAATACGGAATCAATTTGAGAGCCCTTGTCGATAGCACTCATTACTTCATGTGAATAAAGAGCTACTTGTATTTGAAAAGAACGACATTTTCTGAATCCGTGATGACTGGAAATAGACGTTGTCTTCGAGGTAATTCATAATGTTCCAACACAGTATATGTTCTTAAATCTTACTGCAAATCGACGTCAGTGACATGCATCTGTAATTCAGCGGAATACTTAAATTTCCTTTCTTGAGTACTGATGTGGCTTGTGCAAATATCCAGTATTTTGCTACGAATCTTACGTCGAGCGACCGGTTGTATATGACTGCTAAGTATGTAGCTACTGTATCAGCATACATTGAAAGGACCCTAACTGATATACTATCCGGTCCGGAAGACTTGCCCTTATTAAGTGACTAGCGAACTCGGCAATGCTTCGCAATTACTAAATATGGGTGTGAACTGGATGTACGTCCTAAACTCTCCCTCCCCCGCCCCCCTCCCCCTCTCTGTCCATGTCTTCCTCTCCCCTCTCTTTGTCCATCTCCCACTTTCCCTCTGTTTGCCCAATTCTTCCCCCTTCCCCTCCTCCCAACTGTCCTCTTACACCTCTCTCTGATGCTGAACATTGTTTATGCTATTGCAAACTAAAGCTACATTGGGAATTGAAGTCGCCTAAAATGAGTTGGTAAATCGATTTGGATCGTTGGCATACGGCGTACAAAGAGAGACCTCTCCATCTGCTGGACCTAAGAGCGTAGTGGCTTCAATGACTGTTTCTCGCACAGTTTTCTTCTGCCTATGGGTAGGATTACGAAGTTTCGGACGATTCACATTCCGTACTAGTATTCTCATCAAAAGCCGATAAGCCGTAAATGCACCTTCCCCAACTTAGTGATAATTTTACTCCTTCCCTACGCATTCACCCATCAATGCGAATCATTTTCAGCAACGATGGATAAGTTGATGGAGACATTGGTTGTAAGAGTCTGTATTTTCACTGTTCAGGAAACGCTCCGCCTCGAAAATCACCCTGTCGTCATTATGGGAATGCCTGCCCCACAGTAGTTTCTTCGTCCGAGGAAGAGAAAGGAGTCCCTGGGTGTAAAATTAGGAGAATACCAATAAACCGCCGATTCTTTACAGAATCGGACTCCCGTGTATAGAACAATTTCAAGCGTATGATTACATCACAAGTCACTTAAAGCGTTAAGCATTTGATGGTAAACATGTAAGTGAGAGAAGTTCACAAAATACTTGAAATTATGCTTAAAGTTCATTAGTAGCCGCTAAGTGCTCTACGAAACACTGAATGGACATAGTCTGGTAATTTGCGTTTCCATTTTAAGCAAAAACAGATTTTTTTTACGCGTCTCAGTATTTATGACATATCTCCTGAACTACGTGTCACACAGAAACACAATTTGGAGATTCAGTGGCGTATGTGGATACCGCCTGCAAACCGTGTTGCGAGTACAGGCGGTAGTAAAGAAGTAATAAATTAAAACGTCATGTCTGACGCTCAGATTTTATTGCATGAACAGCGAAAAGGGAGTAAGCGACATTTTTTTTCCTTTCATCTGTTTGTGGGCGGTGTCGGCTAGACCGAGTTTCGTAGAGGTTTGAAATAATGTGAGAAGTTTGTTGGAAATTGCTGTGTGTTCTCATTCTAGAATACTGGATGAATCAAGTCCAGGCACTTGCGCGCCGTCAGTTAAACTGTCTCAAGGCGAAAAAAAAAACTTTCTAACCTTAACCTGTCTTTACCTCTTAATTAGTAGATTACGACAGCATTTTAAATTTTTAAATTCGGTCAATAATCACGCGAAATACTCAAAATAAAATTTCTATTGCCCCTGGAAGCGGTTAGATAGGCAACCTGCAACTGCCACTCTCTTCGGGGCTTGTCGCTTAAGAATATACGAGGGGGACTCAACTGAAAACCTTAAATATCTTTTTGAATTTTTTTATTGAACGAAACTGGAACTCAGTGTGTCATTTTTCCTCATAGTCTCCCTGTCATTCAACACACTTCCTCCAGTACGTAGAAAGTACGCAGATTCCTCTGGGAAAAAAAAAAAAACTTTTGGTCGTGTGCACAGTCACTCGTGCTCTGCCTGCTGCATCTCTTTACCAGAAAGAAATTTCTTTCCTCTCTTCGCCTCCTTGAGTGGTCCAGATACGTGGTAATCACTCGGTGCGAGGTCTGCTGAGTATGGCAGATGTGGCGGAGTACCAAAGTGTCGGTCATCCATGGATGCAAGTGTTGCACCGGCAGTATGAGGCCGAGCATCTTCATGTTGTAGAATGACACATTTAGTCAGAGGTTCATGACACTTTGATCTTCTTGCAGGCCAAAGCTGATTCTTTTCACGTACAGGAATATGATGCACTAGTGATGATGTCTGAGCCGGCCGTTGTGGTCTAGCGGTTCTAGGCGCTTCAGTCCGGAACCGCACTGCTGCTATGGTCGCAGGTTCTAATCCTGCCTCGGGTATGGATGTGTGTGATGTCCTTAGGGTAGGTAGGTTTAAGTAGTTCTAAGTCTAGGAGACTGATGACCTCAGATGTTAAGTCTCATAGTGCTCGTAGCCATTTGCACCATTTGAATTTTTGTGATGATGTTTCAAAAATGGTTCAAATGGCTCTGAGCACTATGGGACTTAACATCTGAGGTCATCAGTCCTCTAGAACTTAGATCTACTTAAACCTAACTAAGCTAAGGACATCACACACATCCATACCTGAGGCAGGATTCGAACCTGCGACCGTAGCGGTCGCGCGTTTCCAGACTGAAGCGCCTAGAACCGCTCTGCCACTCCGACCGGCTGTGATGATGTTTCCCTAGTTGTATAGCTTTCAGCACAACACCCTGTTGATCCCACAAGACAGTTAGCAAAACCTCCCCTCCAGATGGGTGTGTCCGGAACTTGCTGGTTTTGGTGATGAGGAATTACGCAATTCCTCGCTTGCTGTCTCTGTTTCGGGTTGTTGGTAGTGTAACCAGGTTTCTTCTCCTGTAACGATTCTTGGTTCAAATGGCTCTGAGCACTATGGGACTCAACTGCTGAGGTCCCCTAGAACTTAGAACTGGTTAAACCTAACTAACCTAAGGACATCACAAACATCCATGCCCGAGGCAGGATTCGAACCTGCGACCGTAGCGGTCTTGCGGTTCCAGACTGCAGCGCCTTTAACCGCACGGCCACTTCGGCCGGCTGTAACGATTCTTGCAAAGAAGCCACATGTTCTGTTATAAAGAGCCACGAATGTTCTTCACAGACATAAAGGTGTCGCTCTTTCAGTTCTGGAATGAGCTGCCAGGGCACCCATCTTGTGCACACTTCGTGAAACGTAAGTCCTTCATGAATGATGTGACGTCCCGAGCCATTACTAGTGTTCAGATCAGCGGCTATTTCATCTAACGCCAGATGGCGATTCTCCATCACAACTGCTGCAGTAGACTCTGGTGTCGTAACGCAGTGTACCTGACACGAGACCTGAGCATGTCTCACTGAAGTTACGCCATTTCCAAACTTCCTAAGCCACTCGTACACTTACTGTAACACTCTTGCCAACTTAGCTGTCGCGCAATATATCGATTTTTGATTACACTTTTAAGATTTTCATCTGACTCCCCCTTGTAGATGCGTATAACGTGTGCAGCTGTGTCCTGCGCAGCAGCAACGTACTGATTTGGACAGTTTTCCGACATGCTTTGCCTTCACACTCCCATAACGTTGTCAGGAGATTTTGGTGGTACAATCCTGTGACGGTTTGCCCCTCAGGAGCACAATCCATTAGTACCACACCATGGCAGCCCCAAATAAAACGCTTAGCATCACCTTGTCCTATGAACTCTAGCGGCAGTTAATCCTCGCTTCCACTGCTTCCTTTGCTCCTTTTTCTGAGGGTGGTGGCGACAATCCATGTATTCGTCGACGGTGGGTAGCCGGCTGAAGGACTCATCTCGATCGATCTCATACGAGTGAAACATTTCCGCGACAGTCTCGGTTCGGCGAGTTTCTTGAGTGTGTGTGAGCAGTCTCGGGACCCAGCAGGGGGCGACCTGTGTCATGTTCAAAGTGTCATACAGGATACTGAAAACTGATCCGCGACTGATGTTTATTTTTTTCACCTTCGCCTCGACTGTAATTCGTCGGTCTTCGAGCAATGGGTCCTCAACTTCTTCTGTTGTTCCGTTGCTCCCGGTTCTTCAGAGACTAAAATCGTCATTATTCAGTCTCGTTTCACCACAATGTTGTTCCCCTTCAAATGCAGAAAACGAATTACTGGAAGAGACAGCACAGTACCAATGGGCTGTGTCGTTTTACTATGGCTCCGCTGTTGGTGTGCTAACGCACTGTGCACAAGTAAGTTCAGTTCTACCAGAATTGCTGACACCTGTCTGCAAACAGAAAAAAATTAATTGCATAACTTCATTTTTTCGAGTTGTTAGTTAAAACTTTATGAATAACCCTCATAAGTAGCCAGTAGTCTCAGATCTGTGGAGATGGACACTGAAGATGTGGATTACCGGTATCACAATTACCACCCTGTTTTGTAACTTCGATGGATGACACACTTAACGGCTGGCTAATGCAGACCATGACACAGGTACTACTACTGCTTCGAGTGACTGAAGAAAACTAGGTCAGTTCTGGAAATTCGCTGGGGTGCGAATCTTAAGAACGAAAATAAGTTTCACATGATTTGTTACTGTCAAGTAACATAGCTCGATGAAACTTCAACTATATATAGGAAGAACGTAACTGAAAGAAATACAGAATGAGATGAGCAGATATGACACTCTTATTCAAAGACAATAGCTACAGCGAAGTAACCGCGATTCGTGATGGTCACCTGGACATTACAAAACGCTGGAAATGGTTCCTCATAGGGTATGTGATCATCAAAGTCGGTAATGCATGTTCTGCGACGTGCTCCCATGCTGGCCACAAGGTTGACAAGGAGTTCTTGTGGTAGGGCGTTAAATTCCTGCTCCTGTGCAATGGACAACTGCTGGATGGTCATTGGTAGATATGAATGTGTAAACACTTTACCTGGACCACCAGAACGGTCACGGTCAACGACGGTTCTGGGTGAATTACACGTTCCTACTGAAGGAAAACAAGCGCTGTATCGTGTGTGGGATACAGAGGCGAGCGTGTGTACCGGGACTTACCACAGTTCACTACTACTAGCGCCACGTCACTTAACGCGTCTGCGCATAGCGAGCGAGTATTGCACCACAAGTAAAATATAAAATTAAAAGTTAAAATTTACGTTAAAAACTTTGTTAACATATATTTTATTGTAATAACGTTTCAGATATATCAAGGCTTTATGTGCCTAGACTTGATAGTTTCCGAAAAAATGCCGTTTTAAGAGAAAAATAAATGGCGCTAAATAATAAAGCTAGAAATCCAGAATTTGGTCAGAATGTGCCAAAGGAGCTCATAAATAACTGGTGCAAGTTTCAAATCTAAAAAACGATAATTACGACTGGAATCCACTTTTGTAAGAAAAATGGAGAGCGCTAAAAATAGGACTTAGAAACGTAAAAGTTTGTTTCATGCTTCAGTTCACCCTAAAAATAATAACTGAGAGACCACATGAAGCTGCCTCTTATAGCTTTTGAGTAATTAAGTGAAAACCAATTTTGTAACTAAAATTATAGTAGATTAAGTACTTGTAATTTTAACGATAGAAAATTTTGGTTAAAACAGATGATAAAACCTACTAAATAATAGAGTAATACCAAATTTTAGAGTTGTAGTATTAATAACAGCCAATACAAGTTCTAGTAAAGGTATGGTTCAGAGGCAACGATCTACCATTAGTTCCACTACAAAAATTCTAGAAGGTAAAGTTTTTATTCAAGCGAGCTGAAACTTTTTCTGTGGTTTCAAACAACTTACCTAAATACATGTAAAAATTAAGATTCTGAAATAATTCATGACTATGTTATTAAATATTATGTGACCGAGAAAGTGGTCGTTCTGAGGCTGCTGCCGTGTGTTAAGACAGTAGACATCAGATGTTCCCTAGGCCGTGCGCTGCGCATCTACTGTATATAAATAGAGCCCGAGAGGCAGGAAAAAAGGGTCAACGTTTTCATTTGGAATGCGAACAGCATTCGTGACCAAGCTGGCGAGATTCGGCAGTTTCTGCGTGACGAGGCCGTGGACGTCTGCCTCGTCACCGAAACCTGGCTAAAACCAGGTGTGCAGGTGCGGGCGCCGAACTTCAGGTGCGACCGCACCGACCGTGAGACGGCGGGAGGCGGAACGGCGGTGTATGTGAAGACATCGCTACGCCACCATCCGTTCCAGCTGCCTGAACTGGCCACAGTCGACGCCACTGGTGTTGTGGTCACCACCTCAGCGGGTCAGGTGAAGTTTGCGGCCGCGTATCGACAACCAGGACGGCTGCTGCAATGCGAGACTTCCACTCGCTGTTGTCGATGCGTGGCACCTTGTTCATCGGCGGCGACTTCAACGCCAAACACCCGGATTGGAACTCCCGGGTGACGACCACCAGCGGGAGGAGGCTGCTGCGAGCGGCCAAACAACACGACGCGATAGTGGTGGGGCCTTTTGACCCCACACTCTATCCCAAACGCGGACGCGCCGGCGTCTTGGACGTCGCTATCATCAAGGGTGCCGCACACGACGCCATCGCGACCACACGCCTGGCGCTATCGTCCGATATCGCCACTGACGGAGTCGCAGCACTGGAGAGCCGCAAGAAGTACCGCAACGTCGACTGGGACCACTTCCGGCATCACCTGGAAGAGACAGTCGCCGCCATGCCTGACCTAGAGGCCGAGGGCGCCGTAGCGGCTCTTGTCGCATTCACGCGTCTGACACATGAAGCGGCAGCAGTAGCAGCCATGCTGCGTAAACGAAGACGTCCACGGGAACACTCGAAGCAGCTCCCAGCAGACATTCTCCAGGCCATCCGGAAGAAGAACCGTCTGTTCCGAGAGTGGCAGATTACGCGACAGCCGGCAACGAACGCCGCAATAAACCGCATGCGTCGAGAAATTAAGTACGCGATCGCAAACCACCGCAACCGCGACTGGGCCAGCAGATTTGCTACTCTCAGGATAGAGGACGGAACAGCCTGGAGGATGACCAAAAGCTTCCTGCAACAACGCCAGCGAGTCAAATGTTCAAATGTGTGTGAAATCTTATGGGACTTAACTGCTAAGGTGATCAGTCCCTAAGCTTACACACTACTTAAACTAAATTATCCTAAGGACAAACACACACACCCATGCCCGAGGGAGGACTCGAACCTCGGCCGTTACCAGCCGCATAGTCCGTGACTGCAGCGCCTAGACCGCTCGGCTAATCCCGCGCGGCGCCAGAGAATCCCGCCGCTCCAGGTCTGAGGTGACGTCATCACCGAGCCTGACGCCAAAGCTGGCGCGTTAGCCGACGCATTCGCCGCCAATTTCACGCCGGTGGAGGACGTCGTGGACGAAGAACACGTCCGGTTGGTAGAGCGGCGCCTGCCTGTGTACCTGGCGCGCAGAGAGGTGGACGACGTCATCGCAGAAGTGACGGAGGATGAGTTCGCGCAACAACTCGCTCGCCTGCAGACAAGGAAGGCTGGAGGATGCGACCGCTGCTGAAGATGCTGCCGCCGAGCGCTGTGCGGCAACTAACGAAGATCAACTCCGTGCTCGGGACTTGCAGCTTCCCATCTGCATGGAAACATGCGTAAGCTGTAGCGGTCCCCAAGGCCGAAAAAGACTTGCGGCTGCCGCAAAACCACAGGCCCATCAGCCTGTTGCCCACAGTCTCGAATGTTTTCGAGAGGCTGTATGTCAGGAGGCTGTGGCGACACGTCGGGGAGGAAGGCCCTGCTCCATGACGAACAGTTCGGCTTCAGAAGGGGCCACTCCACACAGAAGCAGCTACTTCGACTGGTAAAGCAGGCGATGGTGGCTCTGGAACGTCGCGAGTATCTTGAGGCGGTACTCCTGGACGTTTCCAGGGCCTTCGACAGCGTGTGGCACGACGGTCTTGTGCATAAATTACTTACACAAGGGCTACCGGCGTCGCACGCCTGCCTGCTCAAATCCTACCTGACTGGGCGCACCTTCTACGTGCGCTCCGACGACGGGACGTCGACAGCGCGTCCCATCGCAGCTGGAGTGCCGCAAGGGTCCGTCATCGGCCCCTTGCTCTACTCACTGTACACCGCCGACGTTCCGAGGAGGCAGGACGTGTATGTTGCGCTCTACACGGACGATACGGCGCTCTACGGCAGAAGCATCAACGCGAAGCTGATGCGTCACCGCCTGCAATCGGTTTGCGACGTCCTGGGAGCTTGGGCCACCAAATGGCGGCTCAAGTTTAACGCAGCCAAAAGTCAGGCGGTGATCTCCACTAGGAAGAATATTCCTGCCGCCTCTAGCCACTCAGCATCATGGGAGGCCCCACCCCATGGTGGAACACCGGACGCTACCTATGCGTCACTCTGGACCGGCGCCTGACGTGGAAGGCGCACATCAGGGAAGTAAGGGGTAAAGCGCGTGGCAGATTGCGCTTGTTGTCCCCCTTACTCAACCCAGCCAAGGCCCTGCCCCCACACTGCGGCATAACTCTGTACCTGACACTAATCAGGCCTGTGTTAGAGTACGCTGCTGTGGTGTGGGGCAACGCGGCCGACTCGTCCATCGCAAAGCTGCAGACGGTTCAGCACAAGGCGCTTAGGTTAGCGCTTCACCTGCCACGAGACTTCAGCACCGGAGAACTCCACAGAGTAGCGGGAGTACCGCTGCTCAAACACCGATTCCGGCAGGCGGCACATCGTTTTTATACGGCCGCCCGGATGTCGGAGTACGACCTCGTCCGCAACTTGGGCAACCAAGTGCACTGCCACCCGACCACAAGGTGTACAGACCTGTTACTGGAGTAAAGGCACGCCGCAACATGAGCCAGATGAACTAAAAGAAGCAACGCAATCAGTGAGGAAGATTCAGACGAGAAGACAACGTCCAACACCCCCAGGAAGAAGTAGGAAAGGCGCGATCCGCTCACCCTACAACACACCGGAGTACGAAGCTCCGTGAATTTGCGTAGCGTAGCAGGAAAAAGGTTCACTTCGCACTCAGCTACTGCAGATCCATGTCTGTTAAGCGTCGGATTGCGCTCTGCCTCGGATGACGTCAGAGGCGGACTGTGACAAATCGCTTATTTGCGGTAAAAACTGGTAGTGGACTCGCGAGGACTGTACACCGTTCTGGATCGCTTAGATTTCGCTAAAGTAACTGTTAATGTGCCGTCTGTGATCATTACAAACCCGCAAGGCAAGTGGTGAATATTATTTCCACTTTTATGGTGAGCATTTATTTCAAACTTTATTTGAGTATTATTAGTCGGGACGAATGACAATCTCGTAGGAACGTACTGTAGAAGTCGCCCCTGAACTGCTAGTTGTGCTGTTTGGAATACAATGATTTACTGTCAGTTAAACATAGTGAATTTCAAAGTGTTGTACGTGAGAGACTTTACTCAATATATGTATGAACTAGAACTTTATACTATCATTTAAAATCATAGTCCTGATCCCGCTAAGTAGAACGAGAATAAAAACATTTCTGTCAGTGGGCTGGACCAGAATGTGGCCGTGCAGACTGGAAACTAAGGTCAGTATGTTTTCCTTCGCTTTCTGGCTGACCACAAAATTGGTTGCCAGACTCGCGTGAAAAAGATGGCGTAATAATACAACCATCGTCTCTAATAATTCAAATCCGCCGCCCCACACTACATCTCGTCTCATGAGGATACTTAATGCACCCAGGACCACTGTCGAACAAGATCGTTTTGGTGGTCCATGTGTGATGGTGGGGAGGCTAATGTTGCATGTGTGTACTGACATTCGGATCTTTGAACACGGTACACCACTGGTCAACGTCATTGTGAGACATTTCACCAAGGCATGCACACGTGCTTGACGGGTTTTAAGTAAGGGAAAGGGGCAGGCCAGTCCATTTGCGAATATCGTATCGTTCCAAGATATCCTCCACCTGCGCTATTAGATGCAGCCATGTATTGTCATCCATAAAAATGAAGTCAGGGCCTAATTCACCCCTGAAAAGACGCCCATGGAGAAGGAGTACCGTGTCACAATAACATTGACTGGTGAGTGTGCCATATTCAAAGATTTGGATGTCAGTACACCCATGCAACATTACGCCTTCAAACACTATACCTGGACCACCGGAACGATCAAGGTCAACTACATTTCTGGGTGCATTATATGTTGCTACCCCTCGGCATATGAGGGAACTTAATGCACCCAGGAACACTGTCGAACACGTGGTGGGGAGGCTAATGTTGCATGTACACTACTGGCCATTAAAATTGCTACACCAAGAAGAAATGCAGATGATAAAAGGGTATTCATTGGACAAATATATTATACTAGAACTGACATCTGATTACATTTTCAGGCAATTTGGGTGCATAGATTCAGAGAAATCAGTACCCAGAACAACCACCTCTGGCCGTAATAACGGCCTTGATACGCCTGGGCATTGAGTCAAACAGAGCTTGGATGGTGTGTACAGGCACAGCTGCCCATGCAGCTTTAACACGATACCACAGTTCATCAAGAGTAGTGACTGGCAAATTGTGACGAGCCAGTTGCTCGGCCACCATTGACCAGACATTTTCAGTTGATGAGAGATCTGGAGAATGGGCTGCCCAGGGCAGCAATCGAACATTTTCTGTATCCAGAAAGGCCTGTACAGGACCTGCAACATGCGGTCGTGCATTATCCTGCTGACATGTAGGGTTTCGCAGGGATGGAATGAAGGGTAGAGCCACGGGTCGTAACACAGCCAAAATGTAACGTCCACTGTTCAAAGTGCCGTCAATGCGAACAAGAGGTGACCGAGACGTGTGACCAATTGCACCCCATACCATCACGCCGGGTGATACGCCAGTATGGCGAGGACGAATACACGCTTCCAACGTGCGTTCACCGCGATGACGCCAAACACGGATGCGACCATCATGATGCTGTAAACAGAACCTGGATTCATCCGAAAAAATGACGTTTTGTCATTCGTGCACCCAGGTTCGTCGTTGAGTACACCATCGCAGACGCTCCTGTCTGTGATTTAGCGTCAAGGGTAACCGCAGCCATGGTCTCCGAGCTGATAGTGCATGCTGCTGCAAACGTCATCGAACTGTTCGTGCAGATGGTTATTGTCTTGCAAACGTCCCCATTTGTTGACTCAGGGATCGAGGCGTGGCTGCACGATCCGTTACAGCCATGCGGATAAGATGCCTGTCTTCTCGACTGCTAGTGATACGAGGTCGTTGGAATCCAGCACGGCGTTCCGTATTACCCTCCTGAACACACCGATTCCGTATTCTGCTAACAGACATTGGATCTCGACCAACGCGAGCAGCAATGTCGCGATACGATAAACCGCACTCGCGATAGGCTACAATCCGACCTTTATCAAAGTCGGAAACGTGATGGTACGCATTTCTCCTCCTTACACGAGGCATCACAACAACGTTTCACCAGGCAACGCCGGTCAACTGCTGTTTGTGTATGAGGAATCGGTTGGAAACTTTCGTTATGTCAGCACGTTGTAGGTGTCGCCACCGGCGCCAACCTTGTGTGAATGCTCTGAAAAGCTAATCATTTGCACATCACAGCATCTTCTTCCTGTCGTTTAAATTTCGCGTCTGTAGTACGTCATCTTCGTGGTATAGCAATTTTAATGGCCAGTAGTGCATGTACTGAACTCCGGATCTTTGAACACGGTACACCACCGATCAACGTTATTGTGAGACGGTACTCCTTCCTCATATGCGTCTTTTCATGGCTGCATTTGGTCCTGGCGTCATTTTTATGGACGACAGTGCAAGATCGCATCGAACAGCACAGGTGGAGGAGCTCTTGGAACGAGAGAATATTCGACAAATGGACTGGCCTGCCTGTCCCACTTGCTTAAATCCCATCAACCATATGAGGAATGCCTTGGGGAGACGTATTGTACATGTACAGCAATGACGATCCAGCAGTTGTCAACTGCACAGGTGGAAATATGGAATGTCCTACCACAAGAACCTTGTGGTCATCACGGGAGTTCGTTGCAGAGTATGCATTGCCGTCTTTGATGATCACACACCCAACTGAGAACCATGTCCTACCTACCGGTTGCCATGTCCGGGCCACCATCATGAATCGCGGTCACTTCAGTGTAATTACTGGCTTTGAATGGAAGTAACTTCTGTTCGTCTCATTGCGTAATGTTTTAGTTACTTTATGAACTATGCTGTAATAGTTCTTTTTATGTATGGTTCAAGTTTCATCGAGCTATGTTACTTGGTAGTGACACAACATGTGAAAGTTGCTTTTCTTCCTTACGTTTTGCACACCAGTGCTTTTACTTTTTCGAAAGATGAAATTGTCACAGAAGGCTAGAACTCTGTTGAATGTTGAAACGTAACAGTCTTATTGAAACCCATTTAAACACGTAAATTTTAACCATAAACAGTAATATCTGACGTAGAGGTGTATGGAAATATGTACTTGTGGAAAAATTACGAAGAAAATAATTATGGAAACTTAATTACACTGCCCGCATCTCGTGGTCGTGCGGTAGCGTTCTCGCTTCCCACGCCCGGGTTCCCGGGTTCGATTCCCGGCGGGGTCAGGGATTTTCTCTGCCTCGTGATGGCTGGGTGTTGTGTGCTGTCCTTAGGTTAGTTAGGTTTAAGTAGTTCTAAGTTCTAGGGGACTGATGACCATAGCTGTTAAGTCCCATAGTGCTCAGAGCCATTTGAACCATTTAATTACACTAATGTATAGAAGCTCTGTAAATGAAAGAAACAATTCCCATGAAGGAAGTCTCTAGTAATTAACAAAAAAATGTAACTGTATTATTGTAAATGCATATTCGAGAAGTTATTCTCGAACAAAATAACAGACATGTACTACTATTGTAGTGTACTAGCTGTTCTGGAGTAAACATACATTTATATGTGTATTTTCAGTTTTTATATTTCAATTATAATTGTTAATTAATCAAAAATGATTCTAAATAATGCCGAGGATTGTTCGGGATTGTTAAGAAAGTATAAATAGTTACAGCCATGTTGGCAAAGGTGTACTTTGAGTGTATTTGGACAGGATGCATGTAGCTTCATGATTTATTTCATTATTGTAAGTATATTACAACTTATTTCAGATTTGTCAAGATGCTTTTATTTACTTTGAGATTGTAATAAATATTCAGCTGAAACGCTGTACTTGATTAAATATTGTTTTCACTTTATAGTAAAAACCTACAGTTGCTGTTTTCCAGGACTTCTTCTCCGACAGATTGCCAGCTAGATGAGTAAAACAATGCATAGAAGGTTATAATGTGCATTCTTTAGGAGTGCTTAGACTGGTGTAAACACACTTCTGGTGTTTTCCACACATTTTAGTCAAGATTACAATTATTCATATATTTTAAAATCCTAGTGAGCAGTAGTAATGAATTTTCCTAAAGATATTAGCACTAGCAATTGGTTGCCAGCACACACTGTTGGTATGACTTCGCACACAATGGTAAGCATATGTAGGAAAACTGCACCAGAGGAGAAATGATTATTGAACAAGCTACTAAAATAAACATAAGATTTACTTACACTTCTCCAAGCATACTAAGACTCATCAGTACATATATTATATTACGAGGGTAATCCCAAAAGTAAGGTCTCCTATTTTTTTATAAGTACATAGACCTGTTTATTTCTACAATGGTTTACATCAGTTTACAGCTTGAACATTTAGCTATTTTTCGACATAATCACCATGTCTCTCGATGCATTTTTGTAGATGCTGTGGCGGTTTTTGTATTCCAATGTCATACCAGCTCGCCGCCATGCTGTTCAGAAAGTCATGAACCTCTTCTTTCACCTCGTCTTCGGAGCTGAATCGCTTTCCAGGCAAATTTTCTTTTCACCTAGGGAACAGGTGATAGTCACTGGGCTCCAAGTCAGGACTATCGGGTGGGTGGGTGATTATGTTCCACTGAAACAGTTGCAGGAGAGCAACAATTTGTCGAGCGATGTGTGGGCGAGCATTGTCGTGGAGAATGTGTACGCCCTTGCACAACGTTCCTACTCTCCGGTTCTGAATTGCCCATTTGAGTTTTTTCAGAGCCTCACAGTACCTGTCAGCGTTAATTGTCCCAGCGATTCAGCTCCGACGACGAGGTGAAAGAAGACGTTCATAACTTTCTGAACAGCATGGCGGCGAGCTGGTATGACATGGTCATACAAAAACTGCCACAGCGTCTACAAAAATGCATCGACGGAAATGGTGATTATGCCGAAAAATAGCAAAATGTTCAAGCTGTAAACTGATGTAAACCATTGTAGAAATAAACAGGTCTATGTACTTGTTAAAAAAATAGGAGACCTTACTTTTGGGATTACCCTCGTATATTATAAAACTAACTGTACAATGTGCATGCCGCTAAAACTCAGAAATGAGACGTGGTATGATGAAGGGAGTTATATGGTGTTGTATCCCTATATCCCCCGCCCATCAACAAGGTTCTCGTTTTTATCCGAAGAGATTCCTGGGAAGTTTCGTCCTCTAGAAATTTCTAGAACATTCTAGAGTATTCGAGAACATTCCAGAGCATTCTAGAGCATTCCGGAATGTTCCAGAATGTTACACAGTGATCCTGGATGTTCTGAAGTGTTTGGGAATAGTCTGGAACATTCGGGAAGAATGTTCGGGACTATCCCAGAACATCCCAGACCATTGTCTAACATCCCAGAACACTCTCTAATGTTATGGAATGCTCTGGAACATTGTGGGCCATTCGAAACCTATTTTCTATGTTCTGGAATTCATCACTGGTAGGGCTACCCATTGGTATGGGTATACGAAGTAAGACCCATCATAGCTTCTGATATGATTGTTGCTAATATACGGACTGATGGGGAAAGTTTGTGTACATCACTACATATTATAAACATGCCTTCAGGCCACAGATACCTAGTGCTACCCATGTGAAGCCGGAGTGGGTCCGCTAGCTACAAATAATGCAGCTAGAAATAGAGCCCAAATGTCAACAAGGATGAACTAAGCACAAATGATGGTGTCAGAGCAGCAACTAGGCGCCATCTGCGTAACAAACTGGCTCCGAGTGTGTGTGGGCTGGTGGCTGCCACTAGCTGTCCTACATCGCGGCAGCAGAGGGCACATGTAATACGGAGCCACCGGAGGCGTGGTCTCCATTGGGTCTGCTGGAACCCGCGGAACCACTATCGATGCCTAGCAGAAACTTGCAATTCCGTTGCCAACGTTGACACCCGTGTTTAAAGATACAGCCTGTGTTCGTGTATAGTTTGAATACCTCACATCTGAATGCTCTCGTTCATGATGGGGTTTATGCAACATAATGTGTGAGCGAATGAAAGAATGCATGATGATCGCAGATTGTTCCTACACATTACTGGGGAGCGGCGAACTGTAAGATATTGTCCAGGTTAAACACACACCCATCACAAACAATCAAATTTATTTATATCACCAAGATGCCCTATCACATAGGTCTTGGACAACTGCTGCAATTCTGGAAATATTGCGCTTCAATGTGCTTTCATATCTGCTATTTTTTGGCTCCCATCCATTATTAGCACTTCTTGCTCTCAGACCTGGAGAAATGCCTAGATGATTAAAAATTCACATTAAACAATGAGGCTGAAGCTGAGAGACAGATTCACTATACACAGATGCACAAATCTAATTTTACTGAGAATAACAAAAAGTTGGGAAAAGGACATGAGCAAGGAGAAGTGTATCGAGAATCTTAGGCACAGTAGGTTGAGATTAGCAAAACACGTCAACAGCACACAGCAATTCGAAATTTGGCACTGAAGACAGAAGTACATGGCAAAATGGTGGCAGCAAACAAAAATTGCAACAAATGAAATAGTTCGGTGCGGATGTTGGTTGTAATAGACAAGCAGAAATAAAAATATTGGTAAAATATAGGGACGATATAGAGGTTGGAACTACATCACTCAAAAACCTGATAATTTAGAAATAAAGGTACCAATCAGATGTCTGCATCTCAGTGCATTTTCGTTAACTACTCCACGACTATTAAAACATAAACATGCACTACTTTTTTTAAAGACTGGATAAGATAAGTTTCCTTTGACACTAACGAATTGGATGATTTCCGTAGTCAGTTTATAGGTCTACTTTTGGAATTATAATGATGAAGATAGGTTTCATCGCGAAAAAAAAGATAAATTGTACAGACGTTGGCATACCCTGTTAAAAGTTGCCGACGCTCCTCGCAAATCTCAGTTTGCACTTGCTTCTATTTACGTGTTATCAGTCACAACACCCACTGTTTATAGATGTGTATAATGTGCAAGCGCTATCACTATCAAGAATAGTGGATGACTGTACTTGATTTCTGCATTGTATGTGATGACGTTCAGTCTTCGATAAGTCCAACAGCAGCAGCTGTATTAATCACGATCTGCGTCACTGAGGTGATTGTCTACTAATTTTTGTCTTTTTATTTTAAGAAATAAAATAATACATTCCACAGCCACGGAGCCCAGTAAAATGGACAAATTAATGTTAACTTTTGCTCGTCTAGGCCTCTGCCTTCTTTTTTGAACCACGAGAGCAACAATCTCTGTTTTCTCAACATTTTGTTACTGAACCACGTTGGATGCTTTCCAGCGTTAACCACTTAACACGGCACGTACTTCTCCAGTGCGCGATTTACGGTTTTAAACTTTGCCCGTAATTCGCCTACACCCACCATATTGGAACAAAATAACATCCATTCGATGTCTAAGCTGGATGCTTAGAATTGCTTGTCTGCTCTTTCCAGCATAGAAATCTTCTGGCCTTCTTGACGGATTTATTAACTTGAGTAACCATTGTGACTGTGATGACATGGTGATCACTAATCCCCGTCTCCCTGTTTGTAACTACGAGGTTTAAGGTATCTACAGTATGTGTGGCTTTTTGCACTAGTTTTTCAAGACAGTTTTCAGACAAAGCATTCAGAAGTTTTCGTAAGACTCCGCTCGTACCACCTGCAACAAATTCAAGGATGCCCAATCTATACCCAGTAGGCTAACGTCGCCTTCAGCTAATATTGCATGATCGGGGTACTCCTGCGCTACTAAGCGTATAGCAGATTTTCTTTGAATGATTCTACAGCTGTTACAACGGAATCGGATGGGCACTAATAACATCCGATAGCTAATTTGTGTCCACCTAGGTCGGTTACTCGCGTCCAGAACACTTCGGAATCAGACTCAAATTCGACATGGATGGAACTAATATTTTCGTCGACTGCGATGAACAGTTTCCCTCCTATGGTGTCTAACCTGTCCTTTCGATATACGTCGCACGCCTCGCTATATTTCTCGGAACTTTCTACTTCGAGTTTCATCCACCTCTTGGTCCAAAGGACAATTTAAGCGCATTAGCTTTCCTGGAGGGCGTTAAATCCAGGCGCATTACTCGTCTTGCGAATTCTTTCGCAATTTACTATTGATACCTTGAGAGTCGAAGTGCCTCTACATTGTACGTATACACCTGTATCATTGACAATGACTTGCACTAGAATTTTGAAACATATACTGAGTTTCAACGTAATGACATACCTCGAAGAAAACGACCTATTGATATACACTGAAGCGAAAGAGAAATTGGTATAGGCATGCGTATTCAAATACAGAGGTGCAAACAAGCAGAATACGGCGCTGCGGTCGGCAACGCCTATATAAAACAGTAAGTGTCTGGAGCAGTTGTTAGATCGGCTATTGCTGCTACAAAGGCAGGTTGTCAACATTTAAGTGAATTTGAACGTGGTGTTCCGGTCGGCGCACGAGCGATGGAACGCAGAATCTCCGAGATAGCGATGAAGTGGGAATTTTCCCATATGATCATTGCACGAGTGTACCATGAATATCAGGTATCCGGTAAAACATCAAATCTCCGACATCGCTGCGGCCGGAAAAGCATCCTACAAGCACGGGACCAAAGACGACTGAAGAGAATCGTTCAACGTGACATAAGTGCAACCCATCCACAAATTGCAGCAGATTTCACCGCTGGGCCATTAACAAGTGTCAGCGTGCGAACCATTCAATGAAACATCATCGATATGGGCTTTATGAGCCGAAGGCCCATTCGTGTACCCTTGATGACTGCACGACACAAAACTTTACGCACCGCCTGGACCCATAAACACTGACATTTGACTGTTGATGGCTGAAAACATGTTGCCTGATCGGACGAGTCTCGTTTCATATTGTATCGAGCGGATGGAGGTGTGCGAGTATGGACACAACCTCATGAATCCATGGACCCTGCATGTCAGTAGGGGACTGTTCAAGCTGGTGGAGGCTCTGTAAAGGTGTGGGGTGTGTGCAGTTGAAGTGATATGGGATCCATGGTACGTTTTGATACGACTCTGACAGGTGACACGTACGTAAGCATCCTGTCTGATCACGTGCATCCATTCATGTCCATTGTGCATTCCGACGGACTTGGGAAACTCCAACAGGACAATGCGATACCCCACACGTCCATAATTGCTACAGAGTGGCTCCAGGAGCACCTCTTCTGAGTTTAAACACTTCCGCTGACCACCAAACTCCCCAGACAAGAACATTATTGAGCATATCTGGGATGCCTTGCAACGTGTTGTTCAGAACTCCACCCCCTCGTACTCTTGCGGATTCATGGACAGCTCTGCAGGATTCATGGTGTCGATTCCCTCCAGCACTACTTCAGACATAATTCGAATTCATGCCACGTCGTGTCGCGGGACTACTGCGTGTTCGCAGGGGCCCTACTCGATATTATGCAGGTGTACCAGCGTACCAGCGTACAGCAAAGGACCTGGAAGAGCAGTTGAATGGAATGGACAGTATCTTGAAAGGAGGATGTAAGATGAACATCAACAAAAGCAAAAGGAGAATAATGGAATGTAGTCGAGTTAACTCGGGTGATGCTGAGGGAATTAGATTAGGAAATGAGACACTTAAAGCAGTAAATGAGTTTTGCTATTTGGGGAGCAAAATAACTAATGATGGTCGAAGTAGAGGGGATATAAAATCTAGACTGGCAATGGCAAGGAAAGCTTTTCTGAAGAAGAGAAATTTGTTAACATCGAGTATAGATTTAAGTGTCAGTACGTCATTTCTGAAAGTATTTGTGTGGAGTGTAACCATATATGGAAGTGAAACATGGACGATAAATAGTTTGGACAAGAAGAGAATAGAAACTTTCAAAATGTGGTGCTACAGAAGAATGCTGAAGATTAAATGAGCAGATCACATAACTAATGAGGAGGTACTGAACAGAATTGGGGAGAAGAGAAATTTGTGGCACAACTTGACTAGAAGAAGGCATCGGTTGGTAGGACATGTTCTGAGGCATCAAGGGATCACCAATTTAGTATTGGAGGGCAGCGTGGAGGGTAAAAATTGTAGAGGGAGATCAAGAGATGAATACACTAAGCAGATTCAGAAGGATGTAGGTTGCAGTAGGTACTGGGAGATGAAGCAGTTTGCACCAGATAGAGTAGCATGGAGAGCTGTCTCAAACCAGTCTCTGGACTGAAGACCATAACAACAAGTTTCTTTGGCTCTGTTCAGTGCCTAACCGGCATGAATTCAGAAAATATCGTTTTTGTAAAACACAGCTTGCTCTTTCCTTACTACGTGATGAGAGCTATCGATAGGAGATTTCAAGCTGATCCCATATCTTAAAGATTTCCAGGAAGGGTTTGACACCATCTCTCACAAGCAACTTGAAATCAAATTGCGTGCCTGTGGCTATGCGGCTGGAGTCAGAGTTTCCTATTAGGGAAGTCAGTTTAGTAACTGACAGGTGGTCGCCTACTGAAGTTGAAGTTGTATGTAGGGTTCCGTAATGATGAATTACAGGCGCTTTGCTGTTCTTAATCTATACTAGCGAACCCGGCAACACTACGCAATTGCTGAAAACGTATTGGAATTGCATATACGTAGTCCTGACCTCCTTCTCTCTTTCTGTCGGTCTCCTCCTTTTCTCTTTCGTTATGCTTCTCCTCTCCCCTCTCTCTGTCCATCTCCTCCTTCTCCCTCTCATGTTCATTTCCTCCTTCCCTCTCTGTTCATTTGCTCTTCCCCCTCTCGCTGACCTTGGGTCTTCTCTGTTCTCATTGCCAATGAAACCTTGAGTGAGAATTGAAGTCGCTTAAAACAAATGGGCAAATCGGCCGGGATCATTGGTATACGAGCTGAGAGACTTCTCGAGCTGCTGTTTCTCTGAGGACAGTAGCTTCAATGACAACATTTCGCGTACTTTTAATCTGCGAACTTGTAGCATTACAAAGTTTCGGACGATTCAGATTCCGTAACAGTATTCCGATCATAAGCCAGTAAGCCGTAAATAAAACTTTCTGGTTTCTGTTAAAACCGACTGCGAGGGAAAAGAAAGAAGGGCAGCTCACATTTTATATACAATTGTTGTTTAAAATTATATACAAGGAGAAAGAATATCCTGTATGTGGGAGAAACAATTTCTCTGCTATCGTAGTTAAATCAGATGATAAAGTAAACAAAACCGCTCATTTTCGCAGCACAACATTTTCTTCCTCTCAGCCGGCTTCAAAAGAAAAGCTGTACCGGTACATTGTTGTTTAAAAAATATATGGCCTATGTCTGTAGGAATGTTTATTAAGATATCGGTCAAGAACTTTTCATGGTTTTTGATAACCATGTCTCCCCTCATATACATATTAAAAAATATAACCTATGTCCCAACGTTGATTAGGGTATCGTGTAAACATCTGAAGCAAATCGTTAAAACAGACTATCTATCGTCAGGGCCGTTTCTACCATTAGGCAAGACCTGGCGGCAAAATTTTAGGGGCGGCAAATGGAGGAAAAAATTCATTTCAAATCAGACAGCGAAAAAATTGAGCAAATGGGGAGAAAAACAGAAAAAGAAGAAAAAGCAAAGCACAGAACTGTTTTCAAAACCATACGGAACAGTTACTTAATAATTCTTTACTTACTTTGACGAAAGTAAACAAATTGCCTCTGCCTAACTCAAAACTAAAGCAGCCGCTATTGAAACTTTCGACTTAGGGTTTAAAGACCACCGTGATCAACTCAATGGACTATAAATAGTCGCCCGTCCATAATTTAAGGCCACAGCCTATAGGGAAGTGAAGAAACACTGTCTTTAGACAAACACAACATCTATGCCTCACCGGGATTCGAACCCGGTTCCATCTCGGATGAATGATCCGAAGCCAACTTGCTTGGACACTGCACCACTGTGGCGGGTCATAAAAATTGTAAAATTCAACAGAAAATCCAAACAAGATATCATTTATTTATTTAATCGCAAGAGGATGCTGAAAAAGTGAGATTTATTTCGCATTCTAAAACTATTTCAATTAAAACAGACACCAAATAATACTGCGATTATCCAGATCAGCTAGCCTGATGCTTCGGCAGCCGTCCATCAACATAGCATAATTTACAAATTCAAGGAAAAATTCATTTGCACCAGAAAATAGTTCCACATCTTTATTAGTCCATTTTCTTGTAATCAAATAAAATAATTAATTGATGGCAAATTTGGCTACACTGGTTTATGCAGTTGAGTTCTGGCTTAAAATGCTTAGCACGTTCCTCCTGTTCCAATTATTCTGGGGAAATTTCAGAAATTGGGGACAAAAAATAAGAAACTAAGGACATTTGTTGTCCTCAATCAGTTTTAAGGGAATTGCGGACAAAGCATGAAAACTGAGGGCTGTCCCCAGAAAACAAGGCTGCCTGATCACCTTAGTTAAATGACGAAAAGTGTGGGAGGTGATCAGTGTTGTGCTGTTGGATGTTGTTGGTGGTGGAGCGGGTAGTGATACCGGGGAGACCGCTGGTAGTAATAAAGATGGGGTGTCATTTTCCAATTCTCGCCTAAGGCAGCAAAACACGAAACAGCTCCCCTGACTATAGTGTAAAAATTTGATTTAAATCGGCCGAGGACTTTTAGAGATTTGTGCTAACAACGTTTCCGAAATTGTGTAGCCCGTATCCGTCCGACCGTTTGTTAGAATATCGCGTAAAAATTTGACATAAATCTCCCAAGAACTTTTCATGGTTTTTTGGTAACAATTTTTGACATCGACTTGCCTTTAATTAGTCGTATAGGCTTTAAACATAAATTTACGTACCACAAATTTAAAAAATATATATTTAGCTTATGTCCGCCCGAAAGATTATTAGATTATTGTTTAAAATTTGATGTAAATCGGTCAAGAACTTTTCGAGATTTTTGGTAACAACATTAAATAACGATTTGTCTTTATTTAGCAGTTGCATAAACGGTTTAGGATACAATCTCAGTAGCCCTTATATATTTTTGTAGTTGGTGCTGTCGTTTACCGTCAGTGATTGAGACGACATATCTGTGTACTGCGAAAGGTGGCAAGTGACTGTAAATAGTAGAAAGTGTTAGGTCATCCACGTGAGTACTGAAGGCTATTAAAAGGAATCTGTTAAATTTCGTTAACACGATAAATCATACCAGTTTAATGGCTATCTATTCAACTAAAATTCTGGAGATTACAAACTCCGTAATTTGGAATAATCGCATCAACACAGAAAATGTTGTGAGAAAGGCGAACCAAAGAATACGTTTTATTGACAAAACTCTTAAAACAGTCGTTCTCGAACTGATGGTAATTATCCACTGAGAAATAGAAAGAAATTTTATGAGGGTAAAAACAAAAGGGTCCGGTTGTGTTTCGGTCAGGAAACTAATTACTTTTAAAAATAGTTACCGTTATCATTATTTCGTAAGACTGTAATAAGGATTACACGAGTTACCAATAATTACATTTTTTTCAAATACTACCAATGGGTGGTACCCGGGGCGGATATCGACGGTGTCACCCTATTAATAAAAACTCTTAAAATTAAAAAAAAAAAAAACCTGTATGCGTGTCAAGTATACAAGACAAATAAAGAATCTCGAGTCATTAACCATCAAATTACCATATGTAATAGTATTCTTTTATTATTGGGTTATACATTAGTATATAGCAACATACCTTGTACGGTAACATATAGTGTTATACTCTATACATTAATAGACATAAAACTATTTGCCAAAGCGCGATACAAACACTTAAAATTTCGTTCTAGCTTTAACAGTCGCGAACTATGATAACACGTCTTTAAAATTAATAGCTTGTGTTGCCTCGTGTGCCGTAGTTTACAAGGTAAGATTATTTAGCCTCGTGCTGCTCATTGTTGATCGTAAGTAATTTTTGATTAATTTTAATTTTCTAAAGCTACTTTCACATGACGCAACTGATATGCAAATCATCATATATAACTTTAGAGCGAGCATAAGGATTTGAAGAGGGTCTCTAAAATCCCATCCAACGATGACATTCAAAAAGTCGAGATATGCCCAAACAGAAACCGAACATTTGCAGCTTTGAAATGTCTTCTCAGCCTTGGAATCTCATGGAGGAGTTCTCCCTCTGATACTTGACCATAAAAACTAATGAATTTAGAAACAGCTAATTTCAACTCCTCATTATTTGCCAAAAGTGTAGTATTTGGCTGCACAACCTGGAAGAATGAGGCGGCGCATTAAGTGGACTTCGATCTGGTTCGGAGCTCAATACTGATTCGGTCAAGATATTTCAGTAAATCCTTTTGACGCTCTTCTATCAGCGTTGAGTCCTGCATCGGGGACCAATTCACCAGCCATTCGTTTTTTTACGACGAATTCGTCGCTCTTTTAGAACGTCGTATTCCTCTGATTTTTTCACAGCAAGACGCATGCCTCTTCTACAACATGACCTTGTTTTTGTTCAGTATAAAGACGAAGTGCCACTATTTTTATAACTGACTGATAAAGACTCAAGCTTTTACTTTGAATTGCAACCTGAATACAATTTACTTCTCTCACTACATCATTCAAAAAGTAAAGATATCAAAGAAATGCGAAATTACGTACAGCAGGCATAAGATTTTATGCAGCACCTCCGATTTCCAAATTTTTTTGTTGATCACATAATGCGACAACTGTAGCGACAGCCCCATAAAAATTTTCTGCCAATGCTCTTTCTGCAGCATAATGAGCATTCCATCGCGTTGTTGAGATCTTTTAACAGATGCTTTGCTGTGTTTAATAAGAACATCCCAGCGGCTACTGGAAACAGAAAAAATGTAAAAATGGTCTCTATTGTTCCGAAAAATGTTACACAAGATACATTATGCGCAAAGGAATGTTAGCCTCGTAAATTAACTGAATGAGCAATAAATCCAACAAAAATGGCTTTATTATATTTCGCTTTAATAATAGCTTAAACTACTACTACATGACACTCATAACAGCTGCATTGTCATAACCTTGGGAACGACACATCATAACGTCTGAATCGTCAATTTCAAACTTCTTAAGAATTTGTCACTTAGATCAGCGGTTTTTTTTCTTTTAGACCAAAAAAATCCAAGAAATATTTCTTTTACTTCCACTTTTCTGTTATCAGTTTACACGAAACTAATTACTTTAGCACATCTGATCAATAGGTGAAATGTCGGCTGTGTTGTCAAACATAATACCAAAACATTTAGACGACTTGATTTCGTTGACAAGCATAGATTTTACGTGTTTGACTAAAATATTTATAAATTCATTCTGTGCTTCTGGCAACAAATATGATACTTTTTGAGATTTACAATGTTCCAAGTTCAAGATGTGTTCTTTCAACACTGCATCATACTTTGACCGTAGTTTTACTATTTCTATAAAAAAAGAAAAAAAATGCCTTTATTTCTAGAGCCTTGTCCTTCGTCATGTACACGAAATGCTAGGTTTTGTTTATCCGGAAACAAAGGTATATCCAACAACCTTGATAAAAGATGCTTCCACTTGAGTTTTTCAGTATCCATTAAATGCAAGGCTGTGTTACCTATTATTTCATGCAGTTTTAGTATCATTTCCAAAGTTTTACACGATTTCCCAGGTCTTCATTTGTAGTTTTACTGTCGGCACCTTTGGTATTCAGTTTCCACCAATTCTGAAATCCAGTCACAAATGTATATCTTGCATTAGTACTTCTGGTGGCAGCTAACAAACGACATCAGTAGCAGTAGAGGTTATTAGTTCTTGGGGAGTAGACCAACCAAGCCCGCAGAATTTTTTTACCAGCAGGCATCAACTTGTAAAATCACTCCTTTGAAAGATACCACAATCACCTTTTGTTTTTGATCTGTGCCTAGATATAGTACCAAATGGCTCTTCTCTGTTTTGGAAATGTTCACTTCCTTTATTTATGATAGCAATGCAAACATTATCAAGTACAGTTATGCTCCAATGAGAGATGTGTCCGAAGTCCTGCAGGGATTCATTTATATTTGATACTAATAACATTATCAGTATTATCACAATTATTTTCAGAATTTTTGCTGATTCGTCTTCTTCATGGTTTGTCATCATATCCGTGTTGTCGCTATTGCCTTCTGAAGATGAGCTGTTATTATCCAAATCATTCCTTGCATCAATGTGAGAATCAGTTTCTTTTGATGAACTTCAGCTGTCATCAGTTTTTGTAACATATTTGAAGATGGCGCTAGACATGCTCTGAAGTGCATCAGTTTTAGCCTGTTTTGCTTTTCTCTGCTGAAATGCAATTTTTCTTATAGATGCATGAACTCCTCGAAGCTTTTAATGTTATTTGGTCTTTGGTACAAGTACCTAAAAAAAGGCATTCTCAATTAGTATAGCCGACCTCATATATATGTTGCTTTGTGAAAGAAACTTGCTGAAATGCGGTGACAAACTGATACTATTTAATATTTTTTAGTTTCAAGAAAAGCATTAGTGTGGTTTGTCATTAAAGCTTCCTAACAGCTAGACAGGTGCCTCTCCTGAAAACTACCTGTCTACCACTGTATCTTCCATTTGCATGCATTTAGAGTTAATGTGAATGTATTAAGAAGTTCCATTTTAACATTAATCTCACTTGTACATTTATTTTGTCACCGCCCTTCAAAAACGTATAAACGAGGTTCTGCTGTACATGATTCGATTGTCCGCACAAACTAGTTTTCCGAACACCCATTTCCCATAATTAGTTCGGATAATCGACTCTCTACAGTACTTAGTTCAACAGAAAGGTGTCTCCCGTAACAGCTTACCTCAAAAGAATGAAATGGAATATTCCTTGCTGCACATGTTTGCAAAGCATAACATTACATACTAAAAGATAATACGGTGATGTTGCAACCAGTTTCGATTAGTATAAGCCATCCATTTTCTATAGTTACATGAGATGATTTATGGCATATTTGTGCTTGGGTAGCAGAAGTGGTACTGTCAGCACGAATTGAGCTGACGACACTATTGTAATTGACAAGTGATTATTATCACTTCTGTTCTGCCCACACACAGACATGTCAGAAATATTTATGATGCAACTTTTGAAACTAGATAGTTTATGCTAACCGAAAGCAGCCAAAACAAATTCCATGCCAGACACAACTTGTGGCTGTTTATTTCAGCCTGAATTATATCATAGTTCCTGAAGCGACGGAAGTCTTGCATACAATATTGATATATTTTGATACAAATTATTAAACTAAACTACTTTCGTTGGTTTTAGTTTTTTACAAGATATATGTTCTGCTGTTTATAACATGCTATCGAAATAACAATGACTCACTTCACGTCAATCAGACTTTCATAACACGGAAGAAACAAGAAATGAAACAGCCGACAAGAAACAACGATTTTGGGGGAACCACGATCGAACCGCAGTGGTTTGAAAATAAAAAGAACAGAAAGCAGGTCCAAAACAGTCTGTCCAATCCATCGTGAGCTCAAACACTGAAGCTGAACTCTGTAGAAGCCGCTGTACTTCGTGCCGTCTATCACAGCTGCCAATCCCACGATCTGTTGTTTGGTACAAAGCAGGGTTACTGGAATGCATTCCAGCAGTAGCGGCAGGTCCTATTTGAACAAGGATCTTGTACCGAAGTTTCAAGGTTGCATTTTTGAAACGCTTGCAAGAAAGAAATTCTGAATTTCGGCGCCTGCGTTCCCTACGTTCTTTATTTACGAGCGACAAAAATGTAAAATGCAATTATGCTGATGAGAAGACATTTCCTCCGAATTTTTATCCTCAAAACAAATATGTGAATGAAGCAAAAGTATTATGTTTGCTGCCGAAATATGAATATTAATTATATACTTGGTGGCGTATCCTAACAGCTAGGATAACAAATTAACGTTGCGGGAGGAGAGTCTACATCTACTTTTTTTTTCTTTTTTTTTTGGGGGGGGGCGGGGGTTGTCATCAGTCTTCTGACTGGTTTGATGCGCCCCCCCGCCACGAATTTCTCTCCTGTACCAACCTCTTCATCTCAGAGTACCGCATGCAACCTATGTCCTCAATTATTTGCTGGATACATTCCAATCTCTTGTTTTCCTCTACAGTTTTTGCCCTCTACAGCTCCTTCTAGTGCCGTGGAAGTCATTCCCTGATGTCTTAACAGACGTCCTATCATGCTGCACCTTCTCCTTGTCAGTGTTTTCCATATATTCCTTTCCTCTCCGATTCTGCACAGAACCTGCTCATTCCTTACCTTATCAGTCATCCTAATTTTCAACATTCGCCTGTACCACTACGTCTCAAATGCTTCGATTCTCTTCTGTTCCGGTTTTCCCACAGTCCATGTTTCACTACCATACACCGAGCGAGGTAGCACAGTGGTTAGACACTGGACTCTCATTAGGGAGGACGACGGTTCAGTCCTGCGTCCGGCCATCCTGATTTAGGTTTTCCGTGATTTTCCTAAATCGCTCCAGGCAAATGCCGGCCGACTTCCTTCCCCATCCTTCCCTAATACGATGAGACCGATGACCTCGCTGTCTGGTCTCCTTCCCCAAACAACCCAACCCAACTACCATACAATGCTGTGCTTCAAACGTGCTCTCAGAAATTTCTTCCTCAAATTAAAACCTATGTTTGATACAAGTAGATTTCTCTTGGCCAGGAATGCCCTTTTTGCCACTGCTAGTCTGCTTTTGATGTCCTCCTTGCTCTGTCCATCATCGGTTATTTTGCTTCCTTGGTAACAGGATTCCGTAACTTCATCAACTTTGTGATCATCAATCCTGATGTTAAGTTTCTCGCTGTTCTCATTTCTGCTACCTCTCATTACTTTCGCCTTTATTCGATTTACTCTCATTCCAGCCCTTGCTGTGGGTGGGTGGTACCCATGGGGAGAGCCCCTGATCAGAGTGGGTGGTATCAGGGCAGATGCTTGGTGCTTGAAGCGTATCAAGCTGCAAAAATCTGGCTGTTCTCAAACAGCCATCTCTTTGAATGGTGAAGGATGATTGAATGCTGCTTTGTATGACCCGGCAGCCTTCCCTTTCTTGGCTACACCATGGAAGGAGGGGCAGGCTCACTGTCTTGGGATGAAACACTTTTCCCACTACCTAGTCTGTACTAGCAAGGATGGGGACATATTCATCGCCACAGAGCCATTGTTTTTTTGTGGAGGACAAGTTTGATGGAGTCTCTCAGTAAGATGCAGTTGGGCTCCCTTTTGATCAAAGCTTCTTCTGCCACCCAATCTGCAGCTCTTCATGCTTGTGATTATCTTGCCAATGTCCCAGTGTGTATTACTCCTCATCAATTCGTGAATATGGTCCAGGGAGTGATTTTTCATAGGGACCTCATCCTGTAAATGGATGAGAAACTCCAGACTAAATTGTAGCATTAATTTTTTCAAAGTGTGCAGAAGGGTCGCAAAGACAAGTGCACTGATACCAGTGCCTTCATCCTGTCTTTGAGGGGGTCAAGGTTATGTGCTACAGATGTGACATGAAGCCCTATGTGCCGCCACCCATGAGGTGCTTTCGGTGCTTGCATTTTGGGCATATGTTTCCCTCCATATGGTGGACCCTCTGTGTGGTGACTGTGGATATCCAGTCCATGAGGGAAGTCCCTGTGTCCCGCCACCTGTGTGTGTCACTCAGTTTACAAGAGAAAAAAGAAGATCCAAGAGTACAAGTCCCTGGATCACCTGTCTTATGCTGAGGCTCACCAAAAATATGACACACTCCATCCAGTGTCACTTTCTTCAGTTTTTGCCTCTGTTACATCCTTTCCCCCTCCTACCTCTTCCCCAGTCCCATCCCCTTCTCCATGGCCAAAGAAGTGCTCCTCTTCTTTGGTATCTGCCAGTGATGGGGCTCCATCCCCCCCCCCCCCCCCCCCCGCCTCCCCCAGGACCACTCCTCCTGGCAACTCTCAAGCCAGAAGCCTCTTACCACAACTCGGCCCTGAGACACACCATCTGTGTGCCCCAAGTTCGCCCACTCTGTTTTGGTTCCAGATGCTACAGACGCCTGTACTCTCTTTGTACCCTGCCCTCCTTCAGCTCCATAAGATTAGAAGACAAAACTTAAGTTCCAAGACAAGGCCACCCTGGTGCCCCCGGAGGTGCCACTCCTCCCTCGCAACCTGAGTCTGACATCTTATTTACGGATGTCACCCCTTTCTTGTCGATGACGACCACTGAGTGACATGACCTCCTCTCGGCTTCTTTATGTCTAACCTGGCCTCTCACCACACAATCACCCAGTGAAATTGCAACAGATACTATAGTCACCTACCGGAAATGCAACGTCTTCTTTCCTCCTATTCTGTGCTGTGTCCTGCTCTTCAAGAAACGCACTTCTTTGATGACCACTTTCCAACATTTCGTGGTTATCGGGCATTCTGTCAGAGCTGTGCCCGCCCTAGGGTAGCATTTTGAAGTGTCTGCACTTTAGTTCACTCCATTGTCATTAGTGATTGGATCCTCCTCCATACCAAACTGGAGGCAACAGTAGTTAGAGTGCAAACAACTCTGTCTATCACCGTTTGCAATGTCTACCGCCCTCCAGGTAGGCCAATTCCTTATGTTGAACTGTCTACCTTAATGCAGCAACTCCCGTTCCCATTTCTCCTCATCAGAGATTTCAATGCCCGCAACCCACTGTGGGGGAATGCTACTTCAAAGGGTACTTCAGTGCTGCTCATGGCACCTTTACTGTTATCGATCTCATGATCTCCTCTCCTGTTCTTGTGGCTTCCTTACACTGGTCATCCCATGATGATCTTTGTGACAATGACCACTTTTCGGTGATTCTATTGCTCCCCTGCTGCCACCAGGCAGACAGCAACCCACATTGGGTATTCTGCAGGGTCAGTTGGCCTTTATATATGTCTGCTGTGCACTTCGACACCCCCCTCTTGAAGTGCATTGATGCGTTTGTGCAAGCCATCTCTGCCCCTATTCTTCATGTTGATGGTACTGCTGCCCCCCCCCCCCCCCCCCCCCCCCCCGTCCACAGGTTCCCGTCATCATCAACCGGTATCGTGCTGGGCCAAGGATGTAGCAGTCACTGTGCAGGACTGCCAACAGGCACTGCCGCAATTTAAATGACACCCACTTCACAAACCAACCTCCTTACTTTTAAGCATCTCCATGCTAAGGGTTATTACCTTATTAAACAGAGTAAAAAATGAATGCTGGGAGCGCTATGTTTCCTCCTTGGGGACATGTGTCTCTTCATCACAGATTTCATTCAAGCTCCATAGCCTTCTGGGCCACCAGCGACAGCCAACTGTACAGGCTCTTAGCCTGATCCGTCGGTTATTGCAGAACACCATGCAACACACTTTGCGATGGCATTGGCATCCTCTTCCAATTCTGCTGCCTTTCTCCAGCAGAAATGTGGAGTTGAACAGACCCCCTCGGTTTCAACCTGCACCACACTGAACTGTATACTGAGTCCTTCAGTGAATGGGAATTCTTGCAGGTTCTTACCTCTTCACTTGATATGGCCCCAGGCCCTGATTCCATCCACAACCAGATGGTCCAACACTTGGACATTACCCAGAGGCAACATCTCCTCAGGGTCATCAACTGCATTTGGTTCACGGTTGCTTTCCAGTCACAATGGTGAGACAGTGTAATAATCCACATCCTTCACTCAGGAAGAACCCAACATCTCTCAACAGCTACCGCCCGATTAGCCCAATGAATGTACTCTGTAAACTGCTTGAGAATGGTTAGATTCAGATTATGTTGGGTACTTGAATCTCGTGGCCTTTTGTCTCAGTATCAGTGTGGTTTCTGGGAAGGACAATTTCCAGCTGACCATTTACTCAGATTAGAAATGGCAATCCAACAGGCTTTTACTAATCACCGGCACCTTTCTTTAATCTCAAAGGCATATGACATGGCTTGGTGCCATCACATTTTAGTTACCCTCCATGACTGGTGTTTCGTGGCCCCCTTCTGACTTTTATCCAGTAGTTTTTATCTCACTGTGTCTTCTGGGTTTGAATTGGCACTTCACTCAGTGCCCTGCAGATTCAGCAGAACAGTATCCTATAGGATTCTGTGTTATGTGTCACACTCTTCCTCATAGCCATCAGTGGGCTTGTAATCTCTGTTGAGCCTATGGTTACCCCAGTGTTGCACGATGACAATTTTTGCATCTGGTGCAGCTCCCACTTGGTAGCTTCTGCTGAAAGCTGGCTTCAAGGTGTGCCATCTGATGGGTCTCTGCATGGGCCATCTCCCATGGCTTTCAGTTTTCTTCTTCCAAAATGTGGGTTATGTGTTTTTGTCGTCAACCCACAGTATGCCCCAAATCCAGAACATTGTTTAGGCAAGCAGCTCCTCGATATTGTAGCACAGTCCCATTTCTTGGGCCTTATTTTTGATAAAAAGCTGACATGGCTGCCCCATATTGGCCTCCTAAAGACTACATGCTTGAGAGAGCTTAGTGCTCTCCGTCTCCTGGCCCACACATCTTGGGGTGCAGAATGTGCCACTCTTCTCCATCTTTACTATGTTCTGGTCTTGTCCAGACTAGATTATGGTAGGTTTATGGCTCAGCGGCTCCTTCCACTCTGCAACTACTTGACCCTGTTCACCATTGTGGGGTATGTCTGGCTATTGGTGCCTTTCGCACTAGTCCCATTGACAGTCTCCTCACAGAAGTGAGGATTCCCCCGCTACAAATACAACAGAGCCAACTACTGGTTTCTTATGCAGTCACCATTCACCAATTACCTGATCATCCTGTGTACCCTGTTCTCTCTGCAAATGAGGGATGTCTCCTTTCTGACAACCGTCCACAGGTGGGATTTTCGATGGAATGCATCTCAGTTCCCCTGTCAGGATCTCCATCTCCACTCGCTGGAATGTGCTCCATGTATTTCCTCCCACATCCCCCTTTGGATGGTGCCTAAACCATGGTTTAGACCGACCTGTTACAGGGTTCTAAGATCTCTATCACCCCTATGGGTTTCTGGCATCTTGTATGTGCCATTTTGCCGAGTTCTAGGGTGCCACCATCTTCTACACTGATGGTTCTAAGACGATAGATAAGGTGGGATATGGTTTCATGTCTCCTACTGGCTTAGAACACAATTTATTGCTGAGATCATGTAGTGTGTTCACAGCAGAGCATTTAGCCATTCACAGAGCCCTCCATTTTGTTTCTCAGGCCTTCCTCCACAGTGTTTTAATTTGTACTGACTCAATGAGCAGCCTGCAGGCTGTTGACTGATGCTACTCTCATCACCCTTAGGTCTCTGATATCCATGACCTTTTCTCTGCCATTGGCAATGCCACCTGCTCAGTTGTCTTTCTCTGGATCCCAAGTCGTGTGGGCATCCCAAGGAATGAACTGGCTGACTGTTTGGCTAAAGAATCAGATACTTATCCTCCATTCCCTTTCAGGATTCCAGCTGTGGATAAGCGGATCTATGTCAAATCTCTCATTGCCCAAAAGTGGAATGACATCTGGTGCACTACTGCTCACAGTATAAACTCTGCATTATCAAGGAGTCTACTATAGTTTGGCACTCTTCCTTCTGCTCCTCTTGGAAGGACTCCACTGTTTTATGCTGTCTACACATTGGTCGCACCCAGCTCACCCATTGCTTTCTCTTGCATGACAAACCAACCTCACAATGTGCATTACCTTTTACAGATTCAGCATGCAGCCGGAAGCCAGGGTCACGGCAGCAGACCATGTTGCATTTTGGCATGAGGAACTTCCTATGGAGGTGGACACAGCCTCATCCCTGATTCCATCATCATAGCAGCCCATGTTGCCATAGGCAACATTTCTGTGCCCTACCACCTCCCTTCTGCCCCCCCCCCCCCCCCCCCAGAGAAAGATAATCTCACTGCAAATAAAAGATGGTTCTGGCTTTTGGTAAATGTTAGCAGCATTAGCCACAGTTGTTAAGAGGCAGACCAAAAGCCAAAACATGATTCACGTGGTAATAACAGAGATAGTAAATATAAGTAAAATCATTGGTATGAATACTAAAGTTTAAGTTCAGGCAATATTATGTAGTACCCAAATGTGTAATGGTACATTAGAAGCAAATTTGAATGCATAAAAAAATTAGGTTAAAAGACACAAAGAGCTTTCAGCTGGAATCAGTTGACCATACGCCAATCAATGCTTGCAATTGAACTTTACTCTTAAAAGGCAGTGAATTCAACAGAACTATAAAGTGATATAAGCATGTTTTATTTTCACACTGCAAATTAATATGCTCTTGCTATTGACACAAACGAAAGTATAAAATATTCCCGGACTTCTTGCCATGTCAGTTCAGGGTAATACCTTGAGCTTTCAATGAATTCTACAATCATCTTCGTCAGGAGCAACCAACAGTCAAAATTGCTGCTGTAGTGGCCTTATATAGTCCAAAGACAGCTTCTGATTGATCGATAGTTATGTCATGCTGTTGCAGATGGTGTCAGTGTCTGCGCTGGTGTTGCTACCACCCCTGATGTTGAGTAAACATTCTGACAAATATCTCTGGCTCTTATTTGCATTGACAGCTCGTTTCCATGCACAGCTAAAACTATATCTGCCATTACATTTTTATTTCTACAGCCTCTTTAATTTTAGAGTTCCAATATGCGGTGGCCTGAGACAAAACTTTTGTTTCATCAAACAGTATTTTATGTTTGTTTGTGAGGCTGTACCCAGCAGCTGCAGATTTCTCCAGTTCTCTATTTTTAATATGCCACTGAAGTTCTGCACAACAGTCAGAAAGATGTGGCTGGACTAACTGATGTAACTGCTTCCACATTCACGTGGGATGTAGAAAATCCTTGAAATCCTGAGGCTGAGAGTGTTGTTAACAAGGCATAGTGTCTGCTTTATCTTAGGAGGTCAGAAAGTAGATCTGATAACTTGTCTTCCCAGGACTCTGCCTATTTTGCTGACTATAGTACTGCAGAACAGATGGAATGCAATCAGTGACTCAACACATGAATGTTCAATGTTTTCACCTTTCCTTAACTTGGAGAACACTGACTTGTTAACATATGACCCATAGCTATACATTCAAAACACGTACTTCAGATGATTAATTTTGGAATCCAAGCAGCCCTTGTCATTTTTTGCTCTGTATACCAATGCGTTTAAAGCTACTCTCTTCTGGACTGTATGGTGAAAACCCTGGGCACTAGGGTAGAAATCAGTGTGACTCATGGTACACTGAGTGACTGAGACATTCATCAGACTTTTGTTGTACCAGAACATCTAAAAACGGTAGCCTTTCCTCTTTCTCTGTCTTGCCAGTGAACTGGATGTTTGGGTGCATGCTGTTCATATGTTTCTGGAAGTGCTCAAGAGCTTCTACACCACGTGGCCAAACCACAGACATGTTGTCAACATAATAATAAAGTGAAGATGGATGGAGGGGAGCTGAATTTAATGCATGTTTCTCAAAATGTTCCATAAAAATCTTGGTCATTGCTGGTGACAACTGAGAACCCATAGTCATTCTGTTTGTCATTTCATAAATGCTGTACAAGAAGTAGATGGTTGTCGTAACATATCAGAACAACATTATTGTTTCAGGAGTAACATGCTCTGCCAACAGTTTCAATTTGTCTTCCACAGAAACTTTTGTAAATAGTGATATCACATCCAGGATGACTAAAACATCATTTAGACCAACACTGATGTGTTTAATTTTCTCAGTGAACATCTGTGACGTTCACAGCGACCAACTATCGAAGTCATCAACGTACTTAAATATTTGGCCAGCCTCTAGGTAGGACAACCAATGGTGCTACCTTCCTTGTGGACTGTAGGTAATCTGTACAGCCTGAGAGGGCTAGCAGCTCATGCTCTACGATTTTCGATTACATTCTCTGGTACACCTGCCTTCCTCAGTAGCTCCACTGTTTTTCTGCTGTGAGACAGAGTTTGGTCTCATTTTAAGCATTTGTATGTGCTATCTTCCAACAGGGATGTCACTTCATTGTGATATTCGGTGGTATTACAAACAGCTGTGGCATTTCCCTTGTCAGCAGGAAGTACCACAAGATCTTGATCTCTCTGCAATGCATTCAGCCTTCAACTGTGAATGTGGATATAATCTTAGGGGTGCATGGAAATGAGCTCTCGTGGTGCAGAGATGTGCCAGAGGTATTTGTCCCAATGTTTACGCTTCAGCATGAGCGATGGTGGCACTAGTGCAGACATTGACACCATCTGTAACAGCATGATGTAACTACCAACCAATCAGGAGCTGCCTTTGAGCTATTTAAGGCCATCACAGCAGAAATTTTGACAGTTGGTTGCTCTTGACAAAGAAAATGATGGAAATTGTTGAAAGCTCCAGGTTTTACCCTGAACTGACGCAGAAAGACATCCAAGAATGTTTTATACAACAGTGCTACCATGAAAGACTTCGTTCTCAGACAGAAAATATTGTTTCATTGCCTTATGCCCCTTACAGGAGCCAAATTTTATTGCCATTTTCTTTTCTGACTTTACATCATGGAAAAAAAAAAATATTTGAGGTGCAACCAATTTGAATGGTACCACATGTTAATGTGGCAGCTGATAGCTGATTCATTTGATTGTGATGGAAGATACTTTCATCACTTCTATTTGGTTGACCGGGGGTAGAGATGGCACACTGCTACTGATGTCATTTGTTAAATTCTGAACCTATCCTTAACACCACATGGAGAGAGTGCATGTAATACTATCAATTGTGATCCATGCATCAGATGAGTACATTAAGTTCAGCAGCCACATTAGTGTTGTTTGATGGATGAAGGCTGTGGGCTGACATCATCTTATACACCCTTCCTACTGTTCTCAATATGGTCAACAAAAATTTGGACAACATGTTTCATCTTGTATACTTTTACTGTTACCAGGCCTGTTGAATGTGAGCAGTGTCAGATGTTGAGTGATCACTGTGAATACCATGGAGATGCTGTATGTCCATGAGAGACAAAATTATCAGCATCTGAGAGTTTGACAGGGGCCTCATTGTGGGTCTCCATTTGGCTGGCTTGTCAAATCATGCAATATGCAGATTTGTGAGGCATTGGGATGTGACAGTGGCCCAGTTTTTGACTACATGGGAACATGAAGGCAGGCACACTTGTCATCAAGGTTCTGGCCGCCCATTGCAACACAGGACTATCATATTGTGGGCCAAGCACATTGTAAACCCTTCACATCTGTGCCTGCCGTCCAATAACAAAGGAGTTCTGATAGCACAGCATCATGCCACAGACATCCTGCATCCTCACATTTTAGCTGGCATGCAACTGTATTTTGGTGCCATTTCTCAACAGGAGACTGCCTGTCCATGCAAGGCAAGTGTCTCTATGAACTGTCTGCATGATACTGAGGAACTCTCATGGCCAGGAAGATCACCAGATCTGTCCTTGATAGAACATAATTATGTGGGACCAGCTTAGACATAAGCTCTGGCCCTGTGTCAGTATCCAGGATATCAAGGACCAGTTGCAACAGTTCTGGGCCACCATGCTTCAGTAGACAGACCAGTGGCTTTATGACACTGTAGCTAACCAAATTAGCACATGCAGCCAGGTCTGAGGATGCACAAAATCATATTGATAAGTGGTCTCATCCACTCTTCCTGCAAGTTCTTTGTAAATTTGGCTTGATTTGTAATTACTGAAATAACATCTCACACTCTCTCGACTAGTGAAGTTTCATTTCATTCCCTTCCACCTGTAATCTCCCCTCTCCTTCCTAACTGCAGCTGTTGTCCGCATTAGTCTTTTATGGAGATTTGAAAGGAGTGAAGATTACAATAAACTTTCTAGTTTACTTAGCTTTTCATGTTAGATTGGCTCCAGTTCTTCTTACCTAGGGGTCTGATTCTTGAAGGTGAAATTGTCATATTTTAGGTCCTCATGGATGGATTTACCAAATAAATGTGAAGATTGTTGTTGCAGAATTTTTGTTATCATGTAAACATATTTTTTCACATTTTAGTATATCATAGAGTCTTTTGATTTTTCACATTAACAAAGCTGAAATTACATTGTTCACACAAAATAGAAAAATATGTCTGATCACATCAGAGGTGTGCTTACGACTCCCACACTCTGTGGAAATAACTATATTCCAAAGGTTTAAAATTTTTCGTAAAAAATGGATTTTTACAAGTTTCTGTTAGATTTTTACTTTTGATTATTATTTCATAAATGAGTCTAGAAATAAACATAGTAACCAGTACAGTATTGCATAACTAATAACAGAAATTTAGGTGTGCTAATAATTCGTAATTTCAAATGTTTTTTAAAAAAATAATTGTAACTGTACTTTCAGAACTTGTACTTATGGATTATAACATCACAACTAATACGTTTTATAAAGTAATTCATTTTCATAAATTTTAGCTTGAAATATAACATACTGTGTATAAAATTATATGAAAGTTTTCAGAAAAGCAATTGAGATAATAATGACCTGTCCAAAATTTGAAAAATAATACTGGTACCGACAACTACTGTTGAGGAAAAGTAATGCTAGAGGAGGATGCCCCATTACACACCCTTCTGTGTGCTTTACTTTTTATGTCAGACAGTGTATGTTTTCAAACTATGTCCAACATGTAGCTGAGCAGTCAGCAAGAGTAACTATAATGCAGAGGATCCATGTTCAATTTCTGGTACTGCCTCCTTTGGTGGAATAACAAACGGGTTGGACTCAGCCTTGTGAGTCCAAGAGATGACGTACTAGAATGAGAAGTAGCAGCTTCAAGATCTGTGATGCTGGCAACGGCAAGGAGAGCGGGGTCCTGACACTATTCCCTCCCATACCCCATCCAAATGATGCCGTGTGACAGAGGATGGTATGGTGGCCAGTTGGTGTCATGTGTTCCTATGGGCCCTATGGTGGAGTTACTTTTTTAAAGTTTTTTTTATTCAGATTTTATCTCCTACCATTTATAAATTGTTGATAAAGCACAAACTGTACAATGAAGCAAATTGCAACCTCATTTTCGGTGGCATATACAAATAGCAGTTTCATAAAGCTGATCTAAATTTTAAAAGCCAGAGGTTGATATTTCATAAATGTGATGGCTTACCTACATTTATACTCTGAAAACCACCATTAAATGCATGGAAGAGGGTACTTACCATTGCAGAACATATTAAGGTTTCTTCTTGTTCTATTTATGTACAGTACATGGGGAGAATACCTGTGTGCATGTTGTAATTAATCTAACCTTGTATTCATGGGTCCTATGGAAGTGATGTATAAGATGCTGGATTATATTTTTATTTTTTAAAAATATTTTACAGATATGACTGACAATAATTCAGAAGTAACGAGAAGGAAATAGCCACTCAACATGCAGACACAGAGCTTGCTGAAAATAATGACAAGGAAAGTGCTGGAACAGATAGTTTGTTACTATGCTACAAGTTCAATATGCAACGACATCTGATCACACCACTCTCCAAACTAGGTTTCCTTTTATAACAAAACACACTGAAGTTAAAATTTACCATCCATTAAAATTATACAAACAACACCACTAGTAAGCCAAGGCTGATGGGACTAGATGGAAACCATACCGTAATACATTCCAGACAAATTGTATCAGTACTTCTAAACATGAAATTCTGTATCCACACACAAGTGGGAGGCAGAACAATAACTGATGATACATGTTCCTATTAGTTAACTCATTCCTAATTTCATACAGACATTTACTTCCACAATTGGACTATTACCGTAATAACCCACTATATGATTATCCCCAATTTTTATGTGCCTCCTTGAGAAAGTTTTGTTGTTAATATATTCTGACCAATCAAAATTACAAACAGGTTTACTGATATAAGGTATCTGACTAAGAAAGTTAACATCGTACCTATTCTAACCTTGTGCTATTTATTGACGCAATACATTTTGATGACACAAGGAGAAGTAAAATAAGGAAAAAGAAATGGTTTCCATTAATTTTTATCGCCGTGTACTCTTTTTGCTTACTATCTAAACCAGTGCTCTGTGGTGTCACAATTATTAATGATCAACACAGATATGTTACACCATAACTTCGTCAGGTATGATGATCTGCTCTTGTGATAGTCAGCAAAATGACGTCATAAAGAGGGAAGCGAGTGTCAGCCAAGACACCATTTCACAAGAAGGTATATTCAGAATGAAAGATTGCATGTACATGAAGCTGACAAAATGGCAGAAGCTAGCTTTTGCCCCCAAATGGTGAAATTGGGCAATAGTACAGCTCCAGCTAGGCTCCTGCAGGAACTGGCTGAACAAATGAAGCCATTGGCAGCCAATGGCAATATTCACTCTCAGGTGCCAACCAACATTCTCTGTACACAACCATATCGTGGAGAATATGTGATGATGGCCAGTCCAGTCTCCATCAGCTGCTGAGTTAATGGGGAGGCTACTGCAGTGCTAGATGAAGTATCCAGTCTTCTACCAAAGACTTTGCCTCTGGTAACAACAGGCAATTGCCTGAGCTGGGAACGCTATGCAGATGACTTGGTGTCTCGCATTGCTGGGTGACTAGACTCCACACAGAATACTGTGGTGATGCACAGTGACCAGTTTTTGTCCAAAGCACTAGGTGAGTTCATTCATTTGCTCAGAAGGGAGGCCAACATCATTTGTCCACTTTTGGCTGGTTGGCCAAACACTGCAATGACAGAATCGAGGCACATATCCTTCAATCTTTCTCAAATTATTTTACAGAGACTATTCGGTAAAAAATTTCATTTTCACATTACTTATAGCTTTATATGTCAGCTTCATGATGATGCACCCATCATTTCATTAATAGTCATAGTTTTTGTGATATTTGTGAGCAAGTAAGACATCATGCAAAATTCAAAAACGTTCACATTGAAAAATAGGGGTTGCTATCATTTTACATTTGGCGCATGTTACATATGTTGCTGCATACGAAGTGTAGCCAATACATTGAATTTTTCTTTAGACTTTTGTAGTGGTCTCTTGTCTGTCACCAATGTTGAGAAAATTGATCTTATGTAGTGCACTCATTTCTGTCACCAATGTTGAGAAAATTGATCTGATGTAGCACACTCATTTCTGATCGCATGCACCAGTGATAAAGCCAGAAAGAAATATCCACAACATTCCTCACATTTCATAAATGGTTTGAGATATTGAAATCAGTTTTTGGCAAATGACAACACACAAAGAGGAGAGTATTTTGCCATAAGGTTATTACGCAAAACTTCGTTATCTACTGTGTTATTCCATATTTTGCCATAAGGTTATTATACAAAACTTCATTATCTACCATGTTATTCCAGTAGTTACAGACATTTTCAACGAAAGAATGTAATTTTAGAGGGTCATCGATAGGTAGTGAAATGAGAAATGCTGTGAGTTCTGGAACAGCACAAATGAAGGCATTACATGTTTATTTTTGTAATGAGGATATGCTTTTTCATAAACTATTGACCTTTGTTTTCCCCAGTTCCTCAATAAACCACAATTTCAGAATTCTCTCAGAATTGCACCTTCACAGCACGTTAGTGAGAAGACATTGTGTAAACACCACTGTTTTCGCAAAAGAAGCAAATTTTAACATGGCAACAAGAGAAATGTAGATTTTACTAAAAATTCACCACCCATGACGCTTCCCTGAAAGTTACAAATTGTTAACAAGCCAGGCGAAAATAAACTGCTGCTTTTGTTGCATTTTCAGAATTCTTTCTAGATCTACATCTACATCTACATTTATACTCCGCAAGCCATCCAACGGTGAGTGGCGGAGGGCACTATACGTGCCACTGTCATTACCTCCCTTTTCTGTTCCAGTCGTGTATGGTTTGCGGGAAGAACGACTGCCGGAAAGCCTCCGTGTACGCCGAATCTCTCTAATTTTACATTTGTGATCTCCTCGGGAGGTATAAGTAGGGGGAAGCAATAAATTCAGTACCTCATCCAGAAACGTACCCTCTCGAAACCTGGACAGCAAGCTACTCCGCGATGCAGAGCGCCTGTCTTGCAGAGTCTGCCACCTGAGTTTGCTAAACATCTCCGTAACGCTATCACACTTAACAAATAACCCTGTGACGAAACGCGCCGCTCTTCTTTGGATCTTCTCTATCTCCTCTGTCAACCCGACCTGGTATAGATCCCACACTGATGAGCAATACTCAAGTATAGGTCGAATGAGTGTTTCGTAAGCCACCTCCTTTGTTGATGGACTACATTTTCTAAGGACTCTCCCAATGAATCTCAACCTGGTACCCGTCTTACCAACAATTAATTTTATATGATCATTCCACTTCAAATCGTTCCGCACGCATACTCCCAGACATTTTACAGAAGTAACTGCTAACAGTGTTTGTTCCACTATCATATAATCATACAATAAAGGATCCTTCTTTCTACTAACCAAAGCAGAGAAAACAGTGGTAATCACGCAATTATACGCATGGAAGAGCTTCAGCTTAAAATAGCATATCCCCTACAGCTCTCGACATTTCTCTTACAGTGCCTGCCCGCAATCCCCAGCACTACTGCTCTCACCACGTGTGGCCTGCTGACTGTGCATCTACTGGCCGTGTGCACTCTACCTCCTGCTGGCGGCCACCTCCCTCGTGGGATGTGTGTTTGAACCTGGGCCAGGAGCAAATCTTGTCTCCCTGTTGCTGTACACCAGTTCCTGAGGGGTGGCCTTAATGGTCTGAACACTGTGTGTCCGAGTGTGGTACACTCTGATCACAAATTAGTCAGGCTGAAAGGACTTGTGTTTAAGAGACTTTGGGACAGCTTTATTGATGCCACTGCCTGTAGCTGCTAAGGTGTGCTGAGCTGCCTCTCGAGCCAGCAGTTGCTGACCACTGACATCGTCAAGGGGCAGTAGCCTCCCACTTGATGTAATCCCATCTCTGTACTAAAGTGAATAAAGTATTACTGTAAACAGGGCTGTTTCATTAATGACTTGCCATGTGGCTTCAGTCACCACCACTGCTATACCTCACATCCAGGTGAGAAAGCAGCACCATCTCCTGATCTTCAAATGGCAGATCTTTCTGCTGCCCTGGGGCCATGTCCCAACCCTAGCAGGTTATCGTCATCTTCATCTGTAAGTCTACCAGCATTTATTCCTTCCTGACACTCCTCCCATAGCACGTCATCTTCTGAGCCATTCACAGTGCCAGCTACGCAGCATCTTTTGAATTCTTTCACAACAGATTCACTTGAGATTCTGCAGTGGGCAGTAAGGATACATTGGCCTTGCATGATCACTTGAATACGTCAAGCACTGTAAAGCCGTTGCAGGTGAGCCTTAAGAGTTCTATTTATAACAGCATCCATTACTTGAAATTGTGAGATCACGCCATCATGAAATATTACCAGGTCTATGTTGTCCTTTGCTATCCAATCCTCAACTTTCTGTGTAAGATGTCCTCGGAAAGAACCGAGCACCAATATTTTTCTCCTGTTAGGGAAATAGTCTGTTATCCTGTTCCAAAAAACCTAGCATTGGCTCACATGTCATCCCATTCCTTTGCTTGGTATCTGCAGTCGTATTTTCTTTCAGTATCATTTTTCTGTGAAGAATCACATGTAAGAGTAACTTCCTTCCTTCTGCTACTGCACCCAGCATTAATTTCATTCTGGTCTTTCCATTGCCAGAACTTCTCATAGGAACACTTTAACATCCTTCCCATTGACAGTAAAATATCAATCAGGCGCCTGGTAGGTGTAGCAATCTGTCATGCGCTTTCCTTAGATCTGTATGACTAACTGGCTATATTCACCCACTCCCAGTGGCAGGTTGCCTATCTGATGGCTTCCAGGGGCAACAAAGATTTGATCTTCAGTACTTCATATAATTACTGATTCAATTTAAAATGCCATTATAATCTACTCCTTCTGATATATCATCTTGCATTAAATGTTTAACACAGTAGTCATGCATTAAAGATAGAAACTGCTTATATATCTTAAGGCAGTGTAACTCACAGCTCACAAATTCCATAGAACTGTGAATTTACTTTCAAAACCTTTTCTTAAGAATTTACTTTATTTACTAATGATTCATCAAGAACATTAACACATTTAATCACACTATGTGAGCATGGAAATAGTTGCCAGTGGGTAACTGATGAAAACAAATTAAATTTCTTTCAACAAATGGAAATTTTATACCTAAAAGCCCTTTAAAAAAAACCAGATTTAAAATTATAATCAGAAAGAACCCTCTAAAAATCAAGTTACAATTTCTTCAGAGGCAGAAAGAACAAATTTTGACAGTATGAGCTTTCGTACTGAGAACCTTGCTGCTCCCTTTGACACGGCCGTTGTCATGACCGCTCACAACAACCTCTGAAAGTCTACACTGGTGCAAATCTGCAAAACACCAAATTACTTTAAACTAAAAATTTTAACAACTCACACAAGCACAAAAACTATGTACCCCGTAGGAGGGATGGAAATGGTACAAAACACTAACATTAGAAAAAATTAACTTGTCACCGAAGGTGCAACTTGATTTTTTAAAAAAACTTTTAGAGTGGAAGGGTGGCAACTTTATATACTAAAATGACCATTTAAATAAAAACCCATGAAATATACAAACATGCTCTACATTACACATATACCGCCTCTCAAGATGATAGGCAAGATAAAAACATATTTAAGGAATTCGGCCGTTACACTTCAAGCAATAAATTCGTTAACACCGAATCCGACAAACATGACAGAGGCAGCTATTAACGGATGGCAGACCGACAGACAGACACTAACTGCCTAACAAATGCAGACGAGAGACAGACTAGCAAGCTGGTGAAGAGAGACTGATCAAGAAAACAAGTAGAATTTAACAAGTAAATGAAACAACATATCGCGAGTCACTTAACTTCTAATAAACTGCGATGTCTGTTGAAGACCTGGCGTAGCACCCCCGAAATGCTCTCCCGAACTGTCCACTGCCAGCCGCTTCAACGGACGCAGGAAGGCGCGCCAATCTTCTGTCTCACTGCATCACAGATCGCACCGGCCATCCTGATGACGTGGGTTGACTCCTGTTGCTCTCCTGTCGGCTGCAGAGCCACTACCCCTCGCTATATGGCACGGGCCACTGGACTGACGTGACGACCTCACATGCGCTGATGCTCAAGGCGGACAAGTCATCTTGTGTCTCAGGGCGCGACCGACCAACAGATCGATCCAATCACCAATGACTGCTGCCTGATCAACTCGAGCAGACTGGCGGCCTAACACACAGACTCAGATGCAAGAACTCAGCCCCGACCGGGCGACCACAAGCTGAGTTCTGTTACTGGACGAGTGGCAAGGCTCTCATTTTCTGGCTTTAAAGTTTGATCCAAACGACCGACATACTAGCACTCCGAATGACAGTCAGACACTGACTGCCCCACACTGACCCGGCTGACCAACTCACCAGACTCACCACCTAGCAAGCTCATAGCGCCCCTTAAATGCACGTGAACAGGCAACCTTTCCTCTTTCCCAGCAGAGGGAGACACCAAAGTTGCGATTGCCACAGCGGCGCCACCGCCAGAAACGGAGGGCGACTGCTTCACACTACGCGCTGCGGCGCGCTCTTCAAAACAGCAATTTTTACCACAGCTCATTCATAGGTCATATTTGTCCAGTATTTGAAAGAGAGAGAGAGAGAGAGAGAGAGAGAGAGAGAGAGAGAGAGAACACAACTTCAAACAAACTTAAGTGGCATTTTCAAATATTTTCAAAACCTTTTCTCGCTGACACCCCAACAAAATAATGAAAGGAAAAAAAAGTTTTCTACTTTCTACCTTTTTCACTGTTCATAGAGTGAAACTGGTAAATCACACATCAAATTTTAATTTTTTGCTTCTTTAGTACTAACTTTGTTTGCAACACTTTTGCAGACCATATCAACATTTTCCACTGGGTATACATGAAAAATTACATCATTGTACAAGGACTGTTCAAGAAATTCCAGGAATTTCTCCACAAAATTTTTCTACATTTACCTTTTACTTATTGTGCTTAGTCTCCCACAAAAATACTCTCCTCTACAATTCATGCACTGTTCCCAATGCTGTTTCCACTTCTGGATCATGCGAAGTGCTGCCTGCAAATTTTCTTTTATTTCCAGAATGAGATTTTCACTCTGCAGCTGAGTGTGCACTGATATAAAACATCCTGGCAGATTAAAACTGTGTGCCAGATTGAGACTTGAATTTGGGACCTTTGCCTTTCACGGTAGAGCACTTGCCTGCCAAAGGTGCCAGGAAGTTTCTTTTATCTCATCTATCATTGCAAATCTTCATTCTTTCAACTGGGTTTTCAACTTTGGAAATAGAAAAAAGTCCACAGGGGCCAAGTCTGGAGAGTACAGAGTTGAGGCAACACAATGATTTTGTTTTTTGTGAAATAGTCATGCACCAACTGGTATGATTGTGCAAGTGTGTTATTGGGATGCAAGAGCCATGAATTGCCTTGCACACATTTCAAGCCATTTCCTTTTCACATTTTCTCTCGGGTGTCATAATACGTTCTGATAGTACCATCAATTAACAGTTCATTCTTGTGGCACAAAGTCATGATGAACTATTCCTTCAAAGCAAAAGAAAACTATCAGCATGGCTTTGACGTTTGAACTGACCTGAAAAGCTTTTTTTTGGTCTCGAAGAACATTTCTCAACCCACTGTGAAGACTGAACCTTGGTCTCAACAGTATATCCGTAAACCCACATTTCATCACCAGGTAAGATTCTCTTAAGCAACATCTCGTTCTCATTTGCGCTACCGAAAAGCTCTTCACGGATTTTGAAGTCTTGACTCATGAGCTGCAGGACGAGCTAGATGGCAGCACAATGCATTCCAAGATGCTGTGCCAGGATTTCATGACATGATCCAACTGAAATGTTACATTCTTCTGAAATCTCTTGGGCAGTCACTATTTGATTGGCATGCAAAATTTCATTAATGTTCCAGACATGAACATCACCGCTAGACGTCAAAGGGCATCCTGACTGAGGGTCTTCTTTAATTTCTGTCAGCCATTTTTAAACCATGTGAACCATCTGTAACAAAGTACGGCTTAAATAGTCATCACTGTAGGCTTCCGGCACTATTTGGTGCATCTTTGTAAAGGTTTTCTTTAATTTCACACAAAATTTAATGCAGGCACGTTGCTCCTCTAACTCTGCCATCTCGAAATTTGCAAACTGTGTGACACAATGTTCTACTCAATACAGCGCTGAACAGTAACAGATATACAAAAATGCAACTTCCACCAGTTACACATAAAACACAGGTGTTTGCTGGGATGCCAACTGCATTTCACCCCAACACACCATTGGCGCAAAATTACGAATGTTCCAGAATTTGTTTGTGAAACCTTCCTTGCTTCAGGCTCCTGAATGTCTGGCATTCTTTACTTTAATCTTTATCTGATTCAATCTGCATATGTTCCCCTTTGTGATGCCAAATTTTTTCCTGCTGCACACTTGTTGGTGACCATTACCTTACAATCAGCACTGTATTGTTTGAGTGAACCACTTGTGAGCTGTGAACTCATACACCCACATTTCTCAACAGAGGTATGGCTGTGATTTTAATTCGTTATTTATTGTACAATTGACAGCACGGTTGTAGAAGCAAACTAAATGACAACATTACATTGTCCTCTCAGCCCCCATCACTTGAAGCAGCAGAAATCGTACCACTTTAGATCAACACCGTAGCCAGACTTTAAATTCATTTGCTGCAGATCAGTACCAGCTTTTGCTGCTGTTGATGAGGCTCATGTTTCATTTATTGTGATGCATTTCAAGTGTTCTGTGTGAACATATTTTCCTTAGCATTAATTTCTCTGCTGTAGAAATGTATACTATCCTCAGTATTTCTCTGATTTGAAGTCAATTTAAGTCCGACTACAAATGGATTCAAGAAGATGGCAGTTTAAATGCAAAAGGCAACAAAAAATTAAAACAAATATGGTACAGTTGACATTTGGATAAAATCAGCCAATTAAATATGACACAAACAAAATATTAGGCTACACTATAGGTCAACCTGTTACCACAACCTTTATTTGGCATTCAAATTTGTTAGTTTTGCTGATTCATAACCAAATTACCATCTTTCAACCTAGCCCTGGGGTTATGCTACACATCAGCTTGCCTCCACAATCAAATCAACTGTCATCCAACATCAATAGTACCATACTGATTTTAGCAACTCATTAAAAAGCCCAGCCCACAGTCAGCAGCACAACGAAATTTGCTGCCTGCTCACTGCTTCCCTCCCTGCATTCATCCTACTGTTTGCCCAAGCTGGCAAACGGTTGAGCGCCCCCCCCCCCCTTCCCCCCGCAAATCCTTAACAAATGACCTTATTTGTGAAAGCTTCATCTGTAAATTTAAGTTGGCCCATATCTTAATGCATTACTTTACGTACAAATGTTGACCTCAGCAGTGTTGTGACAGGTGTTTGTGCTAGAGGGAATTCAGTCAGTTCACCAAAATGAGAGGGAGACTATTGACCTTCCTAGCTGACATCTCTCTTTACTAAAGCCAAGGCATTTCACAGAGACAGTGAAGGCCTGTTCCAACTACTCACTGAAACCCTTGTCTGAATCTAAGGTCAACAGAGCCTTGCAGCTATCTAATTCTGGCACAGCAGAATCAGGCTAACACTCTGGCTGCCTATGCCTGCACTTATCTCCACCGGAGCTATCTGCTTCTCTACTGTACTGTGTGCTATGAATCTCCCACTGGACCCCTGGTCCTAGCATGGCAGCCAGAGACAGTGGTCATGAGTGTGCGAGATGTGTTTGCATGAAAGTATGTGTGTAAACTGTCTAATTCAGAAGAATGCCTTTTGGCTGAAAGCTTACTTGTTTAGCAGTTTTTTTTGTTGTGCCTGTCTACGACTCAACATCTCCTCTATATGGTGAGTAGTAATCTATCTTTTTCATAATATTGTCATTACTCAACACTGGATTTTCCACTGTTTGCTTCATTGGCTCTCTTACTTTGTTATCCTTTAGCTATCTTTCAAATGTTGTGTGTGAGGGTCAGGAAACTTTTCCCTTAAGACCACCAAATTCATCCTAAGTTTCCCATTGGTTTCTCTTGATGTATCGTGGCCTCTAACACAAGCTCCTCTCTTTTTACCTCTCACACAACTTTGTTTGCAGTCTCACAATTACTGCTTAAGGACCTCGCTTCATTAATCTGTCACCTAATGACCTTAACTATCTATGGTCTTCACCTCATTAATTTGACCAAATTACTTATCCCTTATCTCATAAGCCTCCTGAGTTGCTCTCCTGGCTTGTGTAGCCCAAGCATGTGACTTTTTCGCAATAGGCCGCTCAAGATGGCTCCAGTGGCTAAATAAGTGTGGCGCTTGTGGCTACTTCTGCCACACACAAAATTCCATCTTTATTCTTCTTAATATTGTTCACATGACTTGTCTTTTAGCTAAGGATGTGACAGCAGCAATAGTTTTATTTGTGAATGTAAGGTGACTTTGTATTTTTTAAATGACAGATTTGAGAAAAACCTTGTATTATAGTTGGGTAAGTATGGTGTTCTGGCTTATAAGCAACATTAACTCAGTAACTATGGTGGCTACTAGATCTGACAACTATAAACAACAGATGTGCATTTGACCACACAGTTGAGGGCAGGCACTGTTAATTAGTGGATGTACAACTGTAGTATGTCAACACTGTTGAGTCGTAAATTAGAATGGAGCAACATCTCTAGATCATGTGTTCAAGATATTCTACACAATATTTTGAAGAAGAGAAAGGAATACGCAAAGTTTGTCCTGCACATGTTGACTTCCAAACAAAAACAATGCCACATGGATATTTGCTGTGACTTGATTGAAATGCAAACTGTGAACAGTTCTTTTCCGGAAAAAATCACCAAGGGTGACAGACTTGTGTTATTAATACAAACTTTCAACAAAATCACAAAGTGTAAAAACTCACATGAAGAGCCATACTTTGACAACATAACAGACATTTGAGCCAACATGACATGCAAGTTAAACAACTTCCCAAAGAGGTCTTTTCTGACAATTTTGCATGGTTGTATAATTGTTCTGCACAATGTGTCAAAGTGGCTGGGGACTATGCAGAACATCTGAAGCTTTAAAACCACAATCATAATGTTTTTTTTAATTTTTATTAATCCGGTCTCAAAACTTATTGGACAGATATCATATGTTACTTCAAACTTCTGCGCCTGAAGATTGTGATATTATTGTTGGTATACACATCACACACAGTAAATATTATTATCTAAAAATCTTTGCTTTGAAATAGCAAGTTGTTTATTAGTTGCACTACTGTTGTTTGTTGCAGCTATTTCACATTTTTGTAAATGCGAGGGCGAGGACAGTCTGAAAAGTTCTTGGCCTGATAGTGCAAACAACAATTTATGCTTTCAAAGAACTTTTGTTTTTCAACATAATATAATATCAATACATTTCCAGCGGCGATACAGTGCCTTTATCCCCTCTTTGCAGCATTCCTCCAGAAGTGCTGCACCACTGACCAGTGAGGAATTTCTTCAGTTTTGAGAATAGATGAAAGTCCAAGGGAGCCAAATCTGGAGAATAGGGTGGATGTTCCAGCACTTCATAATGCAAACACCTCAGTCTCCCCTTTGCCAAGATAATTTTGTGGGGAAGTGCAGTGTCCTGACGGAAGATGACTTTTTATAATTTTTTTAGCTGGGCCTGTTTTCACAAATGCTTGCATCCTGTTTAGTTAGAAGTTGAGGGTAGAATTCTCTGGTTGTAGTTCACCATGTTCAGTATAATCAATCAAAATAATTTCTTTCGCATCCCAAAACACTGATACCATGATCTTTCCTGCCAATGGCACTGTCCTTCCCTTTCTTAGAGCTGAAGAACTGGCTTCCATGCACTGCATAGACTGCTGTTTAGATTCGGGTGAGTAGTGTTGAATCCATGTTTCATACACTGTCACGTACTGATGCAAAAAGTCACTTCCGTTTCTCTAAACAGCAACCCAGCACTTTTTGGAAAGTGTCATGTGAACATGGTTGTGATCTGCGGTAAACACAAATGGCATGATCTTGTACAAAGCTAATTTCCGATGTACTCGCACTTTTTGGACATTCTTTGTGAGCATCATCTTGGATGCTTTTATGACCACATTTAAACTTGGCAGTCCATTACTTCACATTGGAAACTGAAGGTGAAGAACTGCCATATGAATTTTAGTTGGTGTTAAATCTTCTTTGACTAAGACTTTAATCATTGCAAAATAATCGATTTTTTTCCATTTTCAACACCACCCACAACTGCTTCAAATGACTGCCTACAGTAAAAATTGTTGCCCGAAATGACTTGCCGTTTTACATGGTGTCTACCACCAATTGTACCAACGAAAGGGGGGTGGGGGGTAAGGAGGGGGGAGATCATACATGTAGTGGTGCAATCTCTAGACCAGACAGAGAACTTTTCAGACAGCCATCAGGAGTTTGACACTGATTATACTGAAATCATGGAGCTTGTTCAATTAAAAAGTTGGTTGGAACTTTGAAGAGATGTCAATGAAAACAAGGTAAAAGTACAGGAGGCCAAAAGCTGTGTGTATGCCATAAAAAAAGAGTATCTGCAAAAGCAGGCAATGCTTTGACAGTTACCTTTACACAAAACATTTTTGGGCTACAACTTACACTGCAAGAAGTAAGTGTGGAAACACATTTTCAGGAAGACAGAGTACCTTCTCACATTTTAGTAGTAAATGTTAATATTGTTAACAGCTTACTTTCAAATCCAGTGATTTCTCAGAATGAGGATCACTGTATGGCCCACATACTCAACAGATTTCACATTTTGTGGCTTTTTTCCCTTGGGTTTACCCGAAGAGTAATGCATCATGATAACACGCCACATACACCCAAAGTGGTGAAATAACAGCTCCAACAGGTTGTTGTTTAGCATTGTTGCAGAATGTGACAAGTAATTTCTCAGGGCTCAGCTGGAAAATAGTGTACATCTCCACCAACGTCATCTTACCAGAGTAAAACTCATTCCTTATCTATTCTTTACGGCTTTTTACCTAAATTAAGGCAATAAACAAAAAATAAGAAAGGTAACTTTTTTCACTTTTCAAAATTGCTCTTTATTCTGCTCATCCTGCATAAGATAAATGTGGAGTAGAGTCTATGCAGGGGATAAAATAAAGAGGGATATGCAGCCAGGAGAACGTTTATGGCTTGGGAATAATTTAGGCAGGCAACAAAGGTCATGTTACATTCATGGATTACTCTCACTTACTGCCCTTCCCCTTCCCTCACCTCTTTCCATATTCAACCCAATGTGGTTGCAGCTTCAGAAGAGAGGCTCACTCATTCCCTCTCTCTTTGTGTGTGTGTGTTTTCCACATCAATAACCATACAGCTATTAGTAATCAACATTTTGTTCACATGTCTATTCACTGCTCCACTTATGTACATGGTGGGTGGCTGTCTTTCTTCACATTACTGATTATGTTTTTTTTAGGTGTCTTATTCAGCTGTATTTTTATTTTGACGAACCTTTTCTACACAAATCTATTTACAACAACATTGCCAAAATTTTTAGGGCTAACAATTAAATGCACAACTATAACCCAGAGTACATATTTTACATTTTCCATGACAAATATGCACATTATTATTGAAAGACATCTATTGAAAGTTAAAAAGAGAGACAAGAACAACAGGAAAATATAAATTTATTTTACACCAGCCAAAATGCAGTACATCATAAATACATATTGTCTGTTAAAGCAATGTAACACGGAGCTATTTCCGTTTAGCAACAGGTTTCTTTTTCAAAAGAAGATCCTCATCGATAGGCTTTATTATCTTTCCAAGGTACGTCTTATACTTGGGTGCTGTAAGCTTTCTGTGGGATGACTGTGTTACCCATGTTGCACCAATTGGAGCTCGGACACTTGCTTCATAATCTTTGACTGTTGTAAATGGGAATGGCACCTCGCTCACCTATCAAAAAATACATTATGTTCCTATACACCATTACACGACATAAATAACAAAAAAATGCTATATCATCAAACACAAACATTTTCATCAGCAACACAAAACATTAAACAAATGATTTTCACAGAGTTACTGAAGACATTTCATTACCTGATGTTCTTTTATTTTAACATCCTTCTCTTCATTTATTATCACATCTCCTTTATTGGAGTCTTTTCGAGGAGGTGGCTTTGGGAATTTAATTATAAATCGCTTCTTTTTCTTCTTTGGAACACTAGCCAGAATACCTTTACCTCCCCAAGTCCCCCAACCTGGTAAGGAAAGGTCTATGTCTTCTGGCTCTGATTTCTTCACAGCCTCTTCTTTCTCCTTCCTATAAACAGTTAAACATTTAATAATATAAATATAATAGAGGGAAACATTCCACGTGGGAAAAATATATCTAAAAACAAAGATGATGTGACTTACCAAACAAAAGCGCTGGCAGGTCGATAGACACACAAACACACACAAACATACACACAAAATTCAAGCTTTCGCAACCCAAGGTTGCTTCGTCAGGAAAGAGGGAAGGAGAGGGAAAGACGAAAGGATGTGGGTTTTATTGGAGAGGGTAAGGAGTCATTCCAATCCCGGGAGCGGAAAGTGTGGTGTCACCGCCAGACACCACACTTGCTAGGTGGTAGCCTTTAAATCGGCCACGGTCCGTTAGTATACGGCGGACCCGCGTGTCGCCACTGTCAGTGATAGCAGACCGAGCGCCACCACACGGCAGGTCTAGAGAGACGTACTAGCACACACCCCAGTTGTACAGCCGACTTTGCTAGCGACGCTACACTGACAAATACGCTCTCATTTGCCGAGACGATAGTTAGCATAGTCTTCAGCTACATTTGCTACGACCTAGCAAGGCGCCGTATTCAATTGATATTGAGATTCTATTAATGTATCATCAAGAGCAATGTTCTACAAATGTGGATTAAAGTTAAGTATTCCAGAAGCTACTTACTTTTCTTTATAGCATTCATTACGTATCCTGTTTCAGACCTCACGCCAGCCTGCGTGAGTTTAAGCGCGTGCCTTTCGGCTTCCTCTCATTGTGTCTAGGCTGTCTTGTCTAGACACAACAGAAAGACTTACCTTAGAGGGAAAAAAGGACCACTATACACTCGCACACACACACATATCCATGCGCACATACACAGAGACAAGCAGACATTAGTACAGGCAAAGAGTTTGGGCAGAGATGTCAGTCGAGGCGGAAGTAAAGAGGCAAAGATGTTGTTGAAAGACAGGTGAGGTATGAGCGGCGGCAACTTGAAATTAGCGGAGGTTGAGGCCTGGCGGATAACGAGAAGAGAGGATATACTGAAGGGCAAGTTCCCATCTCCGGAGTTCTGACAGGTTGGTGTTAGTGGGAAGTATCCAGATAACCCGGACGGTGAAACACTGTGCCAAGATGTGCTGGCCTTATACAGAAATATTCCGCACGTCCAGGGCCTCACTGCGATGGAGCACTTCCTTTCACACCGATCAGCTGCCACCCTACCTAAAACCTCTTTCCTCATTACCTTAGCCAGCTTCATCCTGACCCACAACTTCTTCACTTTTGAAGTCCAGACATACCAACAATTAAAGGGAACAGCCATGGGTACCAGGATGGCCCCCTCGTACGCCAACCTATTCATGGGTCGCTTAGAGGAAGCCTTCTTGGTTACCCAGGCCTGCCAACCCAAAGTTTGGTACAGATTTATTGATGACATCATGATCTGGACTCACAGTGAAGAAGAACTCCAGAATTTCCTCTCCAACCTCAACTCCTTTGGTTCCATGAGATTCGCCTGGTCCTACTCCAAATCCCATGCCACCTTCCTTGACGTTGACCTCCATCTGTCCAATGGCCAGCTTCACACATCTTTCCACATCAAACCCACCAACAAGCAACAGTACCTCCATTATGACAGCTGCCACCCATTCCACATCAAACGGTCCCTTCCCTACAGCCTAGGTCTTCGTGGCAAACGAATCTGCTCCAGTCCGGAATCCCTGAACCATTACACCAACAACCTGAAAACAGCTTTCACATCCCGCAACTACCCTCCCGACCTGGTACAGAAGCAAATAACCAGAGCCACTTCCTCATCCCCTCAAACCCAGAACCTCCCACAGAAGAACCCCAAAAGTGCCCCACTTGTGACAGGATACTTTCCGGGACTGGATCAGACTCTGAATGTGGCTGTCCAGCAGGGATACGACTTCCTCAAATCCTGCCCTGAAATGAGATCTATCCTTCATGAAATCCTCCCCACTCCACCAAGAGCGTCTTTCCGCCGTCCACCTAACCTTCGTAACCTCTTAGTTCATCCCTATGAAATCTCCAGACCACCTTCCCTACCCTCTGGCTCCTACCCTTGTAACTGCCCCTGGTGTAAAACCTGTCCCATGCACCCTCCCACCACCACCTACTCCAGTCCTGTAACCCGGAAGGTGTACACGATCAAAGGCAGAGCCACGTGTGAAAGCACCCACGTGATTTACCAACTGACCTGCCTACACTGTGAAGCTTTCTATGTGGGAATGACCAGCAACAAACTGTCCATTCGCATGAATGGACACAGGCAGACAGTGTTTGTTAATAATGAGGATCACCCTGTGGCTAAACATGCCTTGGTGCACGGCCAGCACATCCTGGCACAGTGTTACACCGTCCGGGTTATCTGGATACTTCCCACTAACACCAACCCATCCGAACTCCGGAGATGGGAACTTGCTCTTCAATATATCCTCTCTTCCCGTTATCCACCAGGCCTCAATCTCCGCTAATTTCAAGTTGCCGCCACTCATACCTCACCTGTCATTCAACAACATCTTTGCCCCTTTACTTCCACCTCGACTGACATCTCTGCCCAAACTCTTTGCCTTTACTAATGTCTGCTTGTGTCTGTGTATGTACGGATGGATATGGGTGTGTGTGCGAGTGTATACCTGTCCTTTTTTACCCCTGAGGTAAGTCTTTCCGCTCCCGGGATTGGAATGACTCCTTACCCTCTCCCTTAAAACCCACATCCTTTCGTCTTTCCCTCTCCTTCCCTCTTTCCTGACGAAGCAACCTTGGGTTGTGAAAGCTTGAATTTTGTGTGTATGTTTGTGTTTGTTTGTGTGTCTATTGACCTGCCAGCACTTTTGTTTGGTAAGTCACATCATCTTTGTTTTTAGATATATAAACATTTAATAATCTATGTAAGGCAAATAAAATTAAAATCTAATAAAAACAGAACAAGTACTTATTTATTTATTTATTTTAGTTTAGTTTTATGTCCCATGGATCACTTGTACATTTAATTGTAATGATGTGAAATGAGTAATTTTACACTCTTATTACAGAATCATATGTAAATAAAACTACACACTGGCCATTTGCAAGTTGATTTTTAATACAGATCCAGATTAGTAATTCTTCCTACCCACCAACAGTCACATATATTGCAATTCTTATACAGATCAGTGCTCATCAAGGAGAAAATTTTTCAGTTTGTATTCAGATCTAACATTGCTGTCTTTCGTACATTTTATGTCACTGGACAATTGATCAAAAATGTTGGAGGCAGCTGTGCGCATGCCCGCCCCCTTTTTGGTTAAATGTAGTCCTAATGTGGAATAATTAGTGTCATTTTCCCCCCTGATATTGTAATTATGTACATCATTGTTTCTTCCGAACTGTAATGCGTTATTTACAACAAACTTTATGAGTGAATATTTATGCTGTGAAGCAGTAGTCAAAATCACTAGCTCCTTAAACAGATGTCTACAAGTTGATCATGAGTCAGCACGACATATTATTCTTACAGTACATTTCTGAGCAATGAAAACGTTCTTACCGCAAGAGAGGTTAACTCAGAACATTATTCCATACATTATTGAATGAAAATATGCAAAATAAGTTAACTTACTGATTTGTCTCTTCCTAAGATTTGCACAATTGGCAAGATTAAGTCACATAGACAGATGGGAGATTTACAAGATCTGTTTTGTAAAAGCGGGAAGGTGTCTGTTTTGTAAAAGAGGGAAGGTGTGTAGACGATACACATTTTAAGAATGAGACAGGTAAGGCATCACTGCCTCATATAATCTCTCATGGGCTCTCATTCTGGCTGACTGAAAGTTCCTTGTCTTTCATTGCCTTTCTCGAGATGTTGGAATCTCTGGTTATGAAGGCTCGTAAGTTGTTTGATTTTGTTACACGACTGCTAATCTGTCATTGCAACTATACAAAATCATATGGTGTCAGATACACAAACCACTGCCGCAACATGCCTAAATAGTAATAAATGTTATCTGAAGAGAAAAGTGGCCCATAAACTTTGGTAGAGGACATAACACCAAATACATTCTCTTTAGGAGAATCACAAATGTGTCCCCACAGACACATGAGAGTAATTTGTGACTTAAAGGCATTCATTTTAATGTTTTATCTTACTAGACACATGAAACTTATGTTTTCCACTAGATACTAACATCTGTGCCCAACATCTCCCCACTGCAACCAGTAGACATCTCTGCAAAAATAAACTGGGGTTCAAAACAGAAGGTATTCAGCATGAGCACACAATATGATTTGACATGGACATGTTTGCACAGAATGCATGAGCCCATTGCAGCTCATAGCTTGTGTGTTTTGTAGATCAATCTGTGTGTCTGGAGAATGTTTCTCGCACATGCTTCACTTTAGTTTGTTGCACCACAAGTGATTTCTTTAGTCTTTTAGAGCTCTTGCCAGAAATTTTGTACGAAATTTCTGCTAGACATTAGCAACCAAGTTTTGAACTACACAACAGTTGGTTTTTATGGAGAGGAGGAAAAATGCAGAGATATAGTCTTTCAACTGTTTTCTGTGTCTCCTGTAGTTGTTGAGAGATTGTATTCTGATGCATTGGAGATACTTACAAATAATTGTACCCACATCTACAGACACACACACACACACACACACACACACACACACACACACACACACAAAATCCACTGTCAAGTGTGTGGTAGATAGTTTATAGTGCTGTTATTAGTTGCTCCAATTTGTGAGTTACCAACTTAATACCCACCACTGTTTGACATTCTACGTGGGCATGAGTCCACATCAATGGCCTCCACCAAACTGTGGCCAAGAGACAGCTGGATCATCCAGTTAATGAATATGCTGCTCAACGTGATCTGCTTGACTTCAATGACTGCTTCAAGGCCTTTGCCTTTGTGGTTCTTCCCATCAGTACAAGCTTTTCTGATCTCTACAGGTGGGAACTATGCTTGCAACATATCCTGTCAACACCTGCACAGTCCTTTCCCTTTGTTTACTTCTCTCCTCTGTCCTTTCCTGCCAACACAGCCTCCCGATGCTGCAGCTAGTAGCACTGTCATGTCTTCACCATTTCCCTGAGCGCACCACAGGCAAAACTAGCATCTTCCTCCACCCCTACCCTGTTATCCCTCCCCCTCCCCACCCTACACTTCACGTGTGCTCCCACTAACCAGTCCAACAAAAATCACTCTCACCTCAGGCGCAATCAGGCACAGTACCTGGAGATGACAGAGGCCGAGTGTGAGTGTGTGTGTATAATTGCTTTGTCTACATCTAACAAAGACTTCATCCAATAATATCTAGCAATCTTTCTTCACTAAAATAATTGCTTGTAATTAGCTTTTTTCTTTTGTGACCCTCTTACAGAGAGTTTTGAAATTCACTAATTTCATGGATCTGTGTTAGGAATATATAGTGTGAGAAAATATAAAGCGGAATTAAACAGTTCAAACAGAAGTTGTACAAAAAAATGTCTAGTTATGAAAATAAACAAACAACTAATGCAACATCTCACTTAAACCTAACTTCTGCATCTGTGTTTACTAAGTACTAATGCTCAATTAGCATCTCTGGGTTACCCACGTGTCAGATGATTAAGTGCTAAAGTACTACACTCAGCAACAGTTTCCTCATAACACTCTACATCCATCATAATCTACAAAAATATAACAAAAAGCTACAGTGCACACAGGTACTCACCTGAATTGTTCCACAACGTCATCATCTGCAAAAGCTTCCGTAATTGTTAGTTGTCTTGCACTCTCGTCACCCTCATCATCGAGAGCTTCTTCCATATCTGCCACATCTGGTAATTCTGAGTCTAAAGGCTTGGCTTTAACAGCAATAAACTTCTTGGGATCGATATCAGTCTTTGCTCGGTTCACCTGCTGCACTCCTGAGATGGTGTCGGTCATCTTCTGCAGCTCACTGATCTCCTGCGACGAGCTTTGCTGAGTTGCTCCTTCTGACAATGCCTCATCTAGCTCTGGGTGTTTCACCTGCTTCTTCATTTCCAATGATACTGGCATTTCACCATCACTATTGTCATCATTGGCAGTCGGTCCTTCCACGTTACTTAAGAATTCTTTTTGATATTTTGCTATCCTCTTGTTAACAGAGGCTCTCATTTTTTCTTCCATCTTTTGAAATAGTTCTTCAACACTTTCACCACTGCCAGCTCCATTAACAGAGATCACAGGACTGTCTTTGTTTTTGCTCTCTTCTGTCTCTCTCACCTCTACTTTAGTCTCTCCTACATCATCACTCGCACACAATGGAGTTACTTGCCAACTACCACTTGAACTAATAAATTCTATTGTATTGTTGGCAATTTTATCGTCACCATCAAAATCAAATTTTCTTTTCTTCTTTGTTTTAGATGGTGACTGTTTCTTCCTTTTGACTTTTTCATTACTTACAATAACTTCCTTTGAATTGTCTGAATCCTGGTGATTTCTGTTTTCTTCTTCCAAAACAGAAGTATGCTTAACATTAATTTCCTTGTTAATGTTATCTGATGATGTCCCTTCACTCATTCCTTGATTTTCATTCTGAACTAATTCTTTATTTTCATTAGAACTATTCACTTTGTTACTTGACTTTGATTCCTCTGGGCTGGATTCACCCTTGTTCTCCTGTTGTTCTCTCACACTCTTTTGTTCCCAGAACCTTTTGTAGCCTCTCAGGAAATTTTCGACTTCTGATTCTGTTTTCCCAGTGACCCAGGGATTATCTGAGTTACTCATGCTGTTGACATTTATATCTTCTTCAACTGCTTCATCACTACTGCTCTCTTCAATTTGTATCTTCTTAGTGAGGTCACGGCTGATAGCTAGCTGTTCCGCCAGCTCCTGTCGTGTCTACAACAAAAGAATGAATTATACCCAGTACTGCAAACAAGAATTTTAGAAGAGGATTCCTATATCTCTAAGCTGACATTAAAAATGAATTCAGAACTTCACTTACTACAATAATTGCAATTTTGGCTCTCGTTCTTAAGCAATTGTCTTATAACTCAAGAAAGAGATATGACAAACAAAACAACAATGAAATAAAAAATAAAAAGAACTTTGACATAACAAGTAAATAAAAACTGATGAATTTTATTCTAGTGTGTCTGCTGCTTCCTGGCAACCATATTTTCTCCCCCTCTTCATTAGAATGTATTGGTTTCCAACCATCTTTCTGATTTTATAGCCACAAAATAAAGTAATTTCTGCAGGCAGATTTTCTTTAATTGCTTCAAGTTGGATTGAATCAAGTTTCTTGTTTCCTTGCCTGATTAGAATTCAATTTAACATTATTATAAATGCTTTATAGTTCACATAATAAAGTAAAAACTACAGTTGACACTGAATTAATGTACCAGCTTTTAAGGAAATCCCACTTTTAATGAATACTTTCGTCAGTACCGGCGAAACTCCCATAACACCAATGTTACTTCTCCTCATTTTCAACGAACTACAGTTTAAGAAAAAGTCTGCTTTTAAGCAATAGACATGAAATATTCTGGAGACTGAAATCCAGTTACATGATTACTAAAATGTTCCTGTGAGCTTCTGATTTCTTTGTATTTCACACAAGTCATAACTTTTGTCCTGTTGCACAATAAATGGTAATCGACTCAATCAGTTAATGTGTACCTAGAGCATAGCCAATAACTCGATTTCCCTTGTAGCGACACTGACAGATGGACTGAAAGAATCAGAAATAGACTTCTGTGCAACTTAGGTCATGTGACCTGACGTCACAGTCACTGAGCCTATGAAAGTACAAACTGCGAAAAGTGTAGTCTTTTGGTTACTGAAACATCGAAGTTATCAACTTTATTTCTGTGGAGTTATGCCCTGCAAACATAGAAAGCTCAGAGTTCACCTAAAGCTGATGATGGCAGTCTTAATGTGAATCTTTCCAACATGGCGAAGAAATACAATGCAGTGCCATCTACATGTACAGCAATTCTAAAATAAGGAAGTGTTATTAAATGCCGAAGCTAACAACTCCTATGGATCCAAAAAAGAACATTCATATGCCTACATTCAGTGAGATGAAAAATATTCTTCTAAGGTAGTTTCACAGTTTCATGGACAGAGAAGTGGAAGAATTTCTGTATAAGCATATAAGCAGGAGATTGCCCATGACACCACTCAAAGCTGGCACTGAAAATTCCAGAGCAACGATTGGCTGGTTGAATCATTTTAAGAAAACATTATAATATATTGTTCCAAAATGTAAGTGAAGAAAGTGAGGTGCGGATCACAGAAAGTGTGCCTATTGCAAGAACATTACATTGCCATGACTGACACACAGTTATGATCCCAGGTACATTTTGAATGCTGATGAAACTGACATTGTTTATAATTTACTTCCTGCAGAATCATATTCTGTTAAGGGAGAAAAATGCGACAGAGGTAAAAAAAAAAAAAAAAAATGTAAAGGAAGGATGGCGACACTACTGCGTATAAATAGTGATGGAAGTGAAAAGTTTACACCACTATTAATTCTTAGGCATTTCCAAAACATAAAAACATACAAAATTATAACATCCAAAATCAGGTATACATTACATATAACAACAATTTGCAGGCTTTGGACAGTAGTAATTTCATGCATATTTTCTAAACCTTATCCAGAGAGTCTCCAACCAAACAAAGCATTTTCTGCCAGAGCAACACACACTATAACATGAAAACAAAACATTGTTTTCTCTTGCTTTAGAGATATAAGAAATGAGATACAATGTTGAAGAAATTTTTCATTATGGTCAGAAGGGTCTAACAGGAAAGTATCATATATAATATTTTGCGTCTTAAGCTATACAATCTCATATATGAGCATACCACTGAAAAGATGAATGACATAAGTATTAGTGTCAGTGTTGCTGGCAAAAAGCTGAAATCATTAAAATTGAACAAAACTCTAGGGCTTGATGCAAACCCTGTCAGATTCTGGTCAAACGCCACCCCACAATTGTGTGTTAGTGATCTAGGCCACGGAGGCGGGTACATGACAGAGGTGAAGCTAGTTAAAATTGGTATTACTGTTCAGATCTTTCAAAAATTAAATACCTGATCATTGTATTTGGCACGTACTGCACGGCTGCGTGCCCATTTCCCTGTGTTTCTATGCCTCAGTGTCATCCTTTCTTCAGCCCTTGCTCTCTCAATCTGCTCCAATTGTTTCAGAGCAGCCTCAGGGTCTGTCTTTTGCAGGTTTTCAAAATCTTTCAGCTGTTGCTTGATTTTCTGACGACGCAGCGTACGATGATAACTGGTACGAGAAAAAGTAATTTTGTAATAATACCTTTGAAAAGTCCTTAACAGCACATCTTCAACTGAGTTTCGAATGAACAATCAACTGACAGTACAAATTCATAAAAAAATTCAGTCTTTTAAAAATAAATTTACACATTTTACAGATTTAGTTGTTCATATGTTTACCATGTCTGTGTGTTGAGACAAAGGCTAACTGAAATGACTGGTGCACGATTATCAAACGACAAGGTCATTAGAGAGAGTATACAAACTCAGACTGTGCAATTACAGGAAAGGAAATTGACTGAATCCTTTTCAGACCGAACCAACCATTTTGGCAGAGAGAGAAAGAGAGAGAGAGAGAGAGAGAGAGAGAGAGAGGGGGGGGGGGGGGGAATTGCTAGTCAGTACTTACAATAAGGAGGATAAATTCCCATACTGCTTATAGACTTATTACAAGAAGAACAGAACTTTTCTAGCTTTTGGATCTATTAGTTCCTTTGTCAGGGACGAGGACGGATAGTTTGGGAAGGAGTCACAGGCCACTCAGACCCCTGTTTGAGACTGATTCAACTGCTGTGAGGATGAGGGGGTGACAATTATGAATAAGGAAGTGTCAGACACAGTAGGAGATAAAGAACTGTAAGTACTCAGCATCAGTCCAGATATGGTGGAAGTACTGAGGGAGAAATGAGAAGTGGAACAATTAGTGCTATTAAAGGCTAAGAAAGCAGAAAGGATACTAGAGAGAGAGAGAGAGAGAGAGAGAGAGAGAGAGAGAAATGGCAAAAAACATAAAGAAAGAGGTAAAAAGTACCATGTAGAGTAACAATGAAATATTACAAACAAAAGAAAAATAAATACATCCATTAATAAATCTCCTCCCCCCCTTTACTCACTCATATTATTTTTTATATATATTTATCTTTTCCTTCAAAGGCATTTGCTTTTGCTCCCTTGTCACCTTCTCTCCTTTCGTCTTAGTTCTCAATTAGAAACCTCTCATTCTTTATAAATCGAACTACCTTGTATCAAGCAGCCTCAAACTTCTGATTACTTTACAAACGAGTTAATGTTAAGCATGTGATGCTAAGCATACAAACAAGAAAATTTTTTGAAAAGGTTTGAGATTATGTTAAGGTTATGGGATGTCACTGAGTGCTCTCATTATCAAACACTGGAAGACTATAGCCTGGGTAATTTCAGCTCCATTTTAAGCAAAAGCAAATTTTTTACACATCTCAATCTTTACGTTGTTATAGCTCATGAACTGTGAGCCGTACAATGACATAATTTTGCAGGTGTGTTCAGTGGTTTATGAGGACATGTTACAAATAGAGTCAGAAGTAAAGAAGTAATAAATTAAAAAGTCATGCCCAATGCAGAAGTTTTACTGCATGACCTGTGGAAACGTAGTACGTGAAAAATTTTTTTTTCTTTTTATCATTTTGTGAGGTCTAGCCGAGAAAAAGTTTCACAAAGGTTTGAAATTGTGTACAAAGTTTGGTGTAAGACACTAAGTACTCTAATTCCCAAATACTGGATGACTATAGTCTGGGTATTTCCATATGGCAAGTTACACTGCCTCAAGACATATACACTGGTTCTGGCTGTAATACTTCTCTTACTATGTTAAAATCTTTAGTATAACACTTTATCTCTTCATTAGTAAATTATGACAACATTTTAAATTTGGTCACCAATTATTTGAAATATTGAGAACCAAATTTATGTTGCCCCCAGGAAGTGGTAAGATAGGCAACCTGCTATGGTAACTGTGCGCCATGGACCAAGAACCAGTCTAGTTCTTGCAATTGCTAAGGAACAGCTGATGCTTGCTAAGGAACAACTGCCAGTTGCTACAAAACAACCAACAATTAATATGGAACAGCCAACTACTGCTTCAGAACACTTAACCAATAATACTGGAAGGAAATGTACAGGTCGAAATATGTTAACTACAGCAAAGTCTGTGGATGAACTATTTGTATGTATTCGACAGTTAATGCACTACAATGTTTGACAGAGATTGCTGTGGAACCAATTAGTGCAACATTTCGTGTAGTAGTATGGCAACATGACTACAAGACATAATCTGAGTGCTTACGATTGTGGACGAGCAGTTGGATGGCTCGGAAGTGTCATTACTGTGGCCACAGTAATGTGTGTGTCCGAAAGCACCATATTGCAATTAAAATGGTTACCGAAGGTGAAAATGCTGTAAAAAAGCATGCTGGTGATCGTAGACAGTCCACCACACTGCAAGAGGATTGATATGTACACCTAGTGCCGAAAAGAACAGACATTTCTCTCCTAGGCAGATCGCTGCAGACCTTACTATCACTACCAGCACCATTTCATGACGATTAAAACTGAATCGGTTTGTATGCTCACAAGCATGTTAAATGCATCCCACTTCAACAACACCATTGTTGAAAAAAGTTTGTTGGGATGGGGAGCAGTTTGGCTGGGGAAAACAGTGATCCAGAGTGATGTTCTCCGACAAATCCCATTCAAATCCCACTTCACCGTGGAAAGCGATTCTAGCCACCTGTTACTGTGGAGACAGACAGACAGACAGACAGACAGACAGAGAGAGAGAGAGAGAGAGAGAGAGAGAGAGAGAGAGAGAATGTGCATGCCTATGCGTTATGGTGTGGGCAAGCATTAAGCACAATGGCCGAACACTGTTGGTTATCTTCGTGCAATGTCCATTACAGCACAGTGATAGTGCAGGGAGATTACTGGTATTCTGAATCCTGTTTAGGGGTGCAGTAGACCCCGAGTTTTTGTTTGTGGTTGACAATACCTGCTCATACAGGACTGCTGAGGTATCAGACACACTGGAAAGTGAAGATAGGGAACATATGGAATGCCCTGCATACTTCCCAGACCTAAATGCTATAGAGCTTGCCTGAGATGCTGCTGGCAGACATGCTTCTCAATGAACACTCCCTCCCCTCCCACTTCCCCACATCCTAGTCCATCCTACTCGCACTCCTAAACCTTTGCCACAGGAATCACATTCCTGTGGAAGACCCAGGTACAAGAACTACCCCATCCACCCACCAAGAAATTCCTATTCCAGTCCTGTCACAAGCTTATCCAACCTGATCACACACCAGGCCACCTGCGAAAGCAGCCATGTTATATACCAGATCTACATCTACATCTACATGGTTACTCTGCAATTCACACTTAAGTACCTGGCAGAGGGTTCATCGAACCATTTTCATACTACATCTCTACCATTCCACTCTTGAATGGCGCGTGGGAAAAAAGGAACACCTAAAACTTTCCGTTCGAGCTCTGATTTCTCTTATTTTATTATGATGCCATTTGGAAGAGAAAGTTAGTGATTGATATTTCATAAATAGATCTCAACGCAAAGAAAACCACCTTTGTTTCAGTGACTGCGACCCCAACTCACGTATCGCACCAGTGACACTCTCACCTCCATGGTGCGATAACACGAAACGAGCTGCCCTTCTTTACACTTTTTCGGTGTCCTCCGTCAATCCTACCTGGTAAGGATCCCACACCGTGCAGCAACATTCCAGCAGATGACAGACAAGTGTAATGTAATTTGTGTCTTTCGTGGGTTTGTTGCATCTTCTAAGTGTTCTGCCAACAAAGCGCAGTCTCTGTTTCGCCTTCCCCACAATACTATCCATGTGGTCTTTCCAATTTAAACCCACATGTATGGAACAGACACCGACATTACTGTAACACATGACCTATTGGTGTAACACTTATTTCATTGTTAAGATGCCGCATTGCTGTCATTCTAACCAACACAGGTTCCTTGTCTGAAACTCGGGCGTGGACTGACTGTCTCTCGACCAAAAATCGGGCCCTTATATATCATCACAATAATAGGTACTGAAACTACACAGTGTTCAAAGTTAAATTTACAGAAATTAAAATTAAAACTTAACTCATTAAATTAACTGAATACATCGAAAAATTGGCGCTTTTTAACAGTTTATTTTACTACAAGGGTTAAGCTGAATTATTTGTTTAAAGATGAAATTAACATATGTAGTTACACAAACAATACTTCTGATGAGACTGGAAATTACTTTGGAATTAATTAAGGGCTGGCTTTGCTAAGATGTTTTCGAATAGAGAAAATTAAACACTTTAAAAATACTATTAGTTCATCTTCCAAATGTCTATAATTAGTACAGAATTTATATTTGTTTATATGTCAATAGAATTTAAGTTATGAAACAATTACTGATTTCACCCTATAATGAAAGATACTACCTAGTAATAGTCAAAATGATTTAGAAAATCAATTACATCCGTAAAACAAAGCACAAAATTAGATTTGGTGTTATATTCTTTAAAACTGAGGGGGCAACCTTTCTCTTTTATGGAAATGCAGATAATATTCACGTATGTTAATGGTAATTAGCTAAAATTGAAAAAATGACTTTTAAGGAGGCAGATGGCAAAAGAAGACGGAAAGTAAAAATATCATAGCTTGCTTTGTCACAGACAGACAGAGCCAGGAGGACATCAAAAGCAGACTAGTACTGGCAGAAAGGACACTCCTGGCCAAGAGAATTCTACTAACATCAAACACAGGACTTAATTAGAGGAAGAAATTTCTGAGAATGTACGTCTGGTGCACAGCGTTGCATGGTAGTGAAAAATAGACTGTGGGAAAACTGGAACAGAAGAGAATCGAAGTATCTGAGATGTGGGGCTACAGACGAATGTTGAAAATTAGGTGGACTGATAAGGTAAGGAATGAGGAGGTTCTGCAAGGAATCAGAGAGGAAAGGAATAATAATGAATGGAAAGTTCTGGTTGAGAATAACAAATTATTGAGGAATAAAGAAGACTACTCACTGAAAAGCAGAAGTGCTGCATTGTCGGTAGATACACAAACAAAAGGTACAGAGCTTTGCTTTGCCAGCTTTCAGAATGAAATTCCTTTCTCAAGTACACACAAAAGTGGTGGTTGTGGGGAGGATCCAGATGAAACGGGTTGTGAAGCAGCCATTGTAATTTCGCATGTTTGTGCTCTGTTGCATGTTGTGCCTTTGGGTGGTCACCCTTCTTTTTGGCAACACTTTGATGGTGCCCATTCATTCTGGTTGATAGCTGGTTGGTTGTCATACCAATATAAAATGCTGTGCAGTGGTTGCAGCAGAGCTGGTATGCAACATGCCTGCTTTCACAGGTGAGCTGGCCTCTGATGGGGTAGGATAAGCCAGTGATGGCACTGGAGTATGACATGCTGGGTGGTGGATACAGCAGGTCTTGCATCTGTGTCTTCCACAAGGCTATGATCCCTGTGGCAGGGGTCTGGGGGTGGGAGTGGCATAAGGATGGACTAGGATGTTGGGTGAGCAGCAGAACACCACTTTGGGAGGGGATGGATGTATCTTGAGTAGGATGTCCCTAATTTCAGGGCACAATGATAGATAATCAAAGCCTTGACACAGGACGTGGTTCAGTCGTTCCAGTCCTGAGTGGCACTGGGTGGCAAGGGGGACACTTCATGGTCATTGGTTCTTGTGAGACCTTTAGCATACTGAGCAAGGGAGTTCTCACCACTGTCAATGCATCTACCATAGGTGGCCAAGCCGTATGGAAGGGATATTTTGATGTGGAAGGGGTGACAGCTGTCAAAGTGCAGGTTTGGTGGGTTTGATGAGGACTGGGGTGTGGATTGAACCATCTGACAGGAGGAGATGAACATCTAGGAAGGTGGCATGATGGGTGAAGGGGGACCAGGTGACGTGGATGGGAGAGAAGGTGTTGAGATTGTGAAGGAATGAGGATAACGTGTGCTGGCCTTGGGTTGAGATTATAAAGATGCCATCAATAAACCTGAACCAGACCAGGGGTTTTGGAATCTAGGAATGTTTGCTCTGGGTGGCCCATGAAGTGGTTGGCATAGGAGGGTGCCATGGGAGTTCCTATGGCTGTGCCACGAATTTGTTTGCATATCTCCCTTCCAAAGGTGAAGTAGTTATGGATTAGGATGTAGTTGGTTAGGTGTATGAGGAATGAAGTGGTGAGTGGTTTTTCAAACTAAGCTGCAACCACTGTGCTGCTTTCTACATGGGCATGACAACCAACCATCTGTCTGCATGAATGGCCACTGACAAACTGGCCAAGAGACAGCTGGTCCATCCTGTTGTGTAACATGCTGCCCAACATAATGTGCTTCACTTTAATAACTGCTTCACAGTTTGTGCCATCTGGAGACTCCATACCAACATTAACTTTAATAAGCTGCTCAGGTGGAAACTCTCCCTGCAATATATTCTAAGTACCCAAAGCCTGCCTGTCCTCAACCTTCGATAGTCCCTCTCCTTCATTCATTTGTCCCCTTTCTCTGCTATCACTCCAGCACTATACTGTATCTGATTCCACCAATGCACCCACTAAATTCTTTCCCCTCCTCTACTTCTCTTTTCTTCCACTCCCCCCAACCCCCCCCCCCCCCCCCGCCCCCTGCACCTAGCAGCATTACTCTGCCCTAACCACATCTCTGCATGGTTCCACAAGCATCACTTCACTTTCCCCCGCCCCTACCCTGCTATCCCTCTTCATCCCAGCCTCCTCCTTAGCTCCATCATCCATGGACTGCTTTTCCCATTTTGTGCAGTTGGCTGTACTGTGGCCTGGGACAGTGGTCGTGTGTGTGTGTTTTCTGGTTTAGAAAAAAGCATTTTGGGAAAAGCTCAAATGTTTTTTCATTCTGCCTGTGTGTCCTCTATACAGTGAAAAGCAATTTATCTTTTTCATAATACTGCCATGAATATCTCTGGACTGAAACTGGTAGATTGCTTGCCAATGCACTATGTCTCGTCATCACCACCACCTCCTCCTCCTCCTCCTCCTCCTCCTCCTCCTCTCTCTCTCTCTCTCTCTCTCTCTCTCTGCTGCCTCCCCAGTCATACGTTGCCTTGACTCGCCCTCACAATAGTTAGCCCCTCTTAACCTTGAGCCTAAGTGATCTGTCCCTCCATCCCAAGCCTATTCTTCTTCCCTCTCTGAAGAAGGAATGAACAGTTTCAAATAGAGAAAAGTTTTTCAGCTTTTAATTTTATTCACTGTGCTGTAATTTATGCCCCTTTAAATCCTGTCCACGTATTATGTCTCTTAGTAATTTTACAAATAGCAGTCACATTAATGGGACCATTGCATGTGTTTGATGTCAAAATATGGTAATCCTTCACAAATGGCAAGTGCAGCACTAGCAGCGGAGTGCATATAACACATGTTGTGGGATGCAGAAATAACTTCAGTCGTTGTCCTAATGTGGAAGCGGAGTGATTTATCTTATGTCCAAAAAGGAATGACCATTGCTTTTGCATCAAGGGTGGAAGCAAAATGCTGCTATCTAAAAATGGCACCGAGGCAACTGTGGTGCTGCACAGACCACAGATGACAAGGGTAAACAGTGACTGCGGAGATGCATGTTTGTAAGGCGCTCAACTGTGCAGTCATCAGCGCCCGTACAAAGTCCCAATTTTTTCACAGTCCAATTTTGTACACAGTCCAATCTATTCACTGTCATGAATGATGATGATGCTAGCCACTAGACCACGAGCTGCGAACAGTCTCCACAGAAGGCACCTGGTTCATGCAACCGTGCAGACTGCTGTTGATTGGTAACAAATGCTGAAATTTGCATGCTGGTACCTCAACTCGAGATGCACTGAGTTGTGACAGGTGGCCTTTTCAGACAAATCCCATTTTGTGCTCCATGAACCAGATGGCAGTTGGCGTATATGGTGTGAGAAATCTGAAAGCAAACACCTTGGAACAACTGTTGGAAGTGGCCAGGAGGGAGCATTATTGCTTGGGGAATGTTTTCCTGGCATTCCCTGTGTGATCTTGTCATTCTGGAAGGCACAATGGATCAATGCAAGTATATTTCTATCCTTGGTGACCATGTGCACCACTACATGCAGTTTGACTTCCTCGGCACAATGGCATCTACCAACAGGACAATGCAAAGTGTCACACAGCTCACAGTGTACATGCATGGTTAGAAGAACACTAGGATGAATTTACTGTACTCCTCTGCCCACCAAACTGCTCAGATTTAAACACAATTGAGACTCTGTGCAGGGTGTGTGCACCATTGATCCTCACCACAGAAATGTAGCGCAGCTGACCACAGAACTGCAGTCGCCATGGATCCAAATCCCTGTCAGTACCTTTCAGAACCTCACTGACTCTCTTCCTGCATTTCTCGCAGCAGTCCGTGATGCAAGAGGTGGCCATTCAGGCTTTTGACAGCTGGTCACATTAATGTGACTGGACAGAGTAAAATATTCATTTAAAGGAAACAAACCATGTGAGGGTAAAAAAAACTGGAAAAAGATCACCCTGTGTTAGGTTTTTACTTTTTGAATAGATACCAGCAACTGTGTATTTGTGACTATTCCTATCAAAAGTAGAATTTTATACATATGTTTACACCATTTATAAAAACAAACTGTAAAAATTGAAACTGTTACAGATTTTATCCCTTTAACTGTAGTTCAGCAATTGCATAAATGTGACTTTTCATATTTCTGTCATTATCTCTTAAATACACCCCTTTGTCTGAAGATTTTTAACAACATTAAAATGGTATCTAAGTTACAGAAGAATGGCAAATCAAATTACCTCTTACTTTTTATCTTCTTCTGCCTGGCAGCCTTGGCTTCTCTGTAAGACTGCTGGGCCCTCAGCTTTGCCATCTCTTTGCGCCTCTCCATTATCTCCTCCAGGCTAAGGGGAAACTCCTCCCCTTCCTCCTCTTCATCCTCCTTTTCAACCTGAGGAAATTATAAAGCTTTTGTGAGAGACAAGATTTTCCTGTGACAAAAATAAATGAACATTTCATTTTCTGAGAGATTTTTATCATTAGGTTAACATTGTCACTGTGACTGGAAAGCTATGGAACTACTTGATTATTACTAAACTAATTCAAAATATCAACCAGCAAAATAAACAAAACTATTTCAATTTGTACACTTCTAGTTAGTGTTCATCCTTACGATACCCAGTAAGTGAGATATTTTATAGATACACAAAACTGTTAAGGCTTTTGTGGCCACTCATTAATAAACTGCCTGTTGGCTTCTGTCTTGGGCTCTTTGGCCGACATTTGTTCGATGATTTTTCTGACTTCTGCCAGCACGAGTGGCTGGAATTGTTAGAGCTTCACCATCTATTGCTGGTTATGGACTGGACTCGAGCTCGCAGCCGCAGATTATATGTATCTGGCGCGCCAATATCCAAGGGCTTTTCTGCAGTCATTTCTGGTGTGGTTCTCCCATTGCTACCTGCAGCAGTCATTCACTGTAGCATGGGAATCCAGGATCCACTCACCTTGAGGCTTTCTTCTTTCTTGTTGAAGCTATTCTCATATTTGGGTAGTTCTATAGCTTCTCTCAACAAGTGGATATGACAGCTCTTCTCTACAGCAAGAACTTGTGTGTCTGTGGTCAGTCTCACACAGCACGTGCTCTGCCATGGCCAATTTCTCCACTTGCGCTAACCTGCAATGCCGCTAAGTTCTGTCATCATGGTGTTGATTGATTGTCCAGTCATTCCAATGCAAATGTTTCAGCATGTATATTCCCAGCATTGCAAGTGGGTCCCTTTCTTCCTTCACTGATTTGAGACGCTCTTTGATCTCCTTTGTCGATTCATAAATAGTCTTTATGCTGTGTTTGAGCAATGCACAGCTGATTCTGTCTGCCACTCTGGGAATGTATGGCAGAAAGGTCATACCCGACATTTTTTTCCCCCGAAACATTACTTCGCTGGGTGTTTGACTCTGTGACACTTCTCGTGCAACTGTTGGAGTACCCATTGCTCCTCAGAACATTTTGCAGGTGTTGCATCTTGTGACTGAGGTGCTACACCTAACAAATTTGTCTCGCTTACATTATGTGTGAATTAATCATGCCCTTTTGCTGGCTCCTGTGGTGATTTGACAGTGTGTGCAGGTATCGGTCCTTATGTGTCAGTTTTCAATACACAGTGGCACACAGTGGATCTGGCACTAGTATCTATTATTACTTGTCTCTTATGATGCCAGAATCCAACCTACAGTTGTGAATAGAAGTATTCGTCTGTGCTTTGTCCCTGAACCACTGTTTTGTGTATTTTTATTTTTAGCTATTCCCATTATATTTTTGTGAAGCAGAGGATGACCAATCACCTAAAATATTGTTAGGAAGCACCTGCAAAAAATTCCCCAAGTTGCCTGGTGTACCACCCCAAGACAGGAATTGGGAATAACATCTAATTTTTAATTTACTTAGTGTTCATGTCAGATCTGTTGTCACTTGAATTCCAAAAACTGCAGCTGAATATTTTCAGTTGCTTAGCCTAGTTTATTTCAAAACTTAATTCTGACACTGGAGGGTTCAAAACATTTGGCCCAAAGTTCTAATAATATAACATTTCAACCCCCCCCCCCCCCCCCCCCATCCAATCATTTACTGCATTTTCAAGGTTGATCTATTCGTTCTCATCCACAGAGCAAAGACTGCACACTGTTTATGCTTCCTAGAGTGAAAAACGCAAGACTGCCAATATGAGAAGTGTTTGGCTTCGTGTACAAATTTGACCTTCATAAACATATTGAACACACAATTTTTCATTTGGTTACTATTCAGCTGTCTTGTTATTTAAGTAATGGGATGTCCAGGATGGAGTGAGTTTATTTTATTTATTTTATGTGTCCAGTACATGAATTTATTACAATACTAGTAGAGCATTAATAACATAAAAGATTACTTACATAAAATTATCCATTTCAGAGAAAATTCAATGAAGTAAAGACAGAAAGTATGGTATGACAGGTGTTTGATAAGTAATGCAACACATTTTTTCCTGGCCAATTTTGGTTGAAAAAATGCAGAATTTGTTGTGGAACATTGTGAAATATTCCTACAGTTTCATTAAGTTCCAATAGGTGGCGTCGCTAATATGTAGCCTTCAAATTGGCATCTGTAATGGAGGTGCTTTCCAAGTAGTGTGTTGTCATTTAGTTTTTTTTAAATTTATTTTATTACTATTATTATTATTATCATCATCATTACGGATCGGAGCGTGGAATGTCAGATCCCTTAATCAAGCAGGTAGGTTAGAAAATTTAAAAAGGGAAATGGATAGGTTAAAATTAAATATAGTAGGAATTAGTGAAGTTCGGTGGCAGGAGGAACAAGACTTTTGGTCAGGCGAATACAGGGTTATAAATACAAAATCAAATAGGGGTAATGCAGGAGTCAGTTTAATAATCAATAAAAAAATAGGAGTGCAAGTAAGCTACTACAAACAGCATAGTGAATGCCTAATTGTGGCCAAGATAGACACGAAGCCCACGCCTACTACAGTAGTGCAAGTTTATATGGCAACTAGCTCTGCAGATGACGAAGAAATTGAAGAAACGTATGATGAAATAAAAGAAATTATTCAGATAGTGAAGGGAGATGAAAATTTAATAGTCATGGGTGATTGGAATTCGGTAGCAGGAAAAGGGAGAGAAGGAAACGTAGTAAGTGAATATGGATTGGGGCTAATAAATGAAAGAGGAAGCCGTCTGATAGAATTTTGCACAGAGCACAACTTAATCATAGCTAACACTTGGTTCAAGAATCATAAAAGAAGGTTGTATACATGGAAGAAGCCTGGAGATACTGACAGGTTTCAGATAGATTATATAATGGTAAGACAGAGATTTAGGAACTAGGTTTTAAATTGCAAGACATTTCCAGTGGCAGATGTGGACTCTGACCACAATCTATCGGTTATGAACTGTAGATTAAAACTGAAAAAACTGCAAAAGGGTGGGAATTTAAGGAGATGGGACCTTGATAAACTGACTAAACCAGAGGTTGTACAGAGTTTCAGGGAGAGCATAAGGGAACAATTGACAGAAATGGGGGAAAGAAATACAGTAGAAGAAGAATGGGTAGTTCTGAGGGATGAAGTAGTGAAGGCAGCAGAGGATCAAGTAGGTAAAAAGACGAGGGGTGGTAGAAATCCTTGGGTAACAGAAGAAATATTGAATTTAATTGATGAAAGGAGAAAATATAAAAATGCAGTAAATGAAGCAGGCAAAAAGGAATACAAACGTCTCAAAAATGAGATTGACAGGAGTGCAAAACTGCTAAGCAGGGATGGCTAGAGGAAAAATGTAAGGATGTAGAGGCTCATCTGACTACAGGAAAATCAAAGAGACCTTTGGAGAAAAGAGAACCACTTGTATGAATGTCATGAGCGGATGGAAACCTAGTTCTAAGCAAAGAAGGGAAAGCAGAAAGTTGGAAGGAGTATATAGAGGGTCTATACAAGGGTGATGTACTTGAGGACAATATTATGGAAATGGAAGAGGATGTAGATGAAGATGAAAAGGGAGATACGACACCGCGTGAAGAGTTTGACAGAGCACTCAAAGACCTGAGTCGAAACAAGGCCCCGGGATAGACAACATTCCATTAGAACTACTGACGGCCTTGGGAGAACCAGTCATGACAAAACTCTACCATCTGATGAGCAAGATGTATGAGACAGACGAAATACCCTCAGACTTCAAAAAGAATATAATAATACCAATCCCAAAGAAAGCAGATGTTGACAGATGTGAAAATTACTGAACTTTCAGTTTAATAAGTCACAGATGCAAAATACTAATACGAATGGAAAAACTGGTAGAAGTCGACCTCGGCAAAAATCAGTTTGGATTCCGTAGAAATGTTGGAACACGTGAGGCAATACTGACTCTACGACTTATCTTAGAAGATAGATTAAGGAAGGGCAAACCTACGTTTCTAGCATTTGTAGACTTACAGAGAAAGCTTTTGACAATGTTGACTGGAATACTCTCTTTCAAATTCTGAAGGTGGCAGGGGTAACATACAGGGAGCGAAAGGCTATTTACAATTTTTACAGAAAGCAGATGGCAGTTATAAGAGTCGAGGGGCATAAAAGGGAAGCAGTGATTGGGAAGGGAGTGAGACAGGGTTGTAGCCTCTCCCCAATGTTATTCAATCTGTATATTGAGCAAGCAGTGAAGGAAACAAAAGAAAAATTCGGATTAGGTATTAAGATCCATGGAGAAGAAACAAAAACTTTGAGGTTCGCCGATGACATTGTAATTCTGTCAGAGACAGCAAAGGACTTAGAAGAGCAGTTGAGCGGAATGGATAGTATTTTGAAAGGAGGATTTAAGATGAACATCAACAAAAGCAAAACGAGGATAATGGAATGTAGTCTAATTAAGTCGGGTGATGCTGAGGGAATTAGATTAGGAAATGAGACACTTAAAGTAGTAAAGCAGTTTTGCTATTTGGGGAGCAAAATAACTGATGATGGTCGAAGCAGGGAGGATATAAAATGTAGACTGGCAATGGCAAGAAAAGCGTTTCTGAAGAAGAGAAATTTGTTAACATCGAGTATAGATTTAAGTGTCAGGAAGTCATTTCTGAAAGTATTTGTATGGAGTATAGCCATGTATGGAAGTGAAATATGGACGATAACTAGTTTGGACAAGAAGAGAATAGAAGCTTTTGAAATGTGGTGCTACAGAAGAATGCTGAAGATTAGATGGGTAGATCACATAACTAATGAGGAGGTATTCAACAGGATTGGGGAGAAGAGAAGTTTGTGGCACAACGTGAGTAGAAGGGATCGGTTGGTAGGACATGTTCTGAGGCACCAAGGGATCACCAATTTAGTATTGGAGGGCAGCGTGGAGGGTAAAAATCACAGAGGGAGACCAAGAGATGAATACACTAAACAGATACAGAAGGATGTAGGTTGCAGTAGGTACTGGGAGATGAAGAAGCTTGCACAGGATAGAGTGGCATGGAGAGCTGCATCAAACCAGTCTCAGGACTGAAGACCACAACAACAACATCATCATCATCATTATTATTTGGCAGAAAACCAGATGATTTCAGATATTCACAGGCACTTCTAGAATGTCTGCAGTGACCTGCCACTGAACAAAAGCATGGTGAGACATTAGGCAAGCCACCTCTCATAATCACAACAAGGTTGCGTGAACCTGTCCAATCTCCCACGTGCTGGACAGCTGCATACAGCTGTAACTCCTACAATGTTGGCCAGCCGGTATGGCCGAGTGGTTCTAGATGCATCAGTCTGGAAGCGCGCGACCACTACGGTCGCAGGTTCGAATCCTGCCTCGGGCATGGATGTGTTAGGTTAGTTAGGTTTAAGTAGTTCTAAGTTCTAGGGGACTGATGACCTCAGATGTCAAGTCCCATAGTGCTCAGAGCCATTTGAACCTACAATGTTGGAACATGTGGACACACTAATTTGAAGTGATCAATGGATCACTATCAAACACCTTGCTGCACAATTGGGCATCTGTATTGGTAAATAAATGCTGACACACTCATCCACCAGTTGGGGGTACTCTAATGTGTAAGCCCACTAGGTTCCTCGCCATCTATGCACCTTCCTACTTCCATCTGTTTGGCCCAATAAAGGATGTACTCCGTGGGAAGCAGTAAATGGATGATGTGGAGGTTACTGATGCAGCAAAATGTTGGTTCCAATGTTGAACATTAGAGTCATACCATGCAGCCATACAAGACCTCCCAGTAATCTGACATAAGGCCATTGCGTTGAATGGAGGTTATGTTCAAAAACAGGGTTTTGTAGCCAAAAGAGTGGGGAATAATATGGTGTTCTGGATTTCTGAATAAAACCAATCTGTTTTCAGAAAAAAACTTGTTGCATTACTTCTTGAATGTCCCTCATAACAACAACAAAAATACAAGGACTAATATGTAAAAAAGAGTTTATAAAATACTGACAAGAAGGTGAAATAAAACAGACAGCCAGTAAGGTGATTCTCTACATATTCTGTGGAGAACCAGTATTCAGTGGTTTTGACGGCTGTTTGGTTAGTTGCAGTAAGATGACCACTATTAAAGGTTCCTGGCAGATTCCTAAAGACTAGCAGATATTGTTCATTCTGCAGTGTGCTACACTACACTGGCAAATTTCATCACAATAGCTGAAGATCCATTTCCTGAGGTTGACCTTACACCATGACACCTCAGTTCTCAGCCTGTTCGGCATCTTCCGTGTCTCACAAGGCAGGTGTGAGCCTTGAGCTGGTTCCTCTGACATTCACTCAGTGTGCCTCAGGCAAAGAATCTTGCCAAAGTTTCTCTCAGCAAGTTATGAGAGAGACGGAATTGCTGTAGTTGCTTGCATGGAGTCCTTTCTTGATCTGAGTCTTGGTTGTTGGGGCTCCTCTCCAAATACGGGATGTCTGGGATCAGTTTCCTGTTTCTTCTCCATTTCTCGAGCTGCTTTCCTGCAAATACTTGGTAGTGCCATACCCATTACTTGGTAAAGTTTACTGACATGAGTTGGTCATTGAGATCTGTCACAATGTGTCCAGTATTGCTTAAAGCTGTATCAATGTATTTGGCATGTTCAGAATTTTGCCAAACTTGTGCAGAATATTCTTTTGGGGGAAAAAACATATTGCCATGGTAGATTTTCAAAACACTTTTGGCTGAGCACTGCAAGTAGCTCCTGTAAGTTTACAGATGACACTGTTCCAAGCAGATTGTTTGAGCTTTTTTCATCTTCACAGTGGGCTTTGAATGTAAGGGTGCAGTCCATCTTTACTCCAAGGTATCTGCTAGTGTTACTGTGGTATAGCTGTTCTCCTCTCCAAGCGACATTCAGTTTTCTTTTAGCTTCCCATATTTCATAGATAGAGTGCATAAACTTGTGTTTTCAGGATTTGGCTTCAGATGGTTAGTATCATAATACTTGCCCCGCTCTTTGACATCTTGTCAACTTTATCTCTGTGAGGGTCCTGCCCACTCGTCTCGTATAGGGTGACTAAAGGGTGCTGTGTTCTCAGAATGCTATATAACAATTCAAGCAAATCACATTAATAGTTTTTATTACAATAAGAAAGATAGACAACACTAAACTTTGTATCACACGAATGTGTCGCAAGCGATGGGTAACAGGCAAACAATGCATTTCTTTTCTATATACTACGTCCATACAAGCAATGGATATGGATCACTAATAACTGCTATCTTAGTGATTTCCTGGTGCTGGTCTAGTACTGTGTGGCCGACGCTGGCAGGAGCAGCACTTATATTCCCTTCTTGTAGAGGCCACTCCTGTCGTGGCTGACATCATCTTATGGCCTTCTCTGCTCTTGCGTTCTTCGTCTTCATGACAATGCTTGTGGTACGCTTGTGGTTACGCTGGAACAATCTCCACCTCCTTAAAAGTTTTGCCTTGGACAGCAATTTCTGTACCATCAGCATAAACAAATGCTCTAGTTCCAGGGCTAATTGGTTGGTCGTTTGTGTAACAGTAGGGACAACAATCACACTTGCCTGAGGGAGGCCATTCTTCTGAATCCTGCATCAACTTTTCTTACTTTGCAGCAAACATTAGATGAACTGTGTTAAGCGATACTCCTTTGTGACTGAATATACTTTCCTAACCACCTTTTTGTGGTTGATCATAAGCTGCTGTGAGGTCAATAGAAGCCACACCAATGCCTTGACCTCTTTCATAAACATCCTCAATATGCTGGACCAAATTAAGGATCTGTCAACAATAAGACCTTCCTGGGCTTTTACAACGTTATTGTTGACATACTCTGATATTTGATTTAGATTCAGTCTTTCCAGTATCTCACACAAATAGCAGAGGAAATGAAATTGGATGAAAGTTTTTGGTTCTGTTGGCTCTTTCCCAGGCTTTAGAAGTACTACTACTTTGGTTTTGCATCAAATCTTGGGAATTTGCAATTCTGAAATACAGGTGTTATAAGATTTAATATCCACTGTTTTGTAGCAGGCCCAAACATTTTATTTTATTTTGTTTCTTCCATGGTTTGTCTAGGTCTGCTGCTTTATTGTTATTCATAGACTTTTAAGATGAAAGGAGTGCCAAGGTAGTCTTCCTCAACTGTGTACCTTGGGGTTTGGAGTTTTTAGATCTTCCTTTTGCCTTACCATTCAGAAGGATTTGAGGGGCAATTTGGCCCGGAGTTATCTTTGAGAGATCAGGAGCAGTGGCTGGGTCATTGTTAAGGTTCTTCAATAATGTTCAAATTTTCAGCTGTTCTGTTTCAAATATAGATTTGCTGCTAGGTCACACCATTTTTTACTTCTGGAAGCTGTTACAGTATGCAGGAGATCTTCACCTGTTTGGATTGTTTCCTCAGAGAATGGCTCATTGTCAAATAATTGTTCATATATCTCCAAGAGAGCCTTGCAATCTTCTTCATGTCCTGGGATATGAAGAAGATTGTTTTGGGATACATTTGCATGAGCTAACTTGAACTGATCTAGCAAATTCAGAATACACTGGAATGGGTATGGTTTTAGGACTTCCATATCATGTTCTCGTATGAAATTCTCCCATTGTGCTTTCTTGAAGTTAAATAGTATTTTGAAATGGGCAATCTCTGGTTTCATAACTGCTGCAACAGAACAGATAATAAGTTGAGCCTGCGTGTGTGGGACTGGTTCAGCCATGTTCTTCTTCATGTGAACTGGCTCAGCAACTTTCTTCTTTACTTCCTGGACAAGGTGTTCACTGACCCAAATGTTAGGTTAGTTATATCCATGACCCCATCTAGCACTGTTGAAGAATGGTGGTATCTTTAGGTCATAAATTAACACCGGTCCTCTCTGTTCAATTCAGTCGCCCAGTTCTTCTCCATTTTTATCAGTTTTCCAGTAGCACCATGATGTACTGTGGCAGTTAGAAGTTACCAATTACTAGCTTAGTTGGAGTAAGTTGTGCTTGTGTGTATGTGTGCGTGTTTTGCTTCAGAAGAAGGACTCTGTCTGAAAGCTTACGAGTAAATATTTTAGCAATCTTTTTCATTGTGCCTGTCTGCAACTCAACACCTCAACTATGTGGTGAGTAGCACTGTAGCCTTTTTAAAACACTATTCTTATTTTAATAAGATATATAAACCTATATAACACATTTTCTCACAGTTTTGCAATAACAGATATATCCTGCACATACTACATAGTTACGTTAATAATGTTATTCAAATGGCACAATGTTTGGAGGAATCCTGCAGTCACACATCCTTTTTAATGAAAGTCCTATTAAGATGGGACAACTTTTATAAGAGCTGTTCCTTTAGATTGCCAATGGTCTTGCCACAGCGGTTAATGCTGGTTCCCATCAGATCACCGAAATTAACCACTGTTGGGCTGGGCTAGCACTTGGATGGGTGACCATCCGGTCTGCCAAGCGCTGCTGGCAAGCGGGGTGCACTCAGCCCTTGTGAGGCAAACTGAGGAGCTACTTGATTGAGAAGTAGCAGCTCCGGTCTTGGAAACTGGCATATGGCTGGGAGAGCAGTGTGCTGACCACATGCCCCCGCATCCAGTGACGCCTATGAGCTGAGGATGACACAACAGCCGGTCAGTACCATTGGACCTTCATGGCCTGCTCAGAAGGAGTTTAGCTTTAGTTTTTAGTCCCTTTACATTACAGTTCACATATTACTAGACCTGCAATACGCACACTATCCACAATGTCGAAGAGCATCCATTAAATTCTTGGGACATTCTTCACAGAAATCAAGCAAAATTTCTGTTGCCAAGTACACAAAATTCTTAACTTTTGTTACATAAAAGAGACAATGGCAAAGAACTCACCTCTTTATCTCCATTTACAACCTTACTCCTACTCAGGATTTCTGCTACTTTGGCCTCCAATTCAGACTGGGACTGTAAAAAGGAAATTGAAAGACAGTTATCAATGACAAATGTGGTATCTTATTGGCATGAAATATATGTGTATCCATAATCACAAAGGAAATGTGTAAAATTTCAAAGATGGGTGGTCTGTTTTGTATTACCACAAAGTAAGTGGAAGTGTGTCATGGATATTATTAGCAAGTTGGAATGGCATATCATTAACACAAAGTTGTTTTGCATTGTGGGAAAATAACACCATAAAATTTCAAACAACAGCTTTATCCTTGAAATGGTAAAATATTTTATTTCCTACCACTCACATAGTAAGTTTAAGGTAAAATAAGAACAATAAAAACTTTAACGGCATGATTTAGGTGTTAGTTTTACCCTACAAGCTACTTCAGAGTTATAAGCTGACTATGGGGTCTTGTACCCTCTGTGTGTTAAAGTTACTAGGCATACTGCCTGTACATTTCTTTTAATACACAGTGGCTCGGAAGTGATCTCGACTGCTGCCTAGCCGAGATCACTGCTCACCTCAAATGCAGCCACAGTCGAGCCTAGCGCCCGGAGATGACAGTGGCATGTGTAAATGTATGTGTTTTGCAATTGGCTGGTTGGTTGGTTGATTCGGGGGAAGGGGAAGAAACAGCAAGATCATCAGTCCCATCAGATTAAGGAAGGATGGGAAAGGCAGTCGGCTGTTCCCTTTCACAGGAACCATTCTGGCATTTATCAGAAGTGATTTAGGGAAATCATGTTGTGTTTTGTCTATGTCTGATGAAGGACTTAGTCTTATAGTTGATAATATCCGATAGTCCTCTTTAAAAGCGCCTCCCTAACACCCAACACCTCCTCTGTGTAGTGAGCACCAATCTGTCCCCTTTATATTGGTATTTCATCCTGGATTTTCCACTTATTGAGGGACAGTAGTACTTACTTAGAGTTACTGAAACAAAAGGCTTTTTGAGCGGCTCTGCCAGGCCAGCCCCCTATAGCACTGCCTGTTGGTCTGTGCTCAATACACATTGCTGGCTGTGAGTAACAAAGCACAGCCAATAAAGTGAAACACTGTACTTGCCATTTTCTAGAAGTACATTTTAACGTTTTTTTGTGAGATGAAGCACTTTAAATACTGAAACTGGCAAATTTCTGCCACTTTGTCACCTGAGGATGGTTCACAGAATCAAACGGGCTGTGACTTAACAAATGCTCCTAAAATAACAGATGTGGTGGTTTTCTTAACATTCACTTACCAAGATGCCATCCTTCAGTATAGGAAAAATTCTTTTAACATACATTTTCAGTGGATTTTTGGTAAACAAGCAGGTAGGAAGCTCAAATTAAGTTTTTTTTTTTTTTGCAGGCATAAAGAAGTACACTCAATAGTTGAACATATTCAAAGAGGGTATAAAAGTGTCACGTCAATGAGGCACTGTCTATTATCAACATTTTCTTCTCTTTGCTGTTGCTATGATGGCAACTATCATGCTCAAGAAATATTTGGTAGTACATAAGTGTTGAATTAATTTTGAATTTGGAATGTTTCATTCTACTCCGTGTGTAGGAGTCTGACAAAACAATACATGAAACTGCTTACATCACTAAGAAACCATTTGCAATAGTGTAGCAGCATGTATTTCAAATTTGAACTGTGTCCTTATGCTGTCAGAAATTTCAACTTAACTATCAACTTGTGCCAATGGATAAGCAATTTCGTACAAACATTCTCTTGCACTCTGCTGGAAATTGTTTTGCACAAGTTCTCACTGAAAAGAAATGAAACTGATGCAGAAAATTTGCCAACTCATCAAATATATTACATTAGTGGTGGTCACCTCCACACACATCTGATTTTGTTCCTTCCAATGTTTAAAAACTTTGTGAATGATCTTTCCTGTGAGGCAAGTTTTGTCTTTACTGGACTGCAAATACACATCTCCAATAAACACTTCATTTCACTGTCATGGAGTTAGATAAAAATTTTCACATGGTAAAGGCACAGTGCAATGCAGAAATCACTTTACTCCACATCAGACCTCACATATTACAAAAGGAAGGAAGATGATCAATTTTTGACAATATAATGTAATTGGATACATAAAAAATCTACTCACCAAGTGGCAGCCGGAGAACAAAGACTTCCCTCCTACATTAAAGACACCAACCATTTCCTAGATCATCTGAAATCTGTGCCCATCCCAGTCCGACTACACACCTTGCTCTTCTCACCATTGATGACATCTCCCTTTGTATCAGCATTCCCCACGGACATGGTCTGTCTGCTGCTGAATATTTTCTCAGTCTGCGCCCACCTGATTCCAAGCCTAGAACATCCTTCCTGCTCACTTTAATCAAATTTGTACTTGCCAACACGTACTTTCACACCGCGTGGGGTAACCGTTGTTTCACGGTCCGCACGGCTCCCCCCGTCAGAGATTCGAGTCCTCCCTCGGGAATGGATGTGTGTGTCATCCTTAGCGTAAGTTAGTTTAAGTTAGATTAAGGACCAATGACCTTAGCAGTTTTGTCCCATAAGACCTTACCACAAATTTCCAAATACTTCACCTTTGACGAGCAGACATACAAACAGATCAGGGATACAGTCATGGGAACTAGGATGTTTCCTTCTTATGCAAACCTTTTCATACGTCACTTGGAGGGGGCTTTCCTGGGATCCATAAGCCTTCAAGCCCCTGGTTTGGTTTAGATACATTGATGAGATCTTTGCCATATTCACTCATGGTGAGGCTGGAATCTCTATATATCTTCTCCCAATTAAATTTCACATGGTCCTATTTTGAATCCCATGCCACTTTTCTTGATGTTGATCTTATCCTCACTGAAGGTCAGCTACACATTCTGTCCGCATAAAACTGATTAACAAACAACAGTACTTACATTTTTACAGTTGCCATCCTTTCCATGTCAAATATTCCATCCCATACTGCCTTGGCATTCGAAGCAAACATATCTGCTTGGATGCAGACTCTTTACAGCAACACACCACCATTCTCACCTCAGCCTTCCCTGGATGTAATTACCCCACCAACCTAGTTCAGAAACAGATATCCTTGGCCATCACATCCAATCCTGGTAGTGCTGATCCCTCCAGAAACAACTTCAGAGTTTATCACTTGTCATCAAGCCCTGAAATGAGATCGATTCTGTCTGATATTTTGCCCACCACACATAAAATAGCTTTTCGCCACCTTCCCAGTCTCTGCAATATCCTTGTCAGGCCCTACACTCCTTCTGCACCCATCTCCCTACCCTATGGCTCATACCCCTGTGACTCTCCCCCTGCAAGACTTGCCCTATGCACCCTCCTACATGAACCTGTAACAGCCCTGTAAATGGCCAAACATGTACTACCGAAGGAGAGCCACCTGGAAATGACCCAAGTCATGTACTAACTGTTCTGTGAACACTGTTCAGCCTTTTTCATTGGCATGACTATCACCAAGTTTTAAGTTAGGATGAATGGGCATAGGCAGAGGATGTATACAAGCAACACACAATATCCTGTTGCAGAGCATGCTCTACAACATGACAGTCGTGACCCTGGTGCCTGTTTCACCGCACATGTCATTTGGACTCTCCCTCCCAGACACCAGTTTCTCATAACTCTGCAAGTGCTACATGTCCTTGGTTCTCACCATCCACCTGGCCTTCATTTACAATTATTTCTTCCATCTCAGCATTTCTTCACAGTAACTACTCCTTTCTTCATTCTGTTTTAATTTTCTACATCTTCCATTTTCTGACCTGCCTATTTTTCGCCGTCCACCTCCCACCTCAGTTACACATACAATGTACTTATCACTCTTCTTAATTCATGCACAACGTTTTAGTGCTAATCTCTGTTTTGCATCTTACCCTGTCTTCCATCTTTAAGCTCTGGGGTTTTCAAATCTATCTGGTGCAGTCCCCAACAATCAGTCTTTCCTTCTTATCTCGTCCTGTAAGTCTCCCCTGCCCCGTGGTTCTGGGTGACTTCTTGGTACTCTATCCCTTTTCCTAAAACCTCTCCAGTCCTTTTCCTTCACCCCTCTCCCACCCCCTGTCACATACTTTTCAGAGACACCATTCTGGTATTTTCCTCAAGTGATTTAGGAAAATCTAAATCTGGATCGATAGACAGGATTTCAGCTGTCATTCTTCCCAAAGAATCTCGTATAACAGTAAAATTAACCCAAAGTTATTTTAAACTGACAGATTCCATTTCCATTCAGTAAATGAACTGATAAGTACATGATAAGATCAGAGAACATCAAAAGAACTGAGATAAGTGTATACAGACACATTCATCTGGATTTCATAAGATTAGTTTTTTGATAATATGTATCAATGAGGATACGGGCATTTAGAACAATTATATCAATATAATTGGACTGGACTGTGGACTGTAGATGGTAAGTTAAAACTGAAAGCTGGACTGGGGATGAAATCTGGGGAATTCCTTTAGCATGCAAAGTGCCACCAACTGCACATAGGGAGCATACCTGACTGACTGACTGAAAGCTTCACCTTGCCACTTCTCTTCAAAATTATTGATGTAACCACACCTTATAATTGTGATGACAAGGGCGTGCATGTGTGTGTGTGTGTGTGTGTGTGTGTGTGTGTGTGTGTGTGTGTGTGTGTGTGTGTTTCAACTTTTGATGGAAATAAGAGGTGTGGCAAGTAAATAACAAAACTGCTGTCAGAAATGTGATTTATTACAAACAAAGTTACAACTAACTTTTATCCTCTTCAACATATGGCCCTCCCCTATCTACATGCATCTACATAGATGTCTTCCATTGTTGAAAGCAAGGCTGTAGGTCATGCACTGTCATCTTCTTCAATAACTCTGCTGTTTTTGCTTTTTCTTCTTCAACAGACTGAAACTGTGTTCCCTTCAATGGACTTACCACTTTTGGGAAGAGATAAATATCACAGGGAGCCAGATCTGGTGAATATGGAGTTTCCCTCAGCTTCATTACGACTTCTTTGTAGTATTTCTGATTAATGGTTTGACCCTCAATTGCCAGTTTGGTCGTGATAACACCCCTAGCAGAAGAAAAAGTCAACATATGGCCCTCCCCTATCTACATGCATCTACATAGATGTCTTCCATTGTTGAAAGCAAGGCTGTAGGTCATGCACTGTCATCTTTTCAATAACTCTGCTGTTTTTGCTTTTTCTTCTTCAACAGACTGAAACTGTGTTCCCTTCAATGGACTTACCACTTTTGGGAAGAGATAAATATCACAGGGAGCCAGATCTGGTGAATATGGAGTTTCCCTCAGCTTCATTACGACTTCTTTGTAGTATTTCTGATTAATGGTTTGACCCTCAATTGCCAGTTTGGTCGTGATAACACCCCTAGCAGAAGAAAAAGTCAGCATTGCCTTCAGTTCTCATTTGCTCATTTCTAATTTTTTCATTCTTGGTGATGTGGGAGTTGTTGTGACAGTGCCACGAGATTTAAAAGTGCCGCTACGTCAGTACGCGAACACGGCGATAGAGGCGCTCCGCAGCTCGGCTGAGCGCGGGAGCGCCACCTGGCTATGAACGGCGCCGGCCGCATGTCACGGCACGGCAGTCGAATGACAGATACGGAGTTAGTAGCATGTAACCCGCTATTGTTTCTACTTTGGTGTGTCCATGCAATTTATTAGTGATTAAAGGTTATAACAGGAGTCTTCCAGGGCATCGATTAATGCTTTGTTTCTGGGCTGTACTTGAGTATCCATGTTTTAACACATGTGATGACGTGTGAGCAAGTCCATTTCCTCATTGAGTCATTCCATGTCATCACAGCAAGATATTTTCTGTTGGTCCTTTTGTTCCTGAGAGAGTTTTGCACAAACTTTGGTCATGTTTAAATCATTATGTGAAACTTGTCTTACTGTCTCTTTGTTCATGGTCAAAATGTCTGTGGTCACCCGAATGCTCACACGCCAGTCATTCCAGACAATTTCATTAATTTAATTTTCTGACTGTATGCTTCAGTTTTTGAGTTTACAGATCGACTGTGATGTTCATCATCTTCAACCTCGTCCTGGCCTTCTGAAAACTATTTGTGCCATTCAAAAACTCACACATGTGATATAACGTTATCACTAAGCACTTCTTTTAACATATGAAAACATTCTGTTGCTGAGTTTTTTAATTACACAGGGAATTTGAGGTTAATGTGATGCTCAGTTTTTTGGTTAACCATGCTTTTGGCACTACTACAAAACAACATCCTCTACAAACAAGGCTGTAAAGCAAACTAAAGCAGACAGAAAGACAAAACGAACAGCGGCTGCTCTTGAAGGTTCAAGGTAAGCCGCACTTCAATAACAACCTCCCTCTTTGCAGCTATTTAACTGCCACACATTTTATATTGTGCTGGACATAAGAGAGGAGCAAGTAGTGAGTACAAAGTATGGGTCAGTCCACTACTTCATTTTTCATGTCCACTGATAACAGATCCCAGGAAACGGCATGGGGCAGGGATGAAAGAAACCCAGGCATTACTTGCTTTTGGCATAACTGAGAAATCTGGATATGTTATTTTCCACCACCATACGAAATATTAAACAGAACGTTCAACAGCTTTGACTGAAATAAGGTGTAGACTCATTTCTCTGCCTGAAGTTTCATCTTTCAGTGCTAGAGACATCACTGGAAGCTATAACGACCTGGAAGTCACTATAAAACTTAAACAACCTCGGTAAGTCAAACTGCTTAAGGAATGCAACACCACTTGTCATCTGGGAAACATGGATAAATCGGCAGATGATGTTGTGGCTCGGAATATGATAAAAGACATGGTTACAAGAAATTCACAATTTATTAGGTCATGGTGTGGCAGTGTAAACATAAGTAGCACAATACCACATAGTGACTAATACAGGACACGTAAAGTTTCATCACAAGTATAGACTACTGGCCGGAGTTGGTACTTGGCAATACATACAGCATTTGAAAACTAAAGGCCCCTGGCTATTGGCTCAAACTGTGTCACACGTGTCACAGTAGTGGCAGTGATTGTGTAGCAATGTACAGGTTACTACAGCAGGTTGTGCTCTGGTGTCAGGGATACATCAAGTTCATTTCTCCAATACCACATTTTTATCAGCATCTAATCATTACTGTATTAGAATGTATATTTATTTATTTGTTTAAACTGATCTGTTTAGGGTCATCAGGCCCTCCCAGGGTTTCACACATACATCATAGTTACCTAAGCAATTTTAGTATGAAAACTAGCACTAAAACGATTTGAGTGTCTGCAGTGGTGGTGTGAGTAAATTATACTGACTATGAAGTAACAAAGCATTAATAATAGCATTACTTGTACTACTACAGATGCAGCCACTAATAGTAACAATAACAATAACTGTTCTAATAATATTAGTAGTGGCAGATAAAAGAAAAAAAAAGAAAAAAAATTGTGGGTCTACAAAATACATGTTTTTTGATATAGCAATTTATACTGCAAGAAAATTTAAGAAGACTACATCAGCTAAGAATACTGTGAAACAAGGAGATCAGATTGGAAAGAGGGATGTACGAGACTTTGAGAATGTGGCTGAATGATGGAGTGGGACAGAGAGAATTTTTCTCTGGTGGGAATGGGTGTGTTCTGCCATTTTGTTCAGACAAGAGAGTTAAGGTCAAGGAGAGAGATGAGGGACAGTGTTCAGTAGAGAAGACAAAGGGTATGGAAATCTCTGTGCTTGTTTGCACACAGCCAGGAGAGCTATGCATATGATGGTGAAATGTGCTCAACAGATATAATGAACACAGGCAGTCAGAACCAGTTCTATGCGCTGTGAGCTTTCCTGAGAAAGGCATTACAGGATAACATTGCTGTGATCAATAATTGGAAGAATAAATGTTTGTACAAGTTTCTTTTTCAGGTCAAGACAGAAGAGCTTTTTATATTTCTGTAGGGTGTGGAGAGTTGCTGATGCCTTCTTGCATATTGCGACTATGTCACAGTCCAGTTTAGACTTTCATCTATTATTACTGCTAGGCTCTTTGCTGAAGGACAGAAGTTGATATATGTTCCATTTAGGGTTAAAAAGATGGTAGAGATTCCCAATATTTTGAGCTAATGGGCCTAGAATGACCAACTTGTATCAATTGGGTTATGGATAGGTTGAGCTTTAACCCTATATCCTGTACCCATTTTGATAGTGCACACAGGTCAGTATTGAGATTCCCGATAGCTGTCTGCATGTTTATAGGTTTTGCACTTAGATACAATTGGAGGTCATCAGTGTACATGTGGTATCTGCAATAGGACAAGACTGATGACACATGATTTATGTATAATGACAAGAGTGTAGGACCTAATACTAAACCCTAGGGGATGCTGCATACTAGCTGCCTCCATTGTGACTTTATGGTGCCAGACATGACACATTGCTGGCGAGACATCAGGTATGAGTGAAACCATTGCAATGCACTTAGTGAAAAATTTATGCTGCTATGTCTGGCAAGTCATAGTCAATGGTGTCAAAGACTTTTCTGAAGTCTAAGAAGCAGATGATAGTTGCCTCTTGTGCGTCCTAGCTTCAGGTCATCTGTTACGTTTATTAAGAAAGATGATGTATTGCGATGTTTATAGAAACCTAATTGGTATTTGTCTAGTAGGTTGTTAGTAGTTAGGTAGTTTGATAGCTGGTTGTGGATTATATATTCTAAGGCTTTGGACAGTGCAGGAAGAATGCAAATAGGTTATTAATCAGATAAGGCTGTGGCAGCACCCTTTTTAGGTAAACCCTCAAATAGTCCCTGTTTCCAGGCCTCAGGGAAAACAGTTGTAGTGAAGGAGTGGTTGAAGATATCTGTTACAGTGGGCCGTAGTGGGTCAATAATAAGCTTCATCTTTTGTACTGTACTGCCATCATGTCCAGTATATTCTGACTTGAAATGCGTTACGGCTTTTTTTTGACAGCATTGCAGATAACATTCTTTAGGTAGAATTTTTGGTGGCTAAAGTCATTTACCCCCATGAAATAATCAATGGCTCTCTGTTTTGTTTGTGGTTCAGTTTTTGTCATAGGTAATGTGAAGTACTGGCTCAGTTCATTGGCTAGGACTTTGCCTATACCAAAACCACACAGGTTTTTGCATAGGACAGTTGGTCTATTTCTGTTGTCAGTTGATGTATGGGCATGCCTCATTTTTGCATTTCACAAACCTTGATTGACTCTGTTGCGCTTGTGCTTGTAAGTAATATGATTTTCAGGAGTCTGGTGCTATTTGTATGCTTGGAATGCAGTGTTTATGAGAATCATGAGCTGTTTCAGTTCTTCAATTACCAGGGTGTATGTTTCCTTCTTACTTTTCCAGTCTTGAAGGGGGGGATACTCGTCACACTGTTGAGTAAGTGTGTTGGTAAACCCATGAAGTTTTTGGTTTATGTCTGAGAAAGTAACAGAAGACATCTTCCAAGCTATTTTTTGCGCCTCAGTTGCAAATTCAGAAAAGTTAATGCGTTTGAAGTCTTAATACTTAGTCAACTGTGGTTTCCTTCTCAGACATTCTAGTGGGGTACATCACAAAAATTATGTCATGGGTGGACATGCTAGGTGCAGATATTTGAGGAGTATGACTTACTCTGTTTGAGGATTTCATTGCAAATGTATCCAAAAGAGTGTGGCTACTGTTCGTATGATGGGTAGGAACAAGCTGAAGTAGTGACACATTTAAGAAGAAAGGATCTGCTTAAATTCTGCTCTGGATGGACTATTGTATAGAAAATTTATATTAGTGCCGTCAGCTATAATTATATGCTCATATGTCAATTCGTGATTTCAAAGAGCAGTTTCAAAGAAGACAAACCTGCTTACCTCAGCAGGCTTTGTAGAGGACACAAACAGGCACTTCATTTGATCTCTCTGAACATATGCTCCAATTGTTTATCTTCATTACTGTTGGATGTGTGTAGCACAGTAGGTGATAAATCAGGTTGTATGAAGGCCCCTACTCCACCCCCTTATCAGTTACATCCGTCGTGTCTTAGAAAGATGTAACCATCTAGATTTACTGAATTTGTGGGAATCCTTGGACTGAGCCAGGTCTTCGACAGATGAATTACAAGGATTTCTATGTTTTGAAATACATAACAGAACTTGTCAAGATGACGTGGCAGAGACTGAACATTTGTGTGTGTGCAGTACATAGCTTAGTCTTTTTTGGGCACGAAGCTTGCAAGGATGCCACTAGTGGATATCGGTGACGCTGGCCCAATGAGGGTGGGGAAACAACGCATTCCAGAGCACTGCTCTAGGGAAGAGGGAGGGGGGGAGTATGGGAGCAGAGCTCCCAGTTAACCTATAGAGAGGCTATAGCAATTCACGCATAAAAACAATATTAACAGGAGAGAAGAATGACTGCAATTAAACAAGTTAGTGCTCAATAAAGTAAACAGCTCAACTCCACCCCATTACAAGCTACATAAAACATGTTGACCTGATGTCATTATCATAGGCAGTGGTCTGACAACGTCTCCGATGATGCCTCCAGCATTCAGAGATAAAATGTTAGGCTGAAAAATATGCCTTGGACCAAGGTTTAAAGGCAGTTGGTCTGTATTTTTTTAACTTTCTTTTCTTAGAAATTACAGAACATGTTTCCATTATAAAAGTTGGTCAAAATACCCTCATCACTCCCATCTGTCTTTCTCATTTTTGAATGTGTTAAGTAACTATTGGATACTTACCAGTTGTCATGAGATTATAAATCTACAAAAAGACATTTTGAGACACAACATTTTTTTAAAAAAATCAAAAGCTGTTATAGTAATTTTCACAAACAGTTGGCAATGGTATCCTAGTGGGCAACACACTCAAAGCAAATAACTTAAAAATGTGTGTGTTAATCAGAATTTCTATTTCTGTCTCACTCTTTATGCATCTTATCATTATCTTCAGTTTCAACATTTTGTTGACAAAGAACCAGCAACTTTATTAAATTGCTTGAAGTGTTTATTAATGATTCTGCCAACCTTACAGGTTCATTTCAAGCCTGGCCCACTGAGGCTGCTCCGACAGTACTTGATCTTAATATTAAACATTAAAGTGGTAACACATCCTTTATAAATGTTTGCAGAATGAATGCCACAATCCACACACGCCTCTTACCAACTCAAAATCAAACTCAGTTTGAGGTAGGTTTGAAACTAGTCACCTAATATAAATGCTACATCTGTTGGACGGAATCATTAATAAACACTTCAAGGAATTCTCAATATCTATTATCTACTTCAAATTTTAATAAATCTCTTATATATTATCTCCTTGGGTATATATACAACAAATACAACAAGAATGTACAGTAATACAACTCACCTCAAATCTTTTAACAAAGTCTTTTGTTGTGTCTAAGGTTATGGAACCTTTGGGAATAAGTGGATATATTAAATTCTCTGCAACTCTGTTTCTGTCAACAACTGCATTCCAGCGATTCAGCTGCTGCTTTACATTCGTGAAACCAACCACTCGTTTTATCTGCAAAATACAACAAGTGAATTATTTAAAACTCTTAGGTCAATTGCAGATGTTGAGATGATATAATTTATTTCACAGTACAGTATATTAAGTGTTTAACACATAATATTCATGGAATATGAATGATATTGTCTTCATTAAACACAAAAGCTTGTAATATTTAAGGCAAGACAACTGTCAAAAAGTCAAAAAATTAAATTGTACATTTAGATTATGAATCGAGCAATTAAAAATACAATAGAAACTGCATTTTTCAACTTTGGACTTGGATAAAATATTCTCGGTTAACTTGCTGTGTCAAATCCAGATAAAATCTCAAGCTTTCAGTGACAGCCACCATAATCGCCATCAGGGGCTAAGTCTGAATTACTTCTGATGACGACGATGGAGGCATTCACCAAAAGCTTGGGTTTTCATCCAAATTTGAAAGAAAGTTAACCAAGAACTTTTTATCCTGAGCTTTTCTCATGTGAGGCTTCACAGCCAAACTGTGGTCTGCTTCTCACTATGCAAAAATTTCTCACTGATCAACATACAAGGCTGTAAACCAATATGTTGTATTATCATGGCTCTTTAGCTGAACTCACACTTGTAAAATACAATGTCGTAAGTGTAAGCTCTAAACCTGTGTCAACATTTAACATAATGTGTGCCATTATCCACAAAATTAGAACTCAGGTAAAAAAAGACACAAATGTTGTTGTGGTCTTCAGTCCGAAGACTGCTTTGATGCAGTTCTCCACACTCAACCACGCTGTGTAAGCTTCTTCACTTAAAAATAACTACATCAACCTTCACCCATATTAATCTGCTTACTGTATTATCCCTTGGTCTTCCTCTACAGTTTTAAACCCCCCTCCTGCCCCCCCCCCCCCCCACCACTCACACACTCACACACACACACACACACACACACACACACACACACACACACACACACACACACACACACTCTCTCTCTTCTGTCCAATATCACATTGACAATTTCTTGACCTCTCAGAATGTGTCCTAACAACCACTCTTTTCTTTTAGTCAAACTGTGTCACTTCAAATCAGTACTCGCTCATTAGTTACATGGTCTATCCATGTAACTGTTAAAATTCTTCCATAGCGCCACATTTGAGAAGCTTGTATTCTCTTCTAGTCCGAATTGCTTATTGTTCATGTTGTGGTTCCTTACAAGGCTACGCTCCAAACAAAACAAAAGACTTCCAAACACTTACATTTATATTCAGTGTTAGTAATTTTATCTTTTTAAGAAATGCTCTCCTATGAAACTTCCTGGCAGGTTAAAACTGTGTGCCCGACCGAGACTCGAACTCGGGACCTTTGCCTTTCGCGGGCAAGTGCTCTACCAACTGAACTACCGAAGCACGACTCACGCCCGGTACCCACAGCTTTACTTCTGCCAGTACCTCATCTCCTACCTTCAGCGCACACTCCGCTGCAGAGTGAAAATCTCATCCTGGAAACATCCCCCAGGCTGTGGCTAAGCCATGTCTCCGCATATCCTTTCTTTCAGGAGTGTTAGTTCTGCATGGTTCGCAGGAGAGCTTCTGTAAAGTTTGGAAGGTAGGAGACGAGGTACTGGCAGAAGTAAAGCTGTGGGTACTGGGCGTGAGTCGTGCTTCGGTAGCTCAGTTGGTAAAGCACTTGCCCACGAAAGGCAAAGGTCCCGAGTTCGAGTCTCGGTCGGGCACACAGTTTTAATCTGCCAGGAAGTTTCATATCAGCGCACACTCCGCTGCAGAGTGAAAATCTCATTCTGGAAATGCTCTCCTTTCTACAGTTGATCTTATTTTTATAGCCTCTCTACTTTGACTATCATCTGGCACTTTCAGTGCCTCATTTAATCTAATCCCAGCAGTGCTGCTTGATTTAATCTGACTTCATTCCATTATCCTTGTTTTCATTTTATTGATGCATATTTTATACCCTGTCTTCAAGACACTATCCATTCCATTCAACTGTTCTTCCCAGTCCTTTGCTGTCTCTGACAGAATTACAATGCCACTGGCAAGCCTCAAAGTTTTTATTTATTCTCCCAGAGTTTTTCCTTTCCCAAATTTCTCCTTTGTTTCCTTTGCTGCTTGCTCAATGTATATTCTGAATAACAACAGGGACAGGATACAATCCTGACACACTCCATTCTCAATTACTGCTTCCCTTTCATCTCCAACTTTTATACCTGCAGTCTGGTTTCACTATAAGTTGCATATAACTCTTTGCTCCCTGTATCTTATCTCTGCTATCTTCACAGTTTCAAAAGGTGTTTCCCAATCAGTATCGTCAAAAGCTTTCACTAAGTCTACAAATGCTATGAATGTGAGTTTGCCTTTCTTCAGCTTATCTTCTAAGATAAGTCATAACGTCAGTATCGCCTTGCATGCTCCTATCTCTCTCTGGAGGAAAAAAATGACATTCTCCAAGGTTGGTTTCTTCTAGTTTTTCCATTCTTTGATAAATAATTTGCGTCAGTATGTACAACCATAACTTATTAAATTGATAGTTTGGTTCACTCCTGTCGGCATATTTTCTTTGGAACTGGAATTATTACATTCTTCCCGAAGTCTGAGTTTGTCTGTCTCATATATCTTGCAAATTAGGTAGAATAGATTAGTCATGGCTGGCTCTCCTATGGATCTTAATAATTCTGAGGGAATGCCATCTTCTGAGAATTTTGATGTAGTGTGTACTAATGATTTCTTCTCTTGGTCAGAAAACAGTGTTATTGATGCATGTAAAACAGGTAATAACTGTATTGGGCCTGAATTAGATGGTATTTTTTATGTAGGTGTGAATGAGAGCTGTGAAATGACTGTGGTTGGTAAGTCTGAGACTGGTAGCTTATTGCAAATGAACGTAGGTGTGGTATGTGACTTTTTGATAGAGATACGACTTGTGTTGTTAGTGATGTTATTGATGAAGTAGTTTTGGAAGAATATAATGATGATGATGACAATGATCAGATTTTTGTGAAATTTAGGAATAATGAAGTTTCAGAGTTATTTGCGAATACAGGTAAGGTAAGTGATGTTTGTGATGATGTAAGTGAGAGTCATGGAATACCAGTCCAGTCAAAGCAGTATTTCATTAATGCCATGCAGAGTAATGATCCAAGCAGTAACGATGAGTTATCTGTAAGCCTAGAGAATAAAGGAGAAAATTTTTTGAAATTTGTGTGGGACCATATTGCTGATAACATAGATAAATTTGCATTCTGGAATAAGTTAACTGTGGTTAGTCAAAATCAGTATCCAGATTGGTGGAATGAAGTGAAAGAGGATCTAAGTATGAAACGTAATTTTGACAGTAAAGTGTTTTGTGTTCCTTCTGTAGTAAGTGATGTTAGTTGTGCTATGGAACCCATTCAGTGTGCTCAATCTTTACCTGTCAACACATGTAACCAAAGTAATGCAATGATACCAGTAAAATTGATAAAACCTTGGAAAAACAGTGTAGATGTAGCATTTGATGAAATTGAAAGTGATCTTTTACATGAAGTGTCTAATAACAAAGATGATTATTCAGATTTTGGATGTCCTCACATTAGGATTAAGATTGATCAGTGGGAAGGGAACTGTTTGATTGATACAGGTAGCCCAATTTGTTGTACAGCCGCACAATTTAGACACAAAATACAGTATAGTAAGAATTTTGTGGAAGTGCCCATTGTAGGTGTAAAGATAAAAGCAGCTTCAGGTAAGCAAAGCAAATTGGTAAAATCTCAAGTACTTTTAACGTTTAGTATAGAATGTAAAATCTTTGAACATGGATGTTTAGTGATCCCTAGTCAGGAAGAGAACATAATTCTCGGTATGGGTTGGATAGCGAAAGTTGTGGATTGTTTCGGATGGAATGCTAAAGAATTGCTTATTTTGGAACCTAAAAGTAATATTTATGTGGAAACTAATTTCTATATCTTAAACTGTGGGAAAAGTTGTAACTATTTGCTAAACATTGTGAACCATTGTGAGTACCAGGTGTTTGATGATGATACAGATTTTGATGGGATTGAGGATCCATATTTTGAAAGTGTAGTGGATTCTAAGCAAGGGAAGCTATGACTCTTAATGATATACAAGAGGAACAACTTAGAAATTTGTTTAGTGAAAAACCAGGGAAAGTGAAAGGCTATCAGTACATGCTTTACTTTAAAGATAATCAACCTTCCTTTCTCCAGCCATATAGTATACCATTTCCAAAAGGAAAGATGTAGAGAAAGAAATTCTGAAAATGGCAACATGGAATGTAATAGAGAGAAGTAGGAGTGTTTACAATAATCCTTTAGTTGTGGTTGTTGTTGTTGTTGTTGTTGTTGTTGTGGTCTTCAGTCATGAGACTGATTTGATGCAGCTCTCCATGCTGTGCAAGCTTCTTCATCTCCCAGTACTTACTGCAACCTACATCCTTCTGAATCTGCTTAGTGTATTCATCTCTTGGTCTCTCTCTACGATTTTTACCCTCCAACGCTAAATTTGTGATCCCTTGATGCCTCAGAACATGCCCTAACAACTGGTCCCTTCTTCTTGTCAAGTTGTGCCACAAACTCCTCTTCTCCCCTATTCTATTCAATATCTCCTCATTAGTTATGTGAACTACCCATCTAATCTTCAGCATTCTTCTGTAGCATCACATTTTCAAAGCTTCTATTCTCTTCTTGTCCAAACTATTTATCGTCCATGTCTCACTTCCATACATGGCTACACTCCATACAAATACTTTGTGGTAAGTAAGAGAAATGGTGGAGTGAGAATTGTTTTGAACTCTAGACATCTTAATAAATTTCTTATCAGAGGGAATGATCATCCTGAGAACATGTACGTGCTGTTACACAAATTTGATTATGTAAAATACATGAGTAGTTTGGACTTGACCTCTGATTTCACCAGATCCCAGTTGAAATTAATTTTAGAAAGTATACAGCATTTTTGTATGGAGGTAAGCGTTTTCAATATTGTATGGTGCCATTTGGGTTAAATGTATGTGTAGCTGAATTCATAAGACCTCTGGATTCTGGTCACAGAAAAGACTTGGGAACAACATTTGAATCTGTTAAGAGATGTGTTTTCAAAATTACAATCAGGAGGGATGATTTTGAAAATAGGTAAATGTAAATTTGGTGTGGAAGAAGTTGAATTTTTGGAAAATGTTATATCTGAAAAAGGAATTGCACCTGATAAAGAGAAACTTGACGCTATTACTAATTTACCTCCACCTCACAATAAAAAAGGGCTTAAACCATTCTTTTGGGTTAACTAGATTATCGAAAATTTTGTAGCAGCCAAGCCTTGAATGCTCCATACTTGTGTTAACTTTTGAAGAAGAATACTGTTTGGGATTGGAATCTGGAGTGTCAAGATGCTTTCGATGAGATCAAACAATAGCTATGTCAAAGTCAGATTCTGTTCAGACCAGATTTGTCTTTTCCTTTTTGTATTACAACAAACAGTAGTGATGTTGGATTGGGTGCTCATTTATTTCAGGAGGTTGAAGTTGATGGTGTTATTGAACAAAGATCTCTTGCATTTGCTAGTAGAGTATTGCAGAAACATGAAAAGAAATACACTGTTACTGAGAAAGAACTTTTGGCTATGTATTGGGCATTCAGCAAATTTAAAAATTATTTACTATGTCACAAAGTCATCATCAATACTGATTACAAAGCATTATGTCATCTTCAGGTGTGTAAGCTGTACCACAACAGAATTACTCATTGGGCCTTGTTTTTACAGCAATTCAGTTATGAAATCGGATACATTAAGGGCACAGATGATGTAGTTGCTGATGCTTTATCTAGGCTACCTTTAGGAGGTGAATCATCCAACAACTTTGGAGAAAGAGAAAGGCGAGTTTAAAATTATGTACTTGAAAGGTGTGAAAGAGGAAAAAGTTTGCAAAGAATTCCGTTAAGTATGAAAATCATGATCAAAATTGGAAATTGGTTAAGAGCCTGTTGGTAAGAAAGGAGGAGAAGGGTACACAAGAGTATTTTATTCAGGAGACATAAGACTGACTCAGAGGATTGCAAACTATGTTGACCGATACAGTGTATTGATACTTTAATTACTTATACACATGAGAGTTTTGGTCATTGTGGAACAACCAAATACACACAAAAGATTCAGGAAAACATCTATTTTTATAACATAGTAAGAAGAGTCAAGAAGAAGATTGCCAGCTGTGACAGATGTCAAAGAGTGAAGATAAGTAACCAAACAAGTAGAGGCCAAATGCAAAGCATATTGCCTAATGGAAACCTTGATCTCGTGTCTGTTGATGTTTATAGACCTTTACCTAAGTCTAAGAATGGATTTTGTTATCAAACCACAGTTTATGTATTTTTGAAGTTCGTAAAGTTGTTTCCTCTCAAGAAAGCTATCAGTAAGCAAATCAACTCTACATTTGAAAACACGTATTTTTATCAGGTGGGTATTCCTAAAATAATTTTATCTGATAATGGTTCTCAGTTTACATCACAAGCTTGGAAAGATTTTGTTGATCACACAAAAATAAGGCATATTCTAACCTCGGTGTACCATCCTTTGAGTAACCCTGCAGAAAGATATATGAGAGAGATTGGAAGTCTGTTTAGAACATACTGTAGTAAGAATCTTACCAGTTGGATAGATCATGTCAGTGACTTTGAGGATATTATGAACAGCTAACTAATTTCTTCAACAGGTTTTTCACCATTTGAAATAATGTTTCATCATAGACCAGCTAACTTTATTTCTAAAAATGTTCAGTTTCCACCATGTAAAATTCTATCACCACAAGAGAGGGAAGAGTGTGTTAAGGAGATGATGAAAAAACAGGGGGACGGGAGAAAGCAGAGACATGATGGTAAAAGTAGATTTTCTGGGTTTGAAGTAGGAGATCTTGTGTTGGTGAAAGCCAAAGAGAAATATAAAGTGTTGACATCTGAGATAAAGAATTTTTTCAGTATTTATATTGGACCATTCGAAATTCTTGAAAATCCACATCCTGGTGCATACAGACTTGTGTAAGCTAAGAAGCTGTTTGGATTACGCAATATCACTTACCTGAAAGCACATAGACATTATTCATCAGCATCTAAATTTTGTTTGTTTGTTCTTTTTTCCATTGTCATGAATTTAATATATAAGATGTTGTGATTTTTAAAGTTTTGTCTTATCTATTGACTGGGTTAAAATCTATGATACACTATGTAATTATGTTCTGCAACAGATTTGTGCTTTAGAATTTAATACATAGATGCCATGAGGCTAAATGAGTAGATACTTTTACAGTTTTGAAATGGGACAGTAATCATAATTTGTACTGCAAAAATTAGGAACAGTACCTTAGTATATCTGTGTGTATCACCTAGTGATTTCATTTCTTTTTTACTGATTTTAACTTTGTTTATTAATTTTTCTAATGTGAACACTTTTTAATCTCAATTGACGTACATCTCATATAACTGACTATGTAAAATGAAGATGGAGAGCATTTCTCATGTGATGTGAAGGAGGTATTGAACAACGTATTTAGTACACAAAATAATGTTTCAGGATTTGATGTGAATGCTAGACAGGAAGTTACGTATATGTTGAAGCATGTGATGATAACTCTAAGGAGGAATCTGAAAGATGTGGGTAGATCCATCCCCCACACTGCTGTATGGCTGAACCCTGCTGGACCAGTCATCTTGCAAGAGATCGTGGGTGCTGAGTAATGTATTCAAGCATCTGTCGACTGAAATGTGTGTTGTACCTGATATTTGTGAATTGTTAACCAAGACTGCTAAAGACAGTGTTTCTCAGCATAAATGCATGGTTATTTTCAACTGGGGGATTGACTCTCCAATCATTATGTAACTTTAAATCAGTATGTATTTTTTTTAAACTGTAAATGAATTTTCTAGGCCTTTGTGTACGTAGGCCATTGTGGAAGACATTTACTAGTGTGAACAATATAAAAAGATGTATGTACAGATGTCTGCTTTCATACTCCGATTTTGGTTGTCAAGCTACTGGATCGTGTCATCATTCAAAGCTAACTATGACTGTTTACCTGAATATATCCTAAGTATTGCAATATTGTATCTAACTGGATCTTGAGTTGTGGACAGACTCATGCTTAGCTCTGTTTTGGGTACACCTAGTCATCATGACTGTGTGTTATTAATTTTATTGTGTTGAAATATTTTTTGATGGTTTGTACCCGGTGTGGTTTGGATTCATGGATTGGCCCCACATCGTAAACTCAGGCCCTAATATTTTTCCATTATTTTGTTCTTTCTTGAGTCAACATATCCTTGAATACCATGGTTTATAAGGCTGACTGATTTCTACTCATGCTCGAGTATATTCTTCTGGTTTGTACCCATCAGTGTGTTTTTGAGTCTGCTCACTCCTCGTACACTTAGACTCTGAAATTTTTTCTCTCCTCTTTTGAAGATTTGATTGTATAGATCATAGCTTAAAGTTTATAAATTCTAGTAATTGCCATTGTTTCTGTAATTATTTCTATAGTTTAGTGGTGTAATGTTGTAGTTTTGACCTAGCATTATTTGTCTTGTCACAGTATGTTCCACAGATCTGAAAATCTGAGTGCCATATCCTGATACAGGTACAGATTATGATTTTTATAGCAGATATTTTTCTTATGTTCTCTATAAAATGTTATGTATCATATACTTCTATACATCCATCTGCTATCCTGTGATCATTTTGTACACCATTTGGCAAACCTTATAGTCTGTCACAAAATATTGTAAAAACCCTGTTTCCAAATTTTGTGAAGGAGATATTGTAATGAATCATCCTCCTCTAACATTTTCTTTTTTATAGAGATAACTGATACCACCTCCCCCATGAACCATGGACCTTGCTGTTGGTGGTGAGGCTTGCGTGCCTCAGTGATACAGATAGTCGTACCGTAGGTGCAACCACAACGGAGGGGTATCTGTTGAGAGGCCAGACAAACATGTGGTTCCTGAAGAGGGGAGCAGCCTTTTCAGTAGTTGCAACGGCAACAGTCCGGATGATTGACTGATCTGGCCTTGTAACACTAACCATAACGGCCTTGCTGTGCTGGTACAGTGAACGGCTGAAAGCAAGGGGAAACTACAGCCATAATTTTTTCCCAGGGGGCATGCAACTTTACTGTATGGTTAAATGATGATCGCGTCCGGAGGTCAATTTGTCCCCCATTCGGAACTCCGGGCGGGGACTACTCAGGAGGACGTCGTTATCAGGAGAAACAAAACTGGCGTTCTACGGATCGGAGCATGGAATGTCAGACCCCTTAATCGGGCAGGTAGGTTAGAAAATTTAAAAAGGGAAAGGGATAGGTCAAAGTTAGATATAGTGGGAATTAGTGAAGTTTGGTGGCAGGAGGAACAAGACTTCTGGTGAGGTGAATACAGGGTCATAAATACAAAATCAAACAGGGGTAATGGAGGAGTAGGTCTAATAATGTATAAAAAATAGGAGTGTGGGTAACCTACTACAAACAGCAGAGTGAATGCATTATTGAGGCCAAAATAGACACGAAGCCCACGCCTACCACAGTAGTACAAGTTTGTATGCCAACTAGCTCCGCAGATGATGAAGAGATTGATGAAATGTATGATGACATAAAAGATATTATTCAGATAGTGAAGGGAGACGAAAATTTAAGAGTCATGGGTGACTGGAATTCAATAGCAGGAAAAGGAAGAAAAGGAAACGTAGTAGGTGACTATGGAATGGGGTTAAGAAATGAAAGAGGAAGCCACCTGGTAGAATTTTGCACAGAGCATAACTTAATCATAGCTAACACTTGGTTCAAGAATCGTGAAAGAAGGCTGTATACATGTAAGAGGCCTGGAGATACTGACAGGTTTCAGATAGATTACATAATGGTAAGACAGAGATTTAGGAACTAGGTTTTAAATTGCAAGACATTTCCAGGAGCAGATGTGGACTCTGACCACAATCTATTGGTTATGAACTGTAGATTAAAACTGAAGAAACTGCAAAAAGGTGGGAATTTGAGGAGACGGGACCTGGATAAACCAACAGAACCAGAGGTTAGAGGTTGCAGAGAGTTTCAGGGAGAGCATTAGGGAACGACTGACAGGAATGGGGAAAAGAAATACAATAGAAGAAGAATGGGTAGCTTTGAGGGATGAAGTAGTGAAGGCAGCAGAGGATCAAGTAGGTAAAAAGACGAGGGCTAGTAGAAATCCTTGGGTAACAGAAGATATATTGAATTTAATTGATGAAAGGAGAAAATTTAAAAATGCAGAAATGAAGCAGGCAAAAAGGAATACAATAAGTGCAAAATGGCTAAGCAGGGATTGCTAGAGGACAAATGTAAAGATAGATAGGGGTCAGATAGATACTGCCTACAGGAAAATTAAAGAGACCTTTGGAGAAAAGAGAACCACTTGTATTAATATCAAGAGCTCAGATGGAAACCCAGTTCCAAGCAAAGAAGGGAAAGCGGAAAGGTGGAAGGAGTAGATAAAAGGTCTATACAATGGCGGTGTACTTGAGGACAATATTATGGAAATGGAAGATGATGTAGATGAAGATGAAATGGGAGATATGATACTGCTTGAAGAGTCTGACAGAGCACTGAAAGACTTAAGACGAAACAAGGCCCTGGGAGTAGACAACATTCCATTACACTTCTGACAGCCTTGGGAGAGAGAGCCCTGACAAAACTCCACCATCTGGTGAGTAAAATGTATGAGACAGACGAAATACCCTCAGACTTCAAGAAGCATTTGTAGATTTAGAGAAAGCTTTTGACAATGTTGACTGGAATACTCTCTTTCAAATTCTGAAGGTGGCAGGGGTAAGACTACTTACAATTTGTACAGAAACCAGATGGCAGTTATAAGAGTCAAGGGGCATGAAAGGGAAGCGGTGGTTGAGAAAGGAGTGAGACAGGGTTGCAGCCTATCCCCAATGTTATTCAATCTGTATATTGAGCAAGCAGTAAAGGAAACAAAAGAAAAATTCGGAGTACGAGTTAAAATCCATGGAGAAGAAATAAAAATTTTGAGGTTCACCGATGACATTGTAATTCTATCAGAGACAGCAAAGGACCTGGAAGAGCAGTTGAACGGAATGGACAGTGTCTTGAAAGGAGGATAGAAGATGAACATCAAGAAAAGTAAAATGAGGATAATGGAATGTAGTTGGGGATTTAGATTAGGAAATGAGTCACTAAATGAGTTTTGCTATTAGGGGAGCAAAATAACTGATGATGGTCAAAGTAGAGAGGGTGTAAAATGTAGACTGGCAATGGCAAAGAAAGCATTTCTAACGAAGGGAAATTTGTTAACATTAAGTATAGATTTAAGTATCAGGAAGTCATTTCTGAAAGTATTCGTATAGAATGTAGCCATGTATGGAAGTGAAACTTGGACAATAAATAGTTTGGATAAGAAGAGAATAGAAACTTTTGAAATGTGGTGCTACAGAAGAATGCTGAAGATTAGATGGGTATATCACATAACTAACGAGGAGGTATTGAATAGAATTAAGGAGAAGATAAATTTGTGGCACAACTTGACTAGAAGAAGGGATCAGTAGGTAGGACATGTTCTGAGGCATCAAGGGATCACCAATTTAGTATTGGAGGGCAGCATGGAGGGTAAAAATTATAGAGGGAGACCAAGAGATGAATACACTAAGCAGATTCAGAAGGATGTAGATTGCAGTATGTACTGGGAGATAAAGAAGCTTGCACAGGATAGAGTAGCATGGAGAGCTGCATCAAACCAGTCTCTGGACTGAAGACCACCACCATAACAACAACAACAACGACGACAACTAATACCATGTATAATCTTGAATCTTGCATAGGTTAAAATAATCTTAACTGTTTAATGAAGTAAATTCATGTAATTTTGTATTATATTTCAGGCTAAAATGTATAAAAAAGAAATTAATTTGTTACATCAATATGTACTAACAGTTAAAATTACTCTTCTTTTAAAAAATATATGAAATTACAAAATTTCTGGCATACTTAAAATTCATATAATTAATTGTGCAACCTAATGCTAATTTTAAATTTGTTTCTGGATTTATTTATGAAATAATGACATAATTTGGTAAAGATTTTTCTCCTCTCAAGAAAGTTTGTAAACTCTTTGGAAATTGTGGGTACTGTAGAATCTAAGTAGTGGTGGGCATGCCTCTGATGGAAATGCACACATTTTGCTAAGTTTGTCAACAACAATGTAATTATTGCTTTTCTGAATGTGGAAATTGTAAAGTTAGTGTGATTTAGAAGAGTGGAATAAAATAAAAAAGAGCATTTATAGCAACGGGCAACTCTTTTAAGAGTTATTTTCGTCAGCAAGAACCTAATTATTTGCGACAACATATAAAAGTTTTGGTGCTGAATACAACTATTTGTGAAAATGTATATCTGTGAAAAAATGTGTCATACCTCAGCCTTTGAGGTTTCTGTAACTGGAAGCAAAGTTGAAATAAAGTTGCTTATAGAAATAATTGAAGTAATAAAGCAAGGTTTGTACCGGTTTTACCCTTCAGGCCTCATTTCAGAGTAATATGATGGTATAAAGTAAAAGTGATGAAATCATTAATACGTATTTTGTCTTGTTATATTATTAAATATATGGTTGTCTATAAGGTTATGGTGCAGTACTGCAGAGTGTTATTCTTTAGAGTTATTTTCTACTAAGCAAAGCAGTTGTATATCTGTTGTTCAATGAGATGATAAAAGTATAATGAATGGGTAATTACAATGTGGAGTATAAGAATAATGATGCATCAACAGTCAGTGAAGTAGTAATGTAGTAGTGACGAGAAACGTGTTAGGTAATGGACCAATGGTTAGGAAGCCTGACTTCGCAGTAGATTGATTATGGTGAATGCATTCCTCTAGCTAAGTGTTTATAGAGAAAGTAAATAATGGGATTAACAGGCAGAAGTAAGTACGGAAACCTAACAGTGTACAGTTTCATATAGTTTGTATAGTGGAACATCTTTATGAGTTAGACAACAAGTAGTTATTTTGTACGCAATGTATGACACTGCAAATGAAAAACTGAATAAGAGAGTAAAATTTTGATGAGGTACTAATAATGTACTGTCACATATCCAGTTTTCTTGCTGTTAGTAGTTGCTATTTATGTCCCGACTCAGAATGATGATGAGAAAGAAACCAGATTTTTCTAATTAAGTGACAATAATTAAAAAGTGGCAGGGACCTGGGTATGCTGAGCAGATCTGACATTAAAGAGATAGAAATTAAGAGAAACACTAAGCAGCATTCTCAAAATTTGACTAGAAACTTCATTTTTGAGATCAGTTAAGTGAGATAGTAATTTGGGTTAAAGTACATACTAACATGGAGCAGATTCCATTCTTTTTACATTTTGTTAGATACCTGAAAAATTAATGTGTGTGTGTGTGTACGTAATTTAAAAAGGAAACATTTTCTTATAGATTTAGTTGTGGTAACTACTGGGGTACTAAGATAGGTTGTTTTGTTTGTTTGTTTGTTTTCCCCTCTCTCCTTGTACAACAATGAAGGGTAACTACCTACAGGAATACTGGTGAAATTAGAGAACATGGGACAAACATCTGGACATGTGAAAGGTCTGGACCTATTTGCAGCTCTGTGTAACAGTGAAACGTGTATATGTGATCAGTAAGTAGCAAAGTGGCTGGAAGATGGGAAATTCCATCCCTTTGTCTGCATACAGTGAAGAGTAAAAAGTGTACTGTATTTCTAAGTTTGTTTTTTCTTGCTATGTATTTTCTGATTTTCAGGGACAATGAAACAAACACTAATTGAATGTAAGCGGACATTTAATAATGAAATATCTTCTTCTTCTTCTTCTCCTTGGCTTCTACAGGGACTCGAAGCTCCCGTTCTGATCCCATGTTGCCAACAAATTCTTCAATGCTACTTCTTGCCAATTATTTACACCAACCTTGTTGCATGCCATTTTAATTTAATTTTCCCATGAACTCCTGTGTCTCCCATTAAATCTCTTACCACTTGACTTCTCCATTAATACTCCTGAAACCACTTGATTCTCTTCCAGTCTCATCAGATGGCCTACCCATTGAAGTTTTCTGGAATTTATTATGCTCATTATTGTTGCGGCAGCACATGATTTTTTGTGTTGTGTCTTCTCTTCCAGCTTTGTGATTGCTTTTCATTGTATGAGCCAGAGATTTTCGTGTAAACTCTGTTTTCAAATACTTGTACTTGGTGTTCTTCCTTTTAGTTACACTCCATGTTTCTGCTCCATAGATAGGAATGGACTGACGATTGTGTTATATAGTTTCATTTCTATTCTCCTTGTCAGTAGCTTAGACCCTAGAAGTTTTTGTATTGTGTGATAGGCTCTATTAGCATTTTGCAGTCTCATTTTCACTTCTATGTATCTCTGATTTTGTTCATCTGTTATTGCCCCCAGAAATATGAACTGTTCAATGCTTTCGAATTTATGTCTGTCGCTTATTAGATGTGATTGGTTAATAATGAAATATGGTTTTCTTATATAGTATATGATATTGCATTTGGATATATTTTAACTAATTTGTATTTCTATGTATTGGTTTAAGATCAGTTTCGATAACCAAACATTTTTGAAGCTGAATGTGTGACATTTTTTGTAAACATTTTGTAGGAAATGTCTAGACACTGGCTTACATAGTCAGCTATTTGGCAATACCTGCCTATATAACTCAATGTGAGGGTGATGTGAGAAGGCAGGTGGATTACTGACAATCTGTTTTGTTTTTCCTACCTCCAAAATTATTATTTTTTTAAATCTTCAATACAGCCATTAAGTGCACTGTAGCTAAAAAAACTCAAAATATTGACTTGGGTCTGATTCAACTTTACATTGTTGTGTGTTACTTTCTTTTGGCTATCCTCAATCCATTAGTATGATCAGTGTGGTTGAAATCTGTGTTAATTACAAAGTAACAGTATGTTCAGATTTCATTATCATTGTTCATACGTAAACATACACCCAATTACTGACTCCCTGATAAAGTAGTTAAAGAAGCTGTAGAAATAAGTAAGGTATTCACACAAACAGCAACAAAAATATGTTAGCAACACCTGCACTCTACTGATTTTGAAGTAATTAACCATTTTAGATAAAACATTGTTACTGAAATAATCATATATTTTCACAAACTAACCAGTATAATTCAATAGAAATTGTTACTGTATCTGGAAGTTCATGTCTGAATGAATCTCCATCCACTATTCAGTTACTAAGAAATGTAAATCTTTAATTGCAATTTGTGAAAATCAGGCACGCAAAAATACACAACTTCAGTTTAATTATTGTAAACTTACAAAAGAGACATGCTGGAAGCCATTTTAGTTCAATCTGCAGTGAGTTATGATATGAGCAAGTTATATGTCAATCCAAAAAAAAAAAAAAGGATAATGCACCGCATACAATTTTGTACAAATTCAAGTTGGGAAATGTGCCATATATTATCTAAATTTCGGTTTGGGAGTTTATTCAGTTATTGTTTTTAATGACTGACTGCGAACTTGTAATTATTTTCACTGACAGTGTTGGAACTTCAATAGTGGCTAGAGCACAATTTTAACAGTGTTACTCCCAACAGTAGCTGGCTATGGACATCGTTTCTGCATTGACTCAATTGTTAGACCTGAGCACAGTGTCTTAGGAGTTATATTCAGTGACTGCATTAATTATGTATTTTCCACAAGTGAACAGTTTTGATTTATTACATTATGGTTAGGTGACTGCGCTCAAGCAATATTGTAGGACATCAGTCAAGTTTAGTGTGAGGTTACTCATTTATCGGGTCTAGTGTAGCAGGGGATACAACCCGTCGGCTTTGGACAATGACGTCACAAGTCGCCAGAGAGCAGTTTACCATTTTCGCTTTTGCTGTTATGCTTCAGTTTCGTTTTTTTACTGATTGCTTAATAAAGTGGATCTGTTTATTCTATCTCGTGAGATTTAAAAAAAAAAAAAAAAAAAAAAAAAAAAAAAAAAAAAAAAAAAAAAAAAAACACTTATCAGCTACTGAAGGGAGCTACAACACTAAGAAGAATCGCTTCTCGTTTGGCGACTTGTGACGTCATTGTCCAAAGCCGACGGGTTGTATCCCCTGCTACACTAGTCCCCATTTATCTGTACTGTAATTAAAACAGCATGACTCAAATTGGCTGTAAACATTAGTTTATTCAGACACCAAGGGCAATTGAAGTGTTTGAACTTCAATTTATGGTGTGGACTACATTACTGACAACAGATTATGCCCACTACCAACTTTTCACTCTTTTGACAGAAGTGCAGTTACTGATGATGACTGTGAAGGCAAAAATGTGTAGGGAACACTACCTACTTAATTTTTACTTTCTGCAATTTCCTCAGTTTTAATCTACAGTTCACAGCCAATAAATCATGGTTAGAGTAAAAACGTTCCCCTGGGAATGTTTTACAGTTTAAATTTGTTTTCAAAACCTCTGTCTTGCCATTATGAAATCTAATCATTACTAAATCCATTGTTGTTGTTGCTCCTGCTGTTATCTACAGCTTATATATAATGCATTCTGTAGCGTTGACTGACTAAGGATGCCTGATTGGATGTGAAGGAGAGCCTGAAATGCAGGATCTTCCCAGGTGACAAAATGCATAAATAAATAAATTCACCCACAGTATGCCAAGCAAATTGCTGTTAAACTTGCACGTTTTTAATAGCAAATATATTTTATTCATTAGAATAATTTCTCCACAGGCCCAATAAAAGTTTAACTTTGTAATAATGTGTTTTTGTAAAATTTCATTCTAAGAAATATTAATAAGCGAAGTATTTTATGACGTCTCCTTAAAGTGCTTATGCCAAATGACTGAATCTGCTTAAAAGCAACTGAAAATGAAGATGTGTGAAGAGAATCATCTATTCCCCCACCACCATCTCCAAATCTTCAATTTTTTTATAATCTACCCTGTATGGTCACAGATTGGGTTACTATTGACTGACAGCTGAGAGGTTGTCCTCAATGTACCTGAGCGGGCACATTCATCCATGGCGCATGCATATTATCAATGTATTGGTGGAGGGTGGTAAACGAACTTCAGAGAGATTTTGTCATTCAACATGTTACCGAGCTCACACGAATCTTACGCCTGTATGTGATGTGCTAGTCACATCCCTTAAACATAATACCAAAACCAGATCTTTTGATAAATACATGAAATTAGAAGTGCTCACCTTTTCTGCTTCAAATTTTTCTAGTGGAGGTTTAAGTGGTTTTGCCTTTTGTTTCAAATTTTTTAATTTCTGTCCAATTTCCACATGGCTCGCACGTTTCTCAAGTGCTTTGGTTAACTCATTAACACCAACAGTATCATTTTCTATCTGATGTTTGCCCAAGTTGAATTCAGATATTTGGCGACTGGTTTCTTTCCTGGTTGGTGCCTTAACACTGAAATATCACAGAACGGTGTTGAGAATGTGTGTATTGGTTAAAAGAGGAACAAGGTAATTTCATGCAGAGAACATTGTAAATATGTGCCTTCTTATTAAATTTATATTGAAAATTTATATTATATTCTCATTGGGCTCAGAAACAAATGCCAGTTGCTTCAGAGGAAACAAAACCAGGTATGCAGATCTCATAATAAGGTATATAAACATTATGTCAACAGAGTGAATAAAAGCAGTTGCATGCCCTCGAACCAGACATCAAACTACATTTAGCTATTCCCTTATTTTGTTTTTACTATCCACTAAACAAACTTTATAAGATGATGATGACATTACTAACCATTTAAAGCAATAACTCTTCACTTCTATATTGTCAAATTACACTTTTCATGTGCAACTAAAGTTACATGGACATCAACTCCAAAGTACATCACATACGAAGATGTCACTATCTCATGAAATACATTACTGTAGTCACTAACTTTAATCTGCACACTGGGATATGTCATCCTAAGATGTTTTTATGGAATTATGTGTGTGTGATAAAACATCCACAAGATAAAAGCTAAGAACCATACTTACAATCTGATGTTTACAAATTGCTACTTACCGAAGAATGTTGTCTGAGAAACAAGCAAACACCAACAGTCACCACAAATCAAGTAATACAAAGGCATATTGACACACTATAGCACTAGTGCGGTTTGTAGGAATGCAGAAACTTGATCTTTCGAAAACCATGTATTATGTCAACAACAGACCCAGAAGAGTTCCATGATACAATACAGCTAAAAAGGGTTAAAACAATAGGTGCAGTGCCATCTGTGATGTCTCTCCGCTGCGGCAGAAAGGATGGCAATGCATCATTTTAACACAAGCAACGGGGAGATAGTTTTAAGTACTCAGTGTGAGGCGATAAAATAGGTGATGTATTTCAAGACTGCAAAACCAATCAATGTTCTTTGCACATTATTTATGGTTTGGTATTATTTTGTTCTCTTGCTTGCAGTTTTCCTGGGAGTCCAGGCAGTGAATTCCATGAAATGGAATTTTGGAGTGACATAGGCCTACAGCTCCACAGTGCATTTGTAAACTGAAATTTGAAAGAACAGAGATAGAAGAATACATTTGCTGGTACAAGGGGAACAAGAAAATTTCATCCACGGGTGTATTAATATAGAGATATAATAAGAGCGGATCTTTTCAAAATGCCTCTTTTTTTTACTGAATAGTCATTTGCGTGCAGCAAAAAGAAGTTGCAAATCATTTTTTAGTTTCCCATCCTACATGTTTACACGTGCAAAAATGAATTCATACATCATGAAATAGTTTTATCAAGCAAATCACTACTGGAGGGAGTCACTACTGTAGAGAAGTTTTTGTTGACATTGCTGTCAAACAGGATGGTCAATGAGGAGAGGGATTTAATAAAGAAGCTGGTGATTTACAATTTGGTGGGAAGTAGTATGAAGCAGGCAACAAAATGAGAAGGAAATAAGTGTTTGGGGGTGTCAAAAGAAGACCCTAAAACCAGATTTGTGCCCTTTTAGAAGCTGTACAACTCAATACCATTAAAGATCACATTTTGTACTGCACAGCTGTTATTTCTGATTGCTCCCACTGTATCGGTGCCTCTATGATGAAGGTTTCGATCACCTGAGTTTGAGATACTGCAATAGATGCTCACACAAATACTGAATGCACACTTAGGAAGGACACAGTTTGACAGTTATCTACTTGAATCTCTAAAGCAGACTTATTCAGGTAGGCCTACTTTTATGTGACTGCCACCTACATTTAAATCCAAAACAATAACATTTCTAACACTTTCATTGTTGCTTTTTCCATTTCATAAAAAATCATTACAATACTGTCACTTCTGTTATCATATTCTGCAGCAAAATATTGTCACTACATTTGCATGTGAAGGATAATGAACTTGCCATCACCACAAATTCATTTTTACTGAGTTTTAGGAATGAAAGTTGTCATGACAGACTGTTCTGTGGGACATCTTGAGATGTAGGTTAGTTTAAAAGCATTAATTTGTTGAGAGCTGAGGCAAAAAAATGTTATATTTACAAGGCAGTTGGCAACATTTTCTTTTATTTATTTATTTGCTGTCCATATAACAACCAGTCTACAGACAGTGTCACAGATTTAGTTCATGTGTACATAAAGATGAAAGTTTGTAGTAAGTTTACAAAAACAAATTTATGGCTATATACATTAACAGTTTTACAGGGAGACCCTACAATGTGAAACCTTATTTTTATTTATTCATTCATTCATGCATGGATCATCTTACAATGATACAGGATTTGTCATCACAGTACAATAAAAATAAATCTTAGCTCAAAAATAAACACACACACACAGAACAAGTAATAACACTAAGAGAATAGCATGTGTCAACCATAGCCTTGGTGAAGGAACCATCCTAGCATCTGCCTGAAGTGACTTAGGAAAATCACAGAAAATCTAAATCAGGATAGGCAAATATGAGCTCAGCTTCTTAAGAACTGCACTGTCTCATTCAGATGCTCCCTTCTATTGAATAACTGCAATTCTCTATTAATAAAAAATTCAGTTTAGTCTTTAAGGCATTTGAATCACCTATCTTGACATCAGAAGGCAGTCTATCGTAAAAAAAAATGTCCTTACTGTATGTGAACCGCAGTCTGCCACTTTTTTATTGCCCACAATTTTGTGAATGTTTTCCCTTCTCTGTGCACTGTAGTTATGTACAGTACTGTGTATTAGATTATGATCTGGGTTTATTTTTGCAAACATGATTGCCTGCAGGCTGTGCATAGAGAGATGGTAGGCCTAAGCATTTTATAATTTCTGAAAATTTCTCTACAAGGCTGTCTCTAGTTTACCTCATCTACCACCCTTATTGCCTTTTTACACAGCCTAAAAAGCTTGTCTGTGCAGACAGCTGGTACCACACACCAGAAAATGCAGATGTATCAACTGAACAGTTCAAATATTATTCAGAAAACAATCCATAACCACAATTTGTGGATGTCTCATATTAATTTGCATACCCATTTTTGAATGTATCATGTGTCACAAATTTATTTTTATCATTGCGGAGATTATTTGGTAAATGTGTGTGATTACAACCAGTGATTTTCAAATATGCTGCTCATTTCACATTGCTTCCTCTCACTGCTACTAAACACACCATCTATCCACTGGTCTCTCAAACTTTCAACTAGCTGTTAACACCACCTTTTGTGTTTCCAGTATGCCCTCTGTCAAGTGCTGCAAATGTTGCTTCATACATTGTAAGTAGCAACACTGTCCTTGATCTACGGACTTACCAGTTAAACGTTCAAGCGAAAAAGCTTGAAAAAGATGTTTTGTGTAGAATATCATGCAGCTTACCAACAGAAAAGTTAATGTTTTCAAAATGTATGGTGTAAAGTATCTATCCACAAGAAACATCATCACTTACAAATGCCTGTGCCTTATCATTGCAACCATTCAATTTAACTCTCTGTATCTTTGGCAGTAAAGGTTCTCCATTCTCTCTCCTTTTCTTGGCTGGCTTGGTTTTTCGCCTACTTTCTCCTCAATAAATATTCCCTTGAAAATACGTCTAAGGAAGCTGTTACGCCTTGATAATAATTTTCTCCTTTCAATTGCTTTTAACTGATCTCTCCATATACATATTTCTTAAACTGTGACGTAATTTCCATTTCTTGCTTTTACTTTATTTTACTTATTTATTTATTAAATTGGTGCTTTAGTTCATAGTGTTTTTCTGTAAGTTTAATAAACAAAACAGGTACACATAACAGAGAATTCATTCATAAATAATATATTATCAATCAGTATTCACAACAGTCTGCCACAGCCGGGGTAACTTTTAAATTTCGCAATTTTAGAAATCCTGTGGTTTTGAGGTGAAGAACTCGTCGAGCCATGTTCAGAGCGCATTTTCGTCCAGAAAGGAAGTTTATTTAGGGTTGTTTGATAAAGAGCACAAGATCAGGTGAATACGGAGGGTGCAGAATGACTTAACACTCCAACTCCCCCCCCCTCCATAGTGTTGACTCAAAATCTAGCGGAATGCGGGTGGGTATTATCATGGAGGAGGGTCACTTCACATAATTTTCCTGGTCGTTGTTCTTGGATAGCATCAGCAAGACATCTCAGTTGTTGATAATAAATGTCAGCACCTTGGGTAAGCAATTCGTAGCATACCACATCGTTGCTGTTCCAACAGATGCATATCACTATCTTTTGTGGACACACACAGCTTTGTTTCGGGTGAACAATTCCAATATTTTCCTTATGAGAGGACAGAGAAACCATTTCCCATCACCAGCAATAAAACAGGACAGGAATGGTTAGTGTTGTTCGTGAGTCAACTGGTGACAAGCAAGCAGAGACGCACATGTGGCTACCTGCTGATTTCTGTAATTTTGGCGTAGAGCATGTGGTACCCATACATCTGAATTTTGAACCTTCATCACATCTGCTAAGTACCATGTACTATGACATGAGTCACTGAGGATTAATGTGTTTAAACAATCTTCATCAGACCCCACAGGTCTCCAAGAACTTGGAGGATCACTAATGTCGAAACGACGCTCCTTGAAACGATTAAAACATTTTCTTTCTGTGCTCTGTCCAACTGCATTGTCCCCGTGCACAGCACAAATGTTCCTGGCCACCTCTGCTGGTGTCAGCCTTCTACTAAACTCAAACAGAAGATGATGTCGTAAATGTTTGGATGTTTGGATTCCGCGACTTCGTGCTCCATTTTCCAGTGTACACAGCTCCATTCACTATCTCCAAATAATAATAAGTAAACTTAATTAGCAACAGTAAACTACAAATAAAAAACAACAGTCCATAAATAAACCCCCAGCAATCAAAATACCAACATGCAAAAAGAAAATTTCTACGAAATTATTCACCATCCTAATAGTTATAACATATGCATTGATTCTAAATGTTTGTCAATCACTCATAGCCAAATACAACAGTACAAAGGTACGGTCTGGGAAAAATAAATTTCCTTTTCTCACCGCTTAGGTCTTTGTTTTCAATAAAGCACTGTTTCAGGCAAAGTAGCCAAAGACAGGGTGAAACATACATTTGCACAAACTACTTTGTGAGAGGTGGTCAATAACATTAACATATCCCTAATGAACTACATAGACAGATTCCTTGTGAACTCAGTTTAATGTTCAGGGCTTATGATGGTATACCAGCTTCTTGTGAATTTCCTAAAACTCACATTGACAACCGGTCTCACCAAAAATACACTGCCTGGAAAAAACATGAAGGAGAAGAGAGAACCACCCAGAACAAGAGAAGGAAATGACAAAGAACTTGGCAGTATGAGCCCACTTAGTAAAACATTGCACCCCTTTGGCCTGGAAGCATCCACTGATTTAGTTAAGAAGGATGTCTGAAGCAGTTCTTTCCTCCCTGAGCTAAGCTCGGCACACCTGTTGTAATTGGTCTTTGACGTACTGGATACTGGCACCAGGACATAGTTGATGTCTGAGCTGATTCCATATGTTCTATCAAGGACAGAGCTAGGGATCTTGTTGGATACAGGAGTATCTCAGCACTACACAGACAGTTCATGGCTACATTTGCCGTGTGTGGACAAGCACTGTCCTGTTGAAAAATGGCATCACGATACTGTCACATGAAAGTTAACACATGGGTATGCAGGATGTCCATTACTTTCCACTGTGCCATCACAGTTCCCTCAGTCACAATTACCTGTGACCTGAAGTCATACTCGCTGGCTCCCCAAAACATGATGCCAGGATAAAATCACTCTGTCTCTCCAAAACATTGGAAGAATGAGACCGCCTGCCAAGTTGCCACCTTACTTGCCTACAATGGCTATTTGGGATAACGCAGAACCACAATTCATCACTGGACACAATGGGATGCCATTCAACAGCAGTCCATGCTTCCAGGTAACACCACCATTTCAAAATGCAGGCATTTGTGTTGTGGTGTTAATGGCAGTCTATGCATGGGTACCATAATTCCCTTAGTCTGACTGCTGCTAGCATCCAACAAATGGTGCAGGAAGCCCGCCCAGTTAGCCGTGCGGTCTAATACACTGCTTTCCAGGTGGGAAGGCGTGCCAGTCCCCGGCACAAATCTGCCTGGCAGATTAGTGTCAAGGTCCAGTGTGCCAGCCAATCTGTGGATCGTTCTTAAGGCAGTTTTCCATATGCCTCAGTGAATGCAGGCTGGTTCCTCTTATTTTGCCTCAGTTACACTATGTCGGCGATTGCTGTGCAAACACTTTCTCCACGTATGCTGTCTGCACCTAGTGGTCCATCTGTGAGGGCTTATGCCTGCCATGCCAAACTGATCCGCCAGCCAGCGAACTTGAAATCTTCACTTCCTCTAACACGGGTCTATCCTGGACTCAGTATCTCGGCTGCCATCCACAGAAGATACCCAACAGCATCCGCTGATCTGCCAGCCATCACCCTTGGAATTTTCACCTCTTCAAGATGCTGGCCTTTCCTGGATTTGGTGTCACCATAACTGATATTCTTCTACATGAACCTGTACACAGCAGTTACTATCTCCACCTACCTCACAACAGACTACTGTCACAACAGAACACTGTCACAACAAAGTCTGGCTTTGCCATATTCATAACGGATCAGGAGGATCCATTTCAGTTGTATCAGTCAGAATCTAAATAATACTGAAACAGATTTTTTTCTGTGCTGTGTTAACAAAGTGTCACATGCTGTTTGGGAACTCATCGTTTATTGTATGCAGCCTACCACCTAGGACACGTCACCCATCACGTCTTTTGGATGTTTCACTTTTTTTTGTCAGACAGGGCATTTATGAAGAACATGGTTTCATTTCTAATTAAGAGTCTTAACATTGTTGAATGCCAGCCACCAGCACATTAAATATCACTACAAGAGAAGGGGCAACAGAGGAAAGCACTAATAATGAATAAAGAAAACTGGACTGAAACCAGACTTTCAACTGCACAACATTTCCAGGCTCAGATGTGGGGACAGACCATAATTTTGTGGTTATGAACTATAAATTAAAACTGAAGAAATTGGAAAATGGGAGGAAAATGAGGTGACGGGACATGGATAAACAGACAAAGAAACACTGATTGTAGGAAATTTTAGAAGAAGCATTACACAATGATTGACTAAAATAAGGGGAAGGAATACAACAGAAGATGAATAGTTACCTTTGTGAGAGGAAATAGTGAAGATAGAAGAGGATCAAAAATGCAAAAAGACGATGCTCAGTAGAGACCATTGGATAACACAAGAAATATTGGATTTCACTGATATAAGAAAAATCTATAAAAATGCAGACAATGATCTACATAAAAGGGAATAAAAATGCGAATAAACCAAAATCAATAGTAAGTGTAAAATACGAAAGTTTTTGTAACGCATAGTTAGGGCACAGGCTGAGCCACTGCACGCGTTAATCATGTGATTGCGACCTTCAGGCACATTGCTTCAAAAATATGTGGCATTATGTGAAAATGACTGTATCATAACAATAAAATATTCTACTTAACTCTGGTTATTGCATCATACTTAAACGTAGGCAGTAGTAACCTTATACCAGATTGTCTCACATTTAACTCTAACCACCTCCTCTGTCTCTGCCACATGTGTGCTGCGTTATTTTTTTTTATCTTATCATTCTCTGCAGGGGCATCAGTTATTTATGTATTTATGAAGCCTAAAAAGTTTGTTTTGCCCACACCTAGTTTCTGATGTATGTTCTCTACATTGTGATGAACTTTGCTGCTGTTTCACATTTCCTCTGATGTGGTTGTGAATGCTTCATTTTACAATAAAGATGTATGTAGGCCTATAATTTCACCCATTCTTCAACTTCATGTACCAAGATGGTTTTGAGATTCGACAGTATATATGTAGCTCATCAATATTGTACTGAATATATATGGTATAAATATTTATCTTCTATTCATGAAATACATTTTGACAATTGTACTAAAAGTTTTTGTGCTGATGGTAACGTGTGACAATCATGTATAGTATGTACCCACGTCTCGATATAATGGTTAGTATAACACAGAGATATACTCTGAAATCTAATCAATATTTCAGTTAGATACTTGCATTTTTATTTTCTGACTGACAGTTACATTTTCCCACACAATCATGCACATGTGTCACTTCCATGAAGCAGTGTATATAGTGCCATTTGTAGGAAACATTGCAAGGTTTGGTTTCTTGTCACTGCTGAGTGGATGCAGCAGTTAAATAATGTGGTAACACTACTATTCTTATATGCATTACCATGCCACACAATTTACATTTCAGATGATGACTGATACAAAGGTGCTGTGCACATATTTGCACAGTGCATGAATTTCTGACATGATCAATGGCAATGCATGCACATCTGTTACCATAGATAATTAATAAGTTTTTGTAATGTTACATCCAATGTAGTTTTGTATAACCTTCATTTTTTAGCTCTCTTCTTCTGTTGTGGTATCCACAACTACATCATTACTCTGTAATTCACAATTAAGTGTCTAGCAGAGGCTTCATTGGACCACTTTTAAGCTACTTCTCTACTGTTCCACTCTCGAACACTTAAATCTTCCCATGCGAGCTCTGATTCTATTATTTTATTACGATGATTATTTGCCCCTATGTAGATGGGTGCCAACAAAATATTTTCACTCTCTGATTGAAATTTCATGAGAAGGTCCTGCCGCTGCAAAAATGGCTTCAGGGTTCTCTGACTACTTTTAAATAATCCACATTGATCATCGGCATGACATGGTTTTCACTCTTACATGCGACACGGCGAATGGGAAGTACGTGTCTAAATCGTTGGCAGCGACAGTTAGTAACACGTGGCTAGTAACCAGTCGTATTTCCCGTAAAACAACGAAACTGATCGTAAAGCCACTAATTCAGAAACAAAAACAAATGCAGCCTGTTAAGTACAGCTCAGTGCTTAAAAATAAGAATTGTGTACACAATAATAACAGAAGATACTTAGTAATCGACAACACTACGTAATTACCGCTGTTTCCCATCCAGTTGTCTAACAGCTGACAAAAGTTTCGAATGCTCTAAATCCAAAACTTCATTCTCGGATTCAATATCACTTGCTTTGCTCTCATCCATTATTGTTGGAAATTGATACACAGTTACGTAGGGAGAATGTAGCTTTTACTGACTGTCTGATTATAACCACATTTGACATAAAACTCTACGACACATAAACATTACTGTTACACAGCCAAACAGTGTAAACAACACCGCACATCTAAACACGTGCATCGCACGATGTAAACACGCCAAAGTTACAGTACAGCGGGCCCAAAGATTTTAGGTAGAGTAGGTCGAGGGTCTGGCTTCGCTGACGTTTCGGATCAATAATAGGAAACTCTTGACCATTCCCACCCGGCTTCAGACAATACCTGGCTGCGCGTGTTCTACTGTTCTGAAAGTAATTGCTTAGACGTGTGCTACGTTCGCCGACTCCCACATTACTCGCTCATTCTCATTTCCCTTTATTTCTTTGTTATTGTATGCCAGAAGCCAATAAAAAAGGAAAAAATTCTTTGTTATCTTTTGTTTCTGTTGCTTTATATTTTATGCTGGAATTTACTTGTTTTTTATATAGTTTGCACTATTAAAGAGATGAATACAGAAGCAGTTTCAAAATAGTGCAGAAGTTATTCGGAGATGAAAAGGGTTGAACTGATAATGTGGAGAGCTGCATCGAACCAGTCTTTGTACTGAAGATCAAAACAACAACAACAAGCACATTGTTATGGTGATGACTGTCACTGTTCAAATTGGTTCAAATAGTCTGCCATTTCTTGCCGATAACGTTAGTTTTAAGAAAGTAGAGTCTCCATAAAGTAAATACACTGTAAAGGTAGAACACCTGAACGCTTAAAAAGGGGCTCATTGGAGTTTCTAGGTTTATATCCTTCGTGATCCAAATGGCCTTTTGTGTATTCTCAAAAGTTAGCTACTGCCAAATTATCCCAGATTGTGAACCCATATTTAATCTGGTGAAGAAAATAGATGTGATAGGTACCCTTAATTTTTTTCTCATGTCATCCATATCTTACATAAAATTAAAGCTGATGCTATTTACATTTTCCATCACAAACTCAGTGACACCTAGTCATACACCTAGATCTCAAATTGACATGGGAGACACACACTCAGTAGGTATACAGCAACCTATTAAAAGTGGTTTCATCCTTCACAAATTAGGAATCATTGTAAATGAAAAACAGTTGCTTGCATGCTACAGTTTCATCTATTAACGTTTTCTTCTTTATATCGGTCTCTGTAAACACTAGAGTGCACACTAACATTATTCTTGTGGCAACAAAAGACAACCAGAGCTATCAAAGCAGTGTTGAATATGTGACAATCATTTAGACAACCTGCCTCAGTGCTTTACACCGTTAATTGTATTAACATTTGAAATCTAGCAGCACAGTTTTCAAACGAATTGAAAGCTGATTTGTATCATATGATTAACTATTATGTTACTAGACAGGACACAAACATGTAATTTCGCCTTGTGAGATCTGAAAGTGATTTTCTAGATCTTCATGTCAAAGTATTCGCTAATAGTGCGTTCATCTATTAGTAGAAACATGAATCGTCTATTCGTTGAATTGTAGTTATCACTATTGTTTACAGACAATTGTGTAACAAAAAAAGAACAAAATGTTCTGTATTTTGTAGTGTTAGTAGACTGTAACAACTCTCTTTGTCATACTCTCGACTTGCTACAATGGTGTTTAACATAAAAACGTCTAATTATGTCTTAATTAGTGTAATTCACAATATGAATCTAAACTGAGAATATAAACAAAGTGTTTATTTAGGCTGCTGGATTATATATTGAAATTCTGTTTACACTAAAAAAATAATATGCTCATATTTGAAGAAGTAAACATGTTAGGAATACTTGGGATAATACAGTACAATTTCAGTGCAGTTAACGAAAATGGAACTAGCATTGTTTATGTGAATCATTTCACCGATTTTTCCATTAAAACGACAAATACCCATTTGACCTTGTATCCTATTTCATGCACTTCAATTGTAACCGCCAAATAATAACTTTTCTGTAATTTTGGACAACTTATGTGATTGTAATTATCGAATTACAATATGTAAAAATGTTCCAATGGTTAGTGAGTGTGTATATGACCAGTGATAAATTGTAGTGGGATTTTGGGGTCAATTCTAGAGTCCGATAGCACCCGTCGGCTTTGACCAATGATGTAATGTGTGATGTTATTTTGTTTGTGCCGCAGATTGCTGTCGATTGACGCTAAATGATTTCTCTGGATTTCCTCGTTCCGCGTGTGTATTAAAAATTTGATGTAGATTGTTTTGTTTTGGTCTCGTAATTAGTTTTCGGCATCTTTCGTTAATGAAAGTAGTCGTGATATATAAGTAGTCGTGATTCATAAGGTCTTGATTTCTCACGCTGTTCGTTATGGATGAGTCAGTTGTTTTTACTGCGAAAATTTTGCTTCAGAAAATGAGTGACCATAAATCAACTATAAAATTTTGCAATCATTGGGCGTCATTGCTGAATTTTGCAAGTACAGTGTCTCTGTAAATTATATGGGTTTGACGAAGGTTGCGTCATCACGAACTTCCGACGAATACATGTGGAGGTGCAGAAAAAATAACATATGGAGATCGATACGCAGGGGGACGTTGTTCGAAAGATCGAGGCTGAATTTAGAAGTAATTGTCATGCTAACCTACTATTTCTGCTATGAATATTCTTGCAGATCTGTCATGCACGATGCAGGGGTTTCATGTGGCAGTGTAGTCTACTGGTTCTCGTTTTGCAGAGAAGTCTGCAGGGAATTTATAAAGTATAGGGGGTCATTGGGGGGGGTTATAGTTGAAGTAGATGAGTCACATTTCGGAAAGAGAAAATACAAAAGGGGGCACGAGGTTGTTGGGCTTTGGGTTTTTGGAATAGTAGTTTCTGGAGGAGATTGTGCTGATGCTGTATTTACGGTTGTACCAAATCGGACAAAGGAAGTCTTGACATATTTAATAGAAGAATATGTGGAAGAAGGTTCTGTAGTCATGTTGGATGGGTTTGCTTCGTACAGGGGGTTGGGTGAAAGGGGTTATCGTCACTTGGTCGTGAATCACAATATTCAGTTTAAAGATTATAAGATGGGGGCATGTACTAATACTTATAAAGGGGTATTGAGGGGCTGCATAATCTGATGTCAGGTGGGGAAAGAGAAGTATTTCAGTTTTGCAAGGCCATTCAGATGAATACCGTTGGAGGAAGAGTATTCCTAAAGGTTATTGTTTATTTCTTGCATCTATGAAAGTAGTCAGCAAAATGTACAAGCCTCATTTTGTTAGTTAGGTGTTGGTGGGTCTGATACTTTTTTCTTGTTTTGTGTTGCGTTTTTTTATGTTACTGTATTGTGCGAGGGCTACGTTTTTTGTTTCTCTGGAGGGAGGTTTTTCTGTCCTTTTAATATTGTCTGGTTACAATGGTGGGCTGACGGGTATTGCTGTGTCTTTGCCAGAGCGTTTATATGGTTGACTCGTGGTTTTATTATTTTAAAATTTTGCATCTGATTGAGGACGGGTGGTAGGGAACAACTGATTTGGGTGGTACCTCCTTCGTGCCTGACAGTTTGTGTTACTTATTATTTTTTTCATTTGTTATTCTGGATTTTGCTTCTTTCGTTACAGTTTCACCTTCTTACGTTATTATTTCTTGTTATGTCCTATTTCGTACTTGTCAGCCTCGATCATTGACTCCTTTGGAAGTTCATATGCGGTAAGTTTCTTTTTATGTAGCCACTTTTATGTTTTGCTTACCGATCTTTCTGCTACACTTCTTTTATTTTTACTGTCACTCCTGGTGTATCGATTTTACTGAGTGTTATTTGGAGCTACTGTAGCTGGTGTGACTTTCGTGTAGTATAGTTATCGGTTGCAAGGTTCGATCATTTTTGCGTTTTATTTCTTTGAGTGTTGCAGTAATGTGTGTAAAGATTTTCATTTTTTGAAAGACTAGTCGTATTCTCTAGTTCACTAACAAGATCATTTTTCCAGCACGTTCCTGATATGTTATAAGACTTTTGCATAACAAACAGTAATATTGGAATCGGTAACTAGTAATAATCTCCTACATTGGTTGATTGTAGTTACCGATTCCAACTGTTGGACGGTTCATTATTTGGATCGTTTCTGCAGTACATGTGCAAAATGTAATATGATATATGCACTCGTAATTGCTCTTGTGTTCTTATTTATTTCAGTCATCTTCAACTCGTTTGACTGAAATTCGCACGTAAATAATAGTCACGTTAAATGTATTATTTTATGGCATGCTACATTCGTTTGTTTACTAGTATGATCCGTTCCATTCATAGATAGTCCATTGCAGCATCTTCGCCTTATGTATGACGTCATTGGTCAAAGCTACGTGTGGTATCGAACACTAGAATTTATCCAGATTTTGAACTGCACTGAATCACCTAAGATCAAGTCAAGAAATAAACAAACTTCAGAGTTCAATACATTACAGGAACAATTAACAGCAGCAGGGCCACGAAGAGAAGTTATACCCAAGCCGACAATTTTTTTAAACAATCTGAGTTACACTCTCGTGACTTCAAGAACTTTAATTTCAGCCATCTTCTTCAAAATCAGTATTCGTAAACACTTTACTTTAATTGATTTATTTTTTTCGACAGTCGTTATTCCCTGCCAGGTGGTTACACAGTACATTGTATGTCAAGAAATGACTTATTGCAAAAGCAACAACAGTTGGGTGAGTCATTGTTACAAATATGTAATGTACACAGACTTGACCCTAAATATGGTAGTAATCTAGATTTCGCTTTGGGACTGAATAAATATTGATACTATTAACTTCGCTAGGATGAAGATATCAATGAACTACATTACATTTACTTATGATGCAGATGCCCAGAAAATTATGAGAGTTTCATATCATACACAGAGTGCTAACAGAGAAATATTTATGAAATTTGAAGGTTTCTTATTTGGTTTAGACAAACAATTATTCAGCATTAAAGTAATTTATAAGCACAGAGTAATAATTACATTTAAAATATCTGTATAAATGTATTTAAAGTAATTCCTCTTGTGCCTGTCGTATATGGGATGTTATTGCTGGATTAATTTTGCGAGAAGAGCTTCAATATCGCAATACATTTCTCAGTATCTAATGTACAATGATAATTAACTTGAGAATTTTGACTAGTCTTATATCATCAGTCTACTTCTACAATGGGGTCACAAGTGTTTTACAAAAATCGCAGTGACATGTTTCTTATCTGACAGACTAAAACTTGAAGGACAACAGAAATGTAATTAGCACCATATTTTTCTTTTAGTAGCAATCAGCCATTTTAGTATACTCGCTAATTTGGTGTGAGTAAGTCATCAAAATTTTTGTTGCAGTATTGTGCATCTCTTTCTATCTTAAAGACAACCGTAATGTGGAGTACTGAATGTGACTTTTCCTTCTATTATTGTAATTCTGCACACCATTCTTCTTTTTCAATTGTCGTGGTTCATTTACAAAAACCGTCATGAGGGAATAAATATACCATGAAGCATTAGCCAGAATGAACACTCTTTAATCATATGACTACAAGATAATAATGGGTTTGCACCATATATTACTCTTACAGCACTTTTTTGAGTAATAAAGACTTTCTTCCTTAAAGATGAGTTACACCAGAACCTTATTCGAAGTGACACTGTTGAACGAAATGTGCAAAGCATGTGAATTTACTGATTTGTCTCCACCCAAGATTTTCTATGATTCTAAGCGCAAATGTGGCTGAATTAAGTTGTTTTAGGAGTTCTAGAAAGTGCTTTTTCCAGTTTAAATTCTCATCAATATGAACACATAACAGTTCTGATGTTTCCACCTTATTTATGATCGCTCACAATGTGTAACCCTTAACATAGGTGTAGTACACTTAGAGGGCAAACTGAATATTTAATGTCTTTCTAAAATTGGCGGTGAGACCATTCACAGAAAACCAGTCAATCATACTTTTAAAGACATTATTTACTATTTCCTCTGTTTCTTTATATACACTTGGATTGATTACAATACCAGTGTCATCTGCAAAGAGAGATAATCCTGCTTGTATATTATATAGATGATCATTTATATAGATGAGAAACAAATGTGGACCTAAGACTGAGCTTGGGGGAACACCATACATGATTTCCCAACAGTGAGAATAATGACCCTGAGGCTACATTGACTGAAATTTTAAGTACAACTTTCTGCATTCTTTTGGATGGATATGCCATTATCCGGTGGTTGACTATGTAACTGGCCTATTGAATTGTTAGAAGCTTAGTCAGCCGGTATCATAATTTTGAAATGAGAGTTATTATGATTGTCGCGTAATAAGTATTTCGCGTGAAGCGCCATTGTGACACAGGCGAAAGGTCAATTGTGGAAACTAAGCCACTGAATATTAAAAGTAATGTTATTTAGGAATACACTTTACTGACTACACAAAATAAGAGGGCACATACATTCACGATAGAGTGGTTCAAAATATGAATTAATATCATAAAGGAAGTTGGTCATAAGTATAATTACATCGGTACACACTCAGTTGTATGCGAATGTACGATCGGAACAGAGGCATGTACATTCTAAGTATTACCATTCCCTGTTGTCTGGGTAAAAAGAATAGTGGTTAAAAGGCACTTATTCATCTAAGAAAGAAAATTATCGGACTACCTAATTAAATGAAAAGAAAGACTGCAGGTTCTGAATGTCGTGGCAAATAGGCCTACGACCTAAATATTGAAACTGACATTGGTGGCCACGATGAGATAGATATGAACACATGCATGTACCTCTGTTGTTGAGCAGTGCCATCGTGAAGATCGTCGCCTCCATCTAAATTCTCCATACAAAATTTGAATGATAATAATCTTCCAGAGTTACAGGAGCTGGGATCCATGGTATCGTAAATGAGAAAGTCGTTTTGTTTTATAAATTGCTTTCATTGTATAACACCATTTCACTTTAAAATTACACAACACATATTATCACCAGGACATGAGAATAACAAAAAGCTATCTAATATTAAAACTAATAAATGAAGAGCGTAAAGCTTCTTTTGTCTGTCAGTGATAAATACTTTTCAAGTGGATCTTTGGTGTGAGAGTCGAATAATAATCTATACATTTATCAATAAGATAATATTATTAAGTTCCTTTACATTGCCCCCTTGAGCGAATTGTCCAAAGAAATGTCAAATTCTTGGCAATGAGCCCAACCATTTTACACACTGGTAATTCTTTCACTGCTTTACACAAGTACTTGGATTGCACTGTTCGTGTCTTTTACGGGATTTCTCGTCACCACTTTGCTCACTGAGTTCTGGTGCCTGCCCTGGCACTTGGCAATGAAAACAAAACATATACTTACACAAAATATACATTAGCTTACATACTACACACAAAAATTCCTGCATGGTCCCTTACATCAAATACATGAATATCACATTACATTTTATACAAGTCCATACTTCAATTCTTTATGACGGTTTGGAGGGTCTTTGGTACTGAGTAAAAATAACATTTCCAATAGCATGCTGACAACAAAATTACATTTCATATTCTACAATTACATTTTTGCTGAAAATAAGAAAGTTTCACAAGAACATCGTATATTTCGGTGTGTCGATCCATGCTGTAGGTTTAGCGAGGGGAACTGGAGTGGTAAGTGAGATAAATTCTTCCTTATAGTTGCTTATGCTGCTCCACACTGCTTCCCTC